>NC_068432.1:20819619-21187119 GCF_023373465.1 Oncorhynchus keta | reverse complement strand
ACAAGTACAGTATGTCCGCTCTTCTACTTCTTCTACTTCTAGTGTCTACTTCCTTTTTTGAGGAGCATGAGAGAGGTTGTATTTTGTCAATATAGTAGAAATCTCACTATAATAGTGCAATTTAATAGATATATGTTATACAGAAAAGGTATGGTGCTTTCTATGTAACCAAACAACTTGTGATTAAAGTGCAAAAACTTTTTTAAAGGATCTTATCTAAAATGTATTCTATTGCACTGGATGTTTAAATAATTAAGAGTAGGAGTTGTAAGGTCTTCGTGATTCTAATGTTCATAAGTACAGCTGCATGTCCTCTGAGCCAACGGGCTCATGTCTCATACACAATGCTGCAGGTGGAAGGGGGAAGAAATGGCGCGCCACTAACTAAGCGACGGCCTAGTTCCTGTTCCCAAGGCCGCAGGAAACAACCTCCATACGTCCTCCCTCCTTCCCTTTCTCTCTGGCCTCCACAGGAGCGACAGAGCGTGGCAGGAGCCTGGGAGTAAAACAACCAGGGCTTTAACAAGCTGCTGCATCCACCGCACAAATAGACAACAATAATAACGCACTGGATGCACCGTTTTTTACACACAACATGTTACATATGGTGGGTGGGTGGTTCTACCCACTTCCTTCCCCACCTGAATAAATGTCTGCTTTAAAGAACACTTTATGGTGTTACGCTCCAATGGCTCAGGTGAAGCACTGATTCTTATGGAGGAGAAGGAGAGATTGTTTTGTTCAAGGACACTGGTAGCAACGTGACAGATGACAGAAATAGAAACTGTTACTCCTCTGAGGCATGTCATTTACTTGTAATAACAACCGTTTCTGTTTCTTTGCCAGATGAGTCATGACTCATAAGCAGGTTGGGAAGGTGATGGAGAGCAGGGAGGAGTATGGCATCATCATTAAGGTGACAGCGTCACAGTAGATTTGAAGAGGTGACTGTCACCATCCTCAGAGCACAAAACCTCATTTAAGCAGTAACTGCTGTTAAAAGCTCTAATTTGCAGTTACACAATTACACTCATGCAATCAGGAGGTCGTATTAAGTATAATCAATGCATCATGACTTAGTTGTTTACTTTTCAGGGTTTTGCATTCACCACCACCAATAGCTGTTAGATCTGATTGACCCACTGACCTCGAATTATCAATGGGCCAATTACAGTTTTCAATGTGTTTAGTAGTGTATTGAAAAAAAGAGTTACATTTTATACTACAAATAACACTGTTATAAAAATGACATTACTTAATGTCATTAACAGTCATGACTGTTGGTGTGCGCTTGTGACACTGTTAATTCAATCAAATGTAGTTATAAAGCCCTTCTTACATCAGCTGATCTCACAAAGTGCTGTATAGAAACCCAGCCTAAAACCCCAAACAGAAAGCAATGCAGGTGTAGAAGCACAGTGGCTAGGAAAAACTCCCTAGAAAGGACAGAACCTAGGAAGAAACCTAGAGAGAAACCAGGCTATGAAGGTGGCCAGTCCTCTTCTGGCTGTGTCAGAATTGCCTAGGTCAGTTGGGCTATTTTAAACCTAGCTAATTACTTCATTGTGGCATATGCCATCATAAGTCACACAAGCTAAACTAATGTAGTAGGCGTAGAAATACGCCAGAGCGGAGTCCCCACTTCCCCTTTTCAGGGGAAACAGCAGTTAGGTTTGAAATACTGTATCCCTGAAAACCGGCAACTTCCGCTTTCTTACAACACTGCTAAGGGTGGTTATAAACTGACTTCAAAAGCTTACTGTTAATAACACATGGCAGTGTTAAAAGTGTTATAGGCCTAACAGTGTTATGTAGCCCTTATGACACAGAGTTTTAGTAAAGGGTTACCAAATAAAGCACGAGTATGGATACTGACATATGACTGAATTACATTATAGTCCTGTCATGGACTCATAGAGGACAGTTCATTAACATAAGTGACTAAATCAAGCTGTCAGTAAGTAGGCTAATAGGCAGTGACAGACTTTAGAATGGGCCTGTCAATCACTCTCCCCACAAAGAGGCATGATGAACTCGTTTACAGATAAGATACTTGTAAGAGTCCACATTGTACAGGTGAAGAGTGAAAACAACTCGTGTAGAGGTGGAGGAGCACAGGTGTATAAATCAGGCATGGCAGCATGTGGTGTAAAATAAGATAAGAATAAAGTGGTCCATAAAAAGGCTTACTTAAACCTGACTAACTTCATCAGAAACTCATGTGCTCCTGTCTCAAACCACCATTGTCTTCTGCTATGACTGACTTTGCCGACATTACGAACTGCACAGACACAGAGACAGCACAGCACAGAGGAACACACGGCTCACAACAAGATGATGATGTAAGAGTTTACTTTAAGTCGATTTCTTGACGGATATGTAAATAGATAGGCTTTACATCGTGTTATATATATTTTTCTCGTTACAGTGCAGTCTAAAAGGAAAGAAAGACGCGTTTAGTAGGGCTTGTAGACGCATGAACGTGTTTGATCTGTCGGGGCGCTATTTTGACTGTGTGTGTGCCCATCGCCGTACACTGCAGGCCCTCTCTCCCACCAGGCTCATGCGAGCGAGGCTGAGCAGGCAGCGCAGCTCTTCCGTGAGGCTTCAGATTTCCCCCTCGATCAAAAATATCGCAATTAATTTTATGGAGAGTGTGAAGACATAGCTTGCCTTCTCGAAATATAGAACTGTTATTTGATTAACATCTTTGCATATTTAATGGTTGTACATGTATCTAGGACGACTCCACTCCACCCCCTATCCACGGTCTCTACCAATATAATTTCCTTTGCAACAATCCACACAAATAAGACAATACGTGATTCAAACTCTCTTTTTACGTTCAGGGCATGATGGAGTTTATGGAAATGCCTGCGAATTATGGAACACTGTCTCCCTACAACACACACCAGTTACATTTGCCCGTCGTGAACCTTTCTTCTGTAACCTGACATATGATATACACTAAATATTATTGTGGAAAGTGGTTTATTCAATGGTGTTTAATGAATGAATGCAGCTTTGCATTGAGGCTTTGGAATGTTTTGGATGGATTGGAAATGTGTGCGTTGCGGTTCAATCTTTTTCGCTTTGATGTGAACTTCATATCGAGCATATTAACACTTTGTGGCCTGTTTTTTCTGAACCGACTCCATTTTGAAGGACCCGGTGAGCAGAGAAAAAGGTTTTGCAACTCGTATAAAGACAAGGAAGCCATCTGTTTTCTGGGTAGCCTATATTAGAATGCATTTACATGAAAACATTCTAATCCCATAATTTAAAAGCGCATGAGATGTCCATATGGGGTATGATATGATGCCATTGTTGGCACAGATTGAGCAAATGACAGGCATGTCATAGTGATTAATGTGAATGACAGCAATTGAAAATCTATGTGATAATTAAAAACCAGTAGAGCGGAATATGCCCGTAATTTTTCCATCCCAAATATTTTTGGTGGAACTCAAAGCCTCAGCATTACTCCAAACTGGGGGTTGGGAGGCAGTGCCGATTGGTCCGCTCTCACACAGACACGGGCAGGCAGGGGCTGCAAGGGGCAGGTCGACAGCTAGGAAATAGTCATAATTTAATAATGCATTGAATATGAGGTAACAAGGAATTAGAAACTTATAGCACTGTATGATATGTCGCTGTAAATGGGTGGTTCTCTCAGTAAGTGAAATGCATGCATATATTTATCGTTTGAAGGGGCCGCCGGTGGTGTAAGAGCTATCGCAAGTAGAGTATATGTCCACAGGATCCTGGCCTAGTATTGCTGCTGCTGGGATTCTCCTCATCCGCTTTCACAAAATTCGAAAATAGCATATTTAATGATAGAAATGAAAGGTTTGACAGTTGTTTTTGCGGTGACCGACATTTAAATGGTAAGATTCTCGCGGCATATCATTGTCATACGTGTTTTTATTTGTTTAAACATTCCGTCATTGTGCACAGTATACATCTGTCGGTGGAAGTCTGTACGTATGTGTGGTAGTGTGAACTTGTGTTTCGATACTGTATGTTCGCGTGCCAGCTATGCACTGAACCGATATCTCTGTGGTGCCTCGTGAGCCATGGCACACAGAGTTGATGCACAGGCGCTGTCAGGAGCTGTCCATTTTATTCTTGGTTTCGCGATTTCTTCATCAGTCTTTTGAAATCAACTTAACCCTTCGTTGTTGCTGGGCAGGACAGCGTGTCATTACAGGTACTCTGGTCTAATTTTAACATGACCAGCGGCCTGCCAAACGCGCAATAGGTTGCCACAATTCCACGTACTTGGCGGTGTAGCGAGGAGTGGAATGCCTAATACTTTATTTTCATTTTTTTTAGGTGGGGAAAGATAACCATATCACACTTTTATATATAACGAAACTCAGTCATTTAAAACTTTCCTAATTTTACAACACTATTGTTTTTTTTATAACATTTTTAATAACTTTTCAATAATATACCATTACCATCCCCATTTTTGCCACCTTCTATAATAGCTAACGACGAACAGTAAAACAAATTGTATGTGATCAATAATTGCAAATCCATGCAATTAAAGTTGCTATCACTTATTTTTAAAAATATTGTTTTGGCCTATTTTCTGTTTTTTCCTGTTTAGGATGGAGCCTTACCAGGATGAGTCAGCCCTATGAACTACCCATCAGCAATGCTCAGGCCTGTCACACTGACCCAACAGTGACCTCTGCCCCCAATGACCCCTTCTCTCCCTCCTCAAAGCACAATAACCCCAATTCTAGACTAGACCCTCCACGTGCCATGCAGCTGTCCACCACCCCTGCCCTCAAACCTCCATCCACCTATGGGTTCATGCCCAAGAACCTATCCTCTTCCTACAGTCCTCTGAGAAGGCTACAGCACCTGACCACCATCGTCAGCCACCCGGACCCGATACAGGTTGGAGAGGGGGAGAGGGAGGTCTCGCACACCCGGAATGCTGTTGGGAAAACTAACTTTGGGAATTCCTTGGCCCTCACAGCTCCCCAGCCAGGCAGGAGAGACACAGACACCAGTAAGACTAATCCTAGTGTGGAGAAGAAGAGTGACTGTTGCTTCTCTGACCCACCTAGTCCAGACTTTTCACTGGATAGCAATAGCCCTTTTGCGAATGGCTGCCTGCACTTTGAGTCCACTTTGTTTGATGATGATGATGATGAAGATGAGGATGAGGATACAGCTTTACCTCTGACAGACAGACATAGCAAAGTTGGAAAGTCACCTGAACCTCTTCCTGAATTGTTTAACTTGAAGGTAAAGAAATTACTGAAGCCAGGGCTATCTGTGGGTAAAGGCTTGCAGTCCCCTAGTGTCCCCCCATTAACGGCACATGAAGGTTCAGACGAGGACTGGGGGAGTAACTGTGAGCCGCTCTCTCTTGGGAATAGCCCCTCTGGGCCTCCAATGGCAAGTCCTACTACTGTTATGAACCTTTTACATAACATGGCTATTGACAGCAACATCATGCAGTACCCAACAGCCCTCAAATGTAATCCTGTAACATGTCACAGTTCTGGCCTGGGTACTTCCTTTTCAGTCCAGATCACCTGTTTTACTGTGCAACATAAATTGTCAAGCTTATTGGTTTTGATTATATGTGAAATGTCAATGAAGATAGTGAGAGGCCTAAATCCTAACTAATTAGCAAGAAAGGTCAAGCGAGGTCACTTCCTCTACAATAGATAAGATCCTCAGAGCTGGAGATGATCCATGTAATTCCATCATATCATATGGTGAATTACAATCAATAGTTGAAATTATACCTTTTGAAATACCTTTTGAAATTAATAAAACACCTGCACAGAGAAAAGTCATTAGTCAGGCCATATCCAGAGCTTTGTTTAGTGGCTGGAATGTTATGCATGATCAGTTGATACACGTTTAGTAAGGTTGACTGACATCTAGGCTAGAGAGTGTGCACAGAGCTGATATATTCATTTTAGTGTTTAAAAGATAGTTGGTAATATAATGTGGATTTGCACATCTTGCATCTGGTGAAAATTAGGATAGAGTTGCAGGGATTTAACTTTACCTAACCTAATTTACAAGGACTTTGGTCCTGGCAACTCAGCAACCGTATAGTCTTGGAAAATATTGGAATGCTTGCACATGTTCACATTTGCGTATATAAATTGGCATGTAAATTCTGATGTAATACTTTTTTTACTTACAGTACCAGTCAAAAGTTTAGACACACCTACTCATTCAAAGGTTTTTCTGTATTTTGTACTATTTTCTACATTGTAGAATAATAGTGAAGACATCAAAAATATGAAATAACACATATGGAATAATGTAGTAACCAAAAAAGTGTTAAACAAATCAAAATATACTTTATATTTTAGATTCCTCAAAGTAGCCACCTTTTGCCTTGATTGCAGCTTTGCATGCTCTTGGCATTTTCTCAACCATCTTCATGAGGTAGTCACCTGGAATGCTTTTCCAACCGTCTTGAAGGAGTTCCCACACATGCTGAGCACTTGTTGGCTGCTTTTCCTTCACTCTGTAGTCCAACTCATCCCAAACCATCTCAATTGGGTTGAAGTCGGGTAATTGTGGAGGCCAGGTCATCCGATGGAGCACTCCATCAATCTCCTTCTTGGTCAAATAGCCCTTACACAGCCTGGAGGTGTGTTGGGTCATTGTCCTGTTGAAAAACAAATGATAGTCCCACTAAGCTCAAACAAGATGAGATGGCGTATCGCTGCTGAATGCTGTTGTAGCCATGCTGGTTAAGTGTGCCTTGAATTCGAAATAAATCACTGACAGTGTCACCAGAAATGCACCCCCACACCATGCTTCACGATTGGAACCACACATGTGGAGATCATCCGTACACCTACTCTGCGTCTCACAAAGACACAGCGGTTGGAAACAAAAATCTGAAATTTAGACTCATCAGACTATTATTTTTAACTGTTCTTGCCATAATATGGACTTGGTCTTTTACCAAATATGGCTATCTTCTGTATACCCCCTACCTTGTCACATCACAACTGATTGGCTCAAAAGCATTGAGATGGAAAGAAATTGCACAAATGAACATTTAACAAGGCACACCTGTTAATTCAAATGCATTCCTGGTGACTGTCTCATGAAGCTGGTTGAGAGAATGCCAAGAGTGTGCAAAGCTGTCATCAAGTCAAAGGGTGGCTACTTTGAAGAATCTTAAATCTAAAATGCATTTTGATTTGTTTAACACTTTTTTGGTTGCTACACGATTCCATATCTGATATTTCATAGTTTTGATGTCTTCACTATTCTAGAAAATAGTAAAATAAAATAAAAACTTGAATGAGTAGGTGTGTCCAAACATTTGACTTGTACTGCATATAACATGAATTAAAACATTTCTTGAAGTAATTTAAATATTGATCAACAGATGGACAGCCCAAAGAAGAAGTCCCTTCCACCTGTAAAGTTTTTAGAGGGTGAAGTTATATGGGCAAAGTTCAACCGAAGACCCTGGTGGCCTTGTGAGATGACAGTTGACCCAGTACAGGGAACCTATCACAAAATGAAAGGTAGGCCCTGGTCCTGGGTATTATTTTAACAACTTATATATTTTTTTAACTGATCTTGTAGAACATATTTGTACTAGCTTGGAAGTGTTATATTTCACAATCCACTTTACATTGAAATGGACACATCTCTTCTTGCAAAATGTATTTTATACCTGTGATAAAGGTTAAATGAATATGAAATCTACCGGATCCTTTGCTCCTGTGTGGTGATGTTTCAGAGCCCAGTGATAGGCCTTGTCGGCAGTACCACATCAGGACCTTTGGAGAGCCGTTGGAACTGGCCTGGGTCGCAGGAAAAGCTACACACACTTTTCATGGAGGCTTTGAGTTTGAACAGCTCCCCTTGATACGCAGGAGAGGAAGGCAAAGAGACAAAGACTACAAATACACTGTAATTATCAATGTGAATCAAACATTTGGCTCAGCTTTTTTGGATGTTGGACAATAACCAATCATGTTTTACCTGAATATATCCAAAATACAAATATTTGTGATTACAAAAACACTTTATTTTCCTCCATAGATACCCAAGCGTTTTAAAGCATCTTGGGGAAAAAGTGTGGCTGAGGCAGAAGCTGTCCTCCCAGAGCGGCCCAAAATGGGGCCCTCTAGACCTGACTCCATAGATACAACCCTCCATGATGGGTCCATATTAGAGAACAAGGACCTTCCAATTCCCCCTTCCTCCATTCCATCTGCCTCTATATCCCCTGCACCAAGTCACATAAGAAACGGAACTGTGTCACCACAAAGTAAATCTTCCCCAAAAGGAAGCATTTTCAAGAAGCCTCAGAGGAAGAAGAATCTAACTAAAGCATCAAAAGCTAAAAATGAGTTCTTCAACACCGAAACATTTGGAAGCACTGACAAGCCAGAGGGGGACATCAAAGAATGTCCGTATTTGGACATTGACTCTATCCCCAATATTTTGTGTCCTAAAGCACTTGAGCGTCAATCCAAGCCCTCTCAGACTCAGCCCTCAGTTCCAGTAGTAGAAAAAGTGAAGAAGCAGCCTGAAGTCCAAACTGGCCTGTGGTTCAGCAAACCAGGAAAAGACAGGCGACTCATCACTACCACCTCCATATCTAAACACAATTCCTTTAGCAAGGGCCCCTGCAAGAAAAATACTCAAACTGCAGCTGCTGTCAACAGACAGACACAAGTGTCCAGTGTGGCAATCAAGGAATGCTCTAGTCATCAGTTGAAGACTTCAGTGTCCAGTGTAATAGTCAAAGAACGCCCTGCTGATCAGTCGAAGACTCCAGTGTCCAATGCAACAGTCAAAGAAATGACTGGTAATCAGTTTAAGACTCCAGTCTTAAGTGTGCCCAAGCTCACGGATCAGTCGAAGGACCTGGGCAAGCAGCCTGTGCATCTGCCCGCTAGCAACCGCCTCATGACCAGAGCTCTTAAAGCTATGGAGGAAGCTGAGCGGAAGGTCTCATCTTCCACAAACACGCCCTCTGATAAACCAGAGACCAAAACAAACTGTTATACAGAGGACAAACCTTCAAAGGTTGACAACGATAATCAGATCATGGCTTTTCCAAATGGCTCTTCATCAAAGTTCACCAGGTCGAAAGACTTTGAGGCAGAGGTTAAGACAGAAAATGAGAGCTTCTTTGTATCCCAGATGCCTGCGGATTTCATACCTCTAACTTCTGGGAAGGAAAAGAAAGAGAACCGTGTGTCTCACATCTCCTCCTGTTCCTCTCCCTCGCCATGCTTCTCTCCCATCAATGTCTTCAAAGACATCAAAGAGTTATCCTTCAAGTCCCTGGAATCAAGTGATGGTGATGGAAAACATGTGTCTTTTAAACCAGACACTAACTACAAGTTCAGTACTTTCCTCATGCTGCTGAAGGACGAGCACGATACCAGGGAGAAACATGGTACACCCTTGGAGCTGGAAATCGGACCACCCACTGCCCATGTAAAAGAGGAGCCTTCAGTAATTCCACCCTTACTAGGAGAGGAGTCACTCAGTCAAGGCCCTAGTCTCAGTAAAAGTCAACAGTGCAAGGGCAAGACAAAGGCCAAACCCAAGCTCAAGTCTTCTCTGAAAGTAGAAATCCCACAACTTGAAGGCAGCATAAACCAGGACTTGAAAAGGTCAGCCAAAAAGAGAGGCTTGTCTGGGACTAAAAATAACCCTAATGGAAAAGAGCCTTGTGGTAAGAGGTCTCCTGGACCTGGCTACCTTGGGATGGAGGCCTCACACCATCTTTCTAGCAATGCCTGTCTGAAGTTTAACCATGATTCAGGGACATTAGGGGGGTTGGGGGAGGGCTGCAGTGGGCTAATGAATGAGAGACTACAGAACATGGTGCCTTTGGAGCAGGGTGGTGCAGACCCATCGGTGTCCTTTCAGACAAAGAAAAGGTTGGACCAGCAGATTATCCCTGCCATCAATTCTGCAAACACTACACAAAGTACTGGGGAAGGCCAGGAGGCTCCCACAGGTAAGGAATAGTTTTTTTCTTCTTCTTGGTTTGACAGAAGGGTATCCCAAATGAGATTATGACTGATCAATGCATTGACTTTGCTTTGGGAATTATACCATAATGAAAATATCAAAAGCTATAATGTGATAGCGTCCGATTTAGGGCCATGATGCCAAATTCTGTAGATCATGAAATGTCATGGTTTTTACATGTGTGGCATATTCATACTTTTTGCACACTTGTCCTTCATCAGCACATAAACGAATTAGAAAACCAAGCAAAAGACTCATAGAATGGACAGAAGAGTATGATCAGATATTCTCCACAAGGAAGAAACCGAAAAAGGCCCTGCAGTCTTTGGGAAAGGTAGCTCACTCAAACATACAGTATTACATCTCTTGGATTTTCAGGGTTTTGTATCATGATACCAGTTCTATACCCTCTTCATGTTTTTCCAGGTGGCACAGTCCAACAGCAACAAACCAGATCCCCTACCATCAGAGAAACCCACACATGACCATGCCCCTCTGAACCCACTTCCTGAAATACAATCCCTGTCCCCAGAGGAACCATCCAAGACCCCAAATGGACAAGCCCCTCCCCGAATAGAGAACACTCTCCCTCAGGATGCACCTATCCTGTCCATAGATACTCTAACCCTGCCTCCTGAAGCAGACCCTTCGCTGTTGTGTGACAGTCTTACAAAGAATGTTGGTGAGAAACCATTTACATATCAAATGTATACTTTGGTTGAATTGCAAAAAATTACAAAATGTTTTCGGAAGCAATGTGCCCTGAAACCAAGGAATTACTGGTTTTATTACATTACTCCTCTGTAGTAGTGGTCTTAGATCCTAAACACCTCATTATCCCAGATGTGTGTAAAGGTCCATAATAATGCTGTCCTGTGGCAGGTGACGTTCCTTACTTGGAAACCATCCGTAAGAGACAGAGAAAACCCACTCTGAAGATTCTGGAATACTCAGAGGCTGCCACAATCCCAAAGAAAAAGGTATGGAGGGGTTAGGGAATGGTTGTGCTTTGTTCATTAACCTTTTTGGTATAGGGGGCAGCATTTTCACTTTTGGATGAATAGCATGCCCAGAGTGAACTGCCTCCTACTCTGTCCCAGATGCTAATATATCATATTAGTATTAGTATCGGATAGAAAACACTCTGAAGTTTCTAAAACTGTTTGAATGATGTCTGTGAGTATAACAGAGCTCATATGGCAGGCAAAAACCTGAGAAAAATCCAACCAGGAAGTGGGACATCTGAGGTTTGTAGTTTTTCAAAGCTTGGCCACCGAATATACAGTGGGATATGGATAAAGTTGCACTTCCTACGGCTTCCACTAGATGTCAACCGTCTTTTAGAAACTTGAATGAGGATTCTACTATAAAGGAGGGGCTCATGAGACCTCTTTGAGTCAGTGGTCTGGCAGAGTGCCTTGGTCTCATGGCCTGCGCTCCCGACAGAGTTACCTCTCGTTCCAGTGCTTTTCTGAAGACAAAGGAATTCTCCGGTTGGAACATTATTGATGGTTTATGTTAAAAAACATCCTAAAGATTGATTGCATACATCGTTTGACATGTTTCTAAAGGATTGTAACGGAACTTTTCGAGTTTTTGTCTGGACGAAGTGTCTGCGCCTCATGAAGATGGATTATTGGGCTGAACACGCTAACAACAAGTGGCTATTTGGACATAAATGATGGATCTTATGGAACTTTATGGAACAAATCAGTCATTTATTGTCGAACTGAGTGCCGTTCTTAGATTATGCTTTTTCCGTAAAGATTTTTTAAAATCTGACACAGCGGTTGCATTAAGGAGAAGTCTATCTTTAATTCTGTGAATAACACTTGTATCTTTTATCAATGTTTATTATGAGTATTTCTGCAAAATCACCGGATGATTTGGAATCAAAACATTACTGCACGTAAGGTGCCAATGTAAACAGATATTTTTGGGTATAAATATGCACATTATGGAACAAAACATACATGTATTGTGTAACATGATGTCCTATGAGTGTCATCTGATGAAGATCATCAAAGTTTAGTGATTAATTTTATCTATATTTCTGCTTTTTGTGACTCCTATCTTTGGCTGGAAAAATGGCTGTGTTTTTTCGACTTGGCTATGACCTAACATAATCATATGTTGTGCTTTCGCTGTAAAGCATTTTTGATATCGGACACAATGGGTAGATTAACAAGATGTTTATCTTTCATTTGGCTGTATTGGACTTGTTAATGTTGGAAAGTTACATATTTCAAAAAAATATTTTTGAATTTCGCGGTTAAAACTTCTTATGGCTTGTGGGCAGTATTTCGACATCTGGATGAGAAGCGTGCCCAAAGTAAACTGCCTGTTACTTAGGCCCAGAAGCTTTGATTTGCATATAATTGGTAGATTTGGATAGAAAACTCTCTTAAGTTTCCAATTAAAAACAAAATGTCTATGAGTATAACAGAACTGATATGGCAGGCGAAAACCTGAGGAAGATCCATCCGGGTAGTGGGATTTTTTAGATGTGGGTCGTTTTCAATTGAAGAGAGTATAGAGTATCTATTGTGTTAGGACCCAGATTGCCGTTCCTATGGCTTCCACTAGATGTCAACAGTCTTTAGACATTGTCTCAGGCTTGTTTTCTGAAAAATTAAGAAGAATGAGACCTTTCTGTCAGTGGACTGCAGAATCATGCAGTGCTGGTTTGTGCGTGTGACCAAGTGCGCACCCTTTGTTGTTTTTCCTTTCTATTGAATACGCTTTTGTCCGGTTGAAATATTATCGAAATATTATCGATTATTTAGACAATTGACAACATGAGGATTAATTTTAAACATCGTTTGACATGTTTCGACAAACTTTACCGGTACTATTAGGATGTATTTGTCTGTATTTTTTTGATCGCCTTTGAGCCAGTTGATTACTGAACAAAACGCGCCAACAAAACTGAGTTTTTGGGATATAAAGAGGGACTTTATCGAACAAAACAAACATTTATTGTGTAGCTGGGACTGTTGTGACTGCAACTATATGAAAATCTTCAAAGGTAAGTGATTCATTTTACCGCTATTTCTGACTTTTGTAATTCCTTTACTTGGTTGTAAAATGTTTGTCTGCTTTTGTGGGGCGCTGTCCTCAGATAATCGCATAGTATGCTTTCGCCGTAAAGCCTTTTTGAAATCTGAAAAAGTGGCTGGATTAACAAGAAGTTAATCTTCAAGCCGATGTATAACATTTGTATTTTTTATAAATATTTATTATGACTATTTCTGTATTTTGAATTTGGCGCTCTGCAATTTCACCGGATGTTGTCGAGGTGGGTCATTACATTTACATTTAAGTCATTTAGCAGACGCTCTTATCCAGAACATCCAGTAGAACAGTCACTTTACAATAGTGCATCTAAATCTTAAAGGGGGGGGGGGGTGAGAAGGATTACTTATCCTATCCTAGGTATTCCTTAAAGAGGTGGGGTTTCAGGTGTCTCTGGAAGGTGGTGATTGACTCCGCTGTCCTGGCGTCGTGAGGAGTTTGTTCCACCATTGGGGGCCAGAGCAGCGAACAGTTTTGACTGGGCTGAGCGGGAACTGTACTTCCTCAGTGGTAGGGAGGCGAGCAGGCCAGAGGTGGATGAACGCAGTGCCCTTGTTTGGGTGTAGGGCCTGATCAGAGCCTGGAGGTACTGAGGTGCCGTTCCCCTCACAGCTCCGTAGGCAAGCACCATGGTCTTGTAGCGGATGCAAGCTTCAACTGGAAGCCAGTGGAGAGAGCGGAGGAGCGGGGTGACGTGAGAGAACTTGGGAAGGTTGAACACCAGACGGGCTGCGGCGTTCTGGATGAGTTGTAGGGGTTTAATGGCACAGGCAGGGAGCCCAGCCAACAGCGAGTTGCAGTAATCCAGACGGGAGATGACAAGTGCCTGGATTAGGACCTGCGCCGCTTCCTGTGTGAGGCAGGGTCGTACTCTGCGGATGTTGTAGAGCATGAACCTACAGGAACGGGCCACCGCCTTGATGTTAGTTGAGAACGACAGGGTGTTGTCCAGGATCACGCCAAGGTTCTTAGCGCTCTGGGAGGAGGACACAATGTAGTTGTCAACCGTGATGGCGAGATCATGGAACGGGCAGTCCTTCCCCGGGAGGAAGAGCAGCTCCGTCTTGCCGAGGTTCAGCTTGAGGTGGTGATCCGTCATCCACACTGATATGTCTGCCAGACATGCAGAGATGCGATTCGCCACCTGGTCATCAGAAGTTGGAAAGGAGAAGATTAATTGTGTGTCGTCTGCATAGCAATGATAGGAGAGACCATGTGAGGTTATGACAGAGCCAAGTGACTTGGTGTATAGCGAGAATAGGAGAGGGCCTAGAACAGAGCCCTGGGGGACACCAGTGGTGAGAGCGCGTGGTGAGGAGACAGATTCTCGCCACGCCACCTGGTAGGAGCGACCTGTCAGGTAGCAGAACGCCTGTGCGAGAAAGATTAAGGGGACAATGTGCAGTCCAATCAATAACAAAGCATACACCCCACCACCTTTTTGGGTAAAGAGCTTAGGAATGGAGCTGGAGAAATGTAACCACCAAATTTATAGATGGGGCAATGGATGCAAGGACCGACCATCTATGAGATCAAAATTATAGTTTTAATCATGTTTTTAAGCTATACAGTGTTTGTTTACAATGACATTGTTTACAAACAGTGGAGGGAAAAATATATATATTTTGGGTCTGATGGGGTTAGACAGTTGAAATAAGCTCATGAGGCATTTATACGTTACATTCTTCAAGAAACAATTGCTATATATAATTAATTTTAAAGTAAAGAAAAAAATGTACCAATTACAGATTGCCCCTTTAAGGATTTGTGTATCTTATGGGTCCATTGATTTTCACAGTAGTGAAGGCCTTACAGCAGGGGTTGACTGGTTAATTGTGTATTACAGGTCAAGTCCCTGAAGTCCAGCTCATCAAGCCAGGCTGTTCATTCAGGTCAGTCAGGCCACTGTTGTGTAAGATGTGTACAGGAAAAGCATTAAGAAATGTAAGGCTATACACTGTTTATCACAATGCTTTGAGATACTGCTTTCATTTACCTCATGATTGTCAATTCAAAGGTTTGATTGGTCTTGGGGTCAAAGTTGACTTGACTGTTTTTTCCCCAGGCTCTGGACAACACTCCTTTAAATCAAAGATCAAGCAACCAATGACATCCACCACTACATCCTCCACAATGTTGCCCTGCAACCCTGCACCCTGCCCCCAGACACAGAGTTGCATGGAGAGGGGGTCAGACATCGACCTCACCACGCCCCCCACTAAGGACACTAATCTCCATGACGATGGGAGGGACACCATAGACCCAGAGGTCAGACAAGAGGTTAAATCTGCAGCTTAATTTGATGGTCCATATGTTTTACCTGATAATAACATAGAACTTACATGGTCAAATTGTAATTACAAAATAACGACCCAAAAAAGAAAACAATAACACTAAAACATGCATCAATATGTACCTGAAAAAAACCATTCTGCATCGAATAGTGTTACGGCATGATTGCTTGCAATGTGGCTTTCGGTGCTTGAACTGTCCTGCTGATTGTCTTCTTATTTGCACCTCAGGGTTTTGCATCCAGTTTCGATGACAGCTTTTCATCCATGAGGGAGGAGTCTTCACAGTGCGATGACACACTCTTCCCCAATAAGAAGATCATAGTGGACAGAGGGGGCGTGGCCTCATTGAAGGAGAATGTGTGTCAGGTGAGTACGTCTAACATCACCAATATAAGAGTGGTAAGGGGCCTCCAGAGTGGCGCAGTGGTCTAAGGCAAATTGGGGGACTACGAAAAAATCTGGGGAAAAAATATAAAAAGAGTGGTTACCTTGTGTTTATTTAACCCTTTGACATGTACCAACAAACGGGTGTGATCATTCTACAGTGGTCCCTGCAGGATATGCTCAAACCGGTGTGATTAGAACTATAATTTAGAACGTCCAGTTTCGATTGACGAAACAGTCTGCGATTGAGCTGGCCACACTGTTTTTTCACAGAAACATTTTGCACAAACACAGTCCTCACAAAGTTATGTCCTGAATGTGAGCAGTGTATTTTTGGATGCAATGTTCAGACATTCACAGAAGTAGCAACGTCATAACACAATCATTCAGCCGGGAAAATGTAGGCTACATTAGTCCTAGCACTAACTCTCGGCTGACAGAAACCACAATATGAATTATCTAATAGCAATTACTATTTATAATTCATCACATCATGGGTGAGCTCACCATTGATCGAAATAATTGAGTAAAACACTTTCTAAAAATCTTAAGTAATCCAGCGATATTTCGTTTGTGCACGCCACCATGTTTGTTTTTTCACTCCAACCAAAGATGTGAAGAGGAGGCAAGATGAGTTTGGTCTGTTTGCAGTATGCATGTTGAAGTGGTGTGTCGTCTACGATCAATCACTTCCATTCAATTGCGGAAGTTTACTCGAAAGATAAGTGAACCATTCCTTCATCTCATTATAACATCTTTGGTCTGACAGATGTTTACGTGACACCCAGAATGCATTGTATAATGTCAACAAACATGGTGCCACACATAGCTGGCAAATACTTTAGCATTAGCTCATCATAATTTGTACAACCTTAAAAGAGTATTTTACACATATCGCAGGTATCTATTACAATCTATGCAATAATCGGAATGCATTATTTGTCACAAGTACATGTCTGTAACGTCGTTCTTCGTTTGTCGAAAGAGAGTCGGACCGAAATGCAGCGTGATTGTTACTCATGTTCTTTAATGAATGAAATGACGATACATGAAATAACTATACAAAATACAAAACAACAAACGGAACGTGAAACCTATTACAGCCTATCTGGTGAACACTACACAGAGACAGGAACAATCACCCACGAAATACAAAGCGAAACCAGGCTACCTAAATACGGTTCCCAATCAGAGACAACGAGAATCACCTGACTCTGATTGAGAACCGCCTCAGGCAGCCAAGTCTATACAACACCCCTAATCAGCCACGATCCCAAATACTACAAACCCCAATACGAACATACAATATAACATAAAAACATGTCACACCCTGGCCTGATCAAATAATTAAGAAAACACAAAATACTAAGACCACGGCGTGACAGAACCCCCCCCTAAGGTGCGGACTCCCGGACGCACCTCAAAACCATAGGGAGGGTCCGGGTGGGCGTCTGTCCATGGTGGCGGTTCCGGCTCGGGACGTGGACCCCACTCCATTAAAGTCATAGTTCCTCCCCTTCGCGTCCTGGGATAATCCACCCTCGCCGCCGACCATGGCCTAATAGTCCTCACCCAGAACCCCACAGAACTGAGGAGCAGCTCGTGACTGAGGGGCATCTCGGGACTGAGGGACAGCTCGGGACTGAGGGGCAGCTCGGGACTGAGGGGCAGCTCGGGACTGAGGGGCAGCTCGGGACTGAGGGGCAGCCCGGAACTGAGGGGAAGCCCAGTACTGAGAGGAAGCCCAGTACTGAGAGGAAGCCCAGTACTGAGAGGAAGCCCAGTATTGAGAGGAAGCCCAGTACTGAGATGAAGCTCAGGCAGGTAGTAGGCTCCGGTAGATCCTGGCTGGCTGGCAGATCTGGAAGAGACTGGTTGACTGGCAGATCTGGAAGAGACTGGTTGACTGGCAGATCTGGAAGAGACTGGTTGACTGGCAGATCTGGAAGAGGCTGGTTGACTGGCAGATCTGGAAGAATCTGGTTGACTGGCAGATCTAGAAGATCATGGCTGACTGGCGGATCTAGCTGCTCTATGCAGACTGACAGCTCCTTGCAGACTGACAGCTCTGGCAGCTCCATGCAGGCTGACAGCTCCTTGCAGACTGGCAGCTGTTTGCAGACTGACAGCTCTTTGCAGACTGACAGCTCTGGCTGCTTCATGCAGACTGACAGCTCTGGCTGCTTCGAACAGACTGACAGCTTTGACTGCTCCATGCAGGCTGACAGCTCTGGCTGCTTTATGCAGACTGACAGCTCTTTGCAGACTGACAGCTCTGGCTGCGTCATGCAGACTGACAGCTCTGACTGCTCCATGCAGGCTGACAGCACTCTGCAGACTGGCAGCTCCTTGCAGACTGGCAGCTCTTTGCAGACTGGCAGCTCTGGCTGCTTCATGCAGACTGACAGCTCAGGCTGCTCCATGCAGACTGACAGCTCAGGCTGCTCCGAACAGGCAGGAGGCTCCGGCAGCGCTGTAGAGGAGGAAGGCTCTGATAGCGCTGAACAGGCGGGAGACTCCGACAGCGCAGGAGGGAAGGAAGGCTCTGGCTGTGCTGAACAGGCGGGAGACTCCGACAGCGCAGGAGGGAAGGAAGGCTCTGGCTGTGCTGAACAGGCGAGGCGCACAGAAGGCCTGGTGCGTGGTGCTGGAACTGGTGCTACAGGATCGAGGACACGCACAGGAAGCCTGGTGCGGGGAGCTGCTACCAGAGGACTGGTGTGTGTGGAGGTGGCTCTGGATAGACCGGACCGTGCAGGCGCACTGGAGCTCTTGAGCACCGAGCCTGCCCAAGCTTACCTGGCTCGATGCCCACTCTAGCCCGGCCAATAGGAAGGGCTGGTATGAACCGCACCGGGCTATGCACCTGCACTGGAAACACTGTGTGCTCCATAGCATAACACGGTGTCTGCTCGGTCTCTCTAGCCCACCGGTGAGCACAGGGAGTTTGCGCAGGTCTCCTACCTGGCATAGCCATACTCCCATTCAGCCCCCCCAATCATTTTTTTGGGCTGCTTTTCGGGCTTCCATCCGCGTCGCCGTGCTGCCTCCTCATACCAGCGCCTCTCCGCTTTTTCCGCCTCTATTTCCTCCTTGGGGTGGCGATATTCACCAGGCTGAGCCCAGGGTCCTTTTCCGTCCAGTTCCTCCTCCCATGTCCAATTCTCCAAGTGGTGCAGCCTCTCCCACTGCAACTGCTCTTCACAATTAACAGGGAGAGTTGGCTCAGGTCTGACTCCTGACTCAGCCACTCTCTCTCTGAGCCCTCCCCCAATAAATATTTGGGGGTGACTTTCGGTTTTCGCTCTGCGCTGCCGTGTCTTTCTTTTCGACTCCATTCGCCTATAGCCCTCTTCGCACTGCTCCAGCGAATCCCAGGCGGACTCCTGCACTCTCTCTGGGTCGGCCCACCTGTCGATTTCTTCCCACGTCGTATACTCCATGCCTCTGCTGTCCATAACGTCCTCCCTTCGCTGTTCAAGCTGTCGCTGCCTGTTAACACGCTGCTCGGTCCGTGTGTGGTGGGTGATTCTGTAACGTCGTTCTTCGTTTGTCGAAAGAGAGTCGGACTGAAATGCAGTGTGATTGTTACTCATGTTCTTTAATGAATGAAATGACGATAAATGAAATAACTACAAAATACAAAACAACAAACGGAACGTGAAACCTATGACAGCCTATCTGGTGAACACTACACAGAGACAGGAACAATCACCTACGAAATACAAAGCGAAACCAGGCTACCTAAATACGGTTCCCAATCAGAGACAACGAGAATCACCTGACTCTGATTGAGAACCGCCTCAGGCAGCCAAGCCTATACAACACCCCTAATCAGCCACGATCCCAAATACTACAAACCCCAATACGAACATACAATATAACATAAACCCATGTCACACCCTGGCCTGATCAAATAATTAAGAAAACACAAAATACTAAGACCACGGCGTGGCATGTCAATGTGAATAAAACTGTAAATACATTATGCTCTACATATACTGTACATACAGTACCAGTCAAAAATGTGGACACACCTACTCATTCAAGGGTTTTTCTTTATTTTGTACTATTTTCTACATTGTAGAAACTATGAAATAACACATATGGAATCATGTAGTAACCAACAAAGTGTTAAACAAATCTAAATATATTTTATGTTATAGATTCATCGACATTGCCACCCTTTGCCTTGATGACAGCTTTGCACACTCTTGGCATTCTCTCAACCAGCTTCATGAGGTAGTCACCTGGAATGCATTTGAATTAACATGTGTGCCTTGTTAAAAGTTCATTTGTGGAATTTATTTCCTTCTTAATGCGTTTGAGCCAATCAGTTGTCTTGTGACAAGGTAGGGTTGGTATACAGAAGATAGCCCTATTTTGTAAAAGACCAAGTCCATATTATGGCAAGAGCATCTTAAATAAGCAAAGAGAAACGCCAATCCATCATTACTTTAAGACATGCAGCTCAGTCAATACAGATAATTTGAAGAACTTTGAAAGTTTCTTCAAGTGCAGTCGCAGAAACCATCAAGCACTATGATGAAACTGCCTCTCATGAGGACCACCACAGGAAAGGAAGACCCAGAGTTACGTCTGCTGCAGAGGATAAATTCAGTTACCAACCTTAGAAATTGCAGCCCAAATAAATGCTTCACAGACACATCTCAACATCAACTGGTCAGAGGACACTGTGTGAATCAGGCCTCCCTGGTCTAATTGCTGCAAAGAAACCACCACTAATAAGAAGAAGAGACTTGCTTGGGCCAAGAAACACGAGCAATGGACATTAGATGGGTGGAAATCTGTCCTTTGGTCTGATGACCTGCATCAGATGACCTGGCCTCCACAATCACCCTATCTTAACCAAATTGAGATGGTTTGGAATGAGTTGGAGCGCAGAGTGAAGGAAAAGCAGCCAACAAGTGTTCAGCATATGTGGGAACTCCTTCAAGACTGTTGGAAAAGCATTCCAGGTGAAGCTGATTCTGAGAATGCCAAGAGTGTGCAAAGTTGTCATCAAGGCAAAGGGTGGCAACTTTGAAGAATCTCAAATATAAAATAGATTTTGATTTGTTTAACACTTATTAGTTAACTACATGATTCCATATGTGCTATTTCATAGTTTTGATGTCTTCACGATTATTCTACAATGTAGAAAAACCCTTGACTGAGTAGGTGTGTCCAAACTCTTGACTGGTACTGTACTGTGAAACGACAACATGCTATACAGAAAATAAGGCACTTACTTTGATAGCAACACACATGGCCAAAGTTATAATTTTTGGGGAAAACAACAATAGTGGCATTGTGAGCGCCAGCCAAAAAAAATGTGCCAGAGGGAAAAAGTTTGTGCAAGACTGGGTAAATGTCTGCATACTTGATCTGCGTAACACTGAGGAAGTGCTTGGGCTCTCCTTGAAGAAATTTGTCCAGCTCAGTAAAGCCTCAAACATAAATTGTCTGCAACAGTGAAATGGGATACTTCTATGTGAATTAATGAGGAGGCGGAACACACCTCAATTCAAACTGTTGTTAGAGAATAAAACTTGATAGAAAATCATTTGAAATTGACAAGTTGAAACATAACCTACAGATAATTATCAGGCAGCATGTGATAACTATCACGTTGCGAAACAATCCCATTTTGGAATGTGCATAAAACAACTCACGCTGGGGTGACCGTTAGGGATATTTGGAATTCACATGTGAAAAGGTTAAAGTGCTATAAGTGATTGTGGAGTCTATTTGCTCTTTGCCCATCAGAAAGTTTCAGACAGCTGTGTACATTGTTCTAATGTTGTGTAAACCTTTATGGACTGTACGGGTAGGTATGTGAGAAGACTGGGGAGCTTCTGCTGTGTGATGGCCAGTGTTGTGGGGCCTTCCACCTCCAGTGTAGCGGCCTCACAGAGCCTCCTAAAGGGAAGTTCGTCTGCCAGGAGTGCAAGTCTGGTGGGTCAAGCATATATTCTGTAAAAACACAACCACTGTATCCTCATTAACATATTTTTTATGCCTCATTCCTACTTGGACAAAATTGTGGAAAGACTATTATTAGTTGCATCTAGAGTTATCAGTGTGCTATCTGATTGTTTCACACATAATTTTGCTGATTCTCTCCCCTCAGTTGCCCTCTCATCCTAACATCCACCATTCTCTCTGGCTTGTAAAAGCAAACCAGTTTATTAAACTTGATATGTTTGTTGCTAGGTGTCCATACCTGTTTTGCGTGTAAGAAGCCCGGGGAGAACGTGAGGCGCTGTATGATCCCAGTGTGTGGGAAGTTCTACCATGGAGAGTGTATCGCCAATCACGCTCCCGTTGCCCCCCTGCACGGGGGCTTCCGCTGCTCCCTCCACGTCTGTCTGTCCTGCTTCATCACTAACCCTGTCAACCCCTCCGTCCCCAAAGGTGTGTGCTGCTCCGCTCCACCCAGCACAGTTCAGTTTAATTAGATTTTATGCGAATCTTCTCAATTGCAATCACCTTACCCTGGTAACTCTACAGGAGAAAGGGATGAGGTTAGAGTTGGAAAACTGAAAAATGTTTGCAAACATATGTTTTCTCAAATAATTTTCATTTTGCACAAGAAATTCAGCTAGTTCATATCAACACCATGATAGAAAGACCCACTACTTGAAATTAGTTGTGGGAAGTAAATATACATTACCAGTCAAAAGTTTGGACACAACTACTCATTCATGGGTTTTTATTTATTTTGACAGTTTTCTACATTGTAGAATAAAGTGAAGATATCAAAACTAAGAAATAACACATGGAGTCATGTAGTAAAAAAAAAAGTGTTGAACAAATCCAAATATATTTTATATCTGAGATTCTTCAAAGTAGCTACCCACTGCCTTGATGACAGCTTTGCAGACTCCTGGCATTCTCTCAACCAGCTTCACGAGGAATGCTTTTCCAACAGTTCCCACATATGCTGAGCACTTGTTTGCTGCTTTTCCTTCACTCTACGGTCCAACTCATCCCAAACCATCTCAATTGGGTTGAGGTCTGGTGATTGTGGATTCCAGGGCATCTGATGCAGCACTCCATCACTCTCTTTGGTCAAGTACAGCCTGGAGCTGTGTTTTGGGTCATTGTCCTGTTGAAAAACAAATGATAGTCCCACTAAGAGCAAACCAGATGGGATGGAGTATCACTGCAGAATGCTGTGCTAGCCATGCTGGTTAAGTGTACCTTGAATTCTAAATAAATCACTGACAGTGTCACCAGCAAAGCACCATCACACCTCCTCCGACATGCTACACTGTGGGAACCACACATGCAGACATCATCCGTTCACCTACTCTGTGTCTCACAAAGACACGGCGGATGGAACAGAAATCTCAAATTTGGACTCATCAGACCAAAGGACCGATTTCCACCGGTCTAATGTCCATTGCTCGTGTTTCTTGGCCCAAACAAGTCTCTTCTTATTATCGGTGTCCTTTAGTCGTGGTTTCTTTGCAGCAATTTGACCATGAAGGCCTGATTCATGCATTCTCCTCTGAACAGTTGATGTTGAGATGTGTCTGTTAGTTGAACTCTGTGAAGCATTTATTTAGGCTGCAATCTGAGGTGCAGTTAACTAACAATTTATCCTCAGTAGCAGAGGTAACTCTAGGTCTTCCTTTCCTGTGACAGTCCTCATGAGAGCCAGTTTCATCATAGCGCTTGATGGGTTTTTCGACTGCACTTGAAGAAACTTTCAGTTCTTCAAATTTTCCATATTGACTGACCTGCCTGTCTTAACCTCTCTTGGGTAGAGGGCAGTATTGTAAGTGTTACTCCAGGTGGACTCTACTGTTTTGGTGTGCATGAACTGGAGCACGCTTCACGTTGTTTTTATCCGGTATTAGAAACAGTTTATTCCGTCTTAAATTGTATTGATTATTTACGTTTTAGGGTACCTGAGGTTGGATTAGGAATGTTGTTTGAAATGTTTCGACCAAGTTTACAGGTAACTTATTAGATACTTTGTAGCCATGTTGGACGAGTTGAAACCAGTGTATTTCTGAATCAAACACGCTAAATAAATTGACATTTTTGAGACATAAAGAAGGACATTATCGAACAAAAGGACGTTTTGTGATGTTTCTGGGAAGAATATCTTCAAAGGTAAAACATTAATTATATCACTATTTCTGACTTTTGTGGCGCACCTTCCTGGTTGAGATATGATGTTCATGTGTTTATATGCGGGGTTCTGTCCTCAGATAATCGCATGGTTTGTTTTCGCCGTAAAGCCTTTTTGAAATCTGACACAGCGGCTGGATTAACAAGAAGTTAAGCTTTATGTTGATGCATAACACATATATTTTCAAGAATGTTAAATATTTGAATTTGGTATTTCTGAATTTCGCGCTCTACAATTTCACCGGATGTTGGCCAGGTGGTACGCTACCGTCCCACCTGCCCATAAGAAGTTAAAGTAATAATGGACTGTCGTTTCTCCTTGCTTATTTGAGCTGTTCTTGCCATAATATGGACTTGGTCTTTTACCAAATAGGGCTATCTCCTGTATACCAATCATACCTTGTCCCAACACAACTGATTGGCTCAAATGCATAAAGAAGGAAACAAATTCCACAAATGAACTTTAAACAAGGCACACCTGTTAATTGAAATGCATTCCAGGTAATTACCTCATAAAGCTGGTTCTGAGAATGCCAAGAGTGTGCAAAGCTGTTGGCAAGGCAAAGGGTGGCTACTTTGAAGAATCTGAAATTTAAAATATATTTTAATTTGTTTAACTATTTTTTGGTTACTACATGATTCCATATTTGTTATTTCATAGTTTTGATGTCTTCACTATTATTCTACAATGTAGAAAATACTAACAAATAAATAAAAACTCTTGAATGAGTAGGTGTGTCCAAACTTTCGATGGGTACTGTATGTGTACTAGATATTCTAACTAACAGCTCATTCTGCCTCTGTCTCCCCTGTGTTGTGTGTCCTGTAGGTCGTCTGACACGCTGTGTGCGATGCCCTGTGGCGTACCATGCCAACGATTACTGCATGGCAGCGGGCAGTGTGGTCCTGGCCAACAACAGCTTCCTGTGTCCCAACCACTTCACCCCCCGCAGGGGATTCCGAAACCATGAACACGTCAACGTCAGCTGGTGCTTTGTCTGCTCTGAAGGTACGCCGGCCTCCACATATGTTGGGTTGTTAGAGTCCGATATGCATAGATACACTCAGTAAATACTTACCTACATATGTAATGTGTATTACATGATCAGGGTACAATTTTCGCAGAACACATGATCAGAGTTCATATGTACTATAGCCCAGTTACATCTCTGTTTGCTCATCTGAGTTTTTAATCTCATAGACCAGTCCAGTCGACAAACTGTTATTCCTCTCCCATGCTCCAGGGGGCAGTCTGTTGTGCTGTGAGTCGTGTCCTGCTGCCTTCCACCGGGAGTGTCTGAACATCGACATGCCCGAGGGCAGCTGGTTCTGTAACGACTGCCAGGCCGGGAAGAAGCCCCACTATAAGGACATCCTGTGGGTCAAAGTGGGCCGGTACAGGTCAGTTTAGCCGCCTGGGGACCAACCTCACTGGCTAACCATTGGTTTGGCAAAACAACAACAAGTTGCCAAAAGACGAAACAGATGGCATCCAGGATATTAAGTCCTCCCCTGCCTGAACCACATTCCTCATGATAAAGTGTCCTTTAGGTGTTCTGACATTACAAAACCACCAAGGTACTGAGAACTGAAATGCACCTGTATTTCTCTTCACAATATGGCAGTGGTTGCAAATGGTAGTGGTTTTTCTGCCATGGCCCATTTCCTTTTCTCGTGCATATCGTCTTTTCCCTTCCTATCTTCTGTCTAGGTGGTGGCCTGCGGAGGTCAACCATCCCAAGAACATTCCGGAGAACATCCTACGTATGAGGCACGACGTAGGCGAGTTCCCTGTGCACTTTTTTGGCTCCAACGACTACCTGTGGACCTACCAAGCCAGAGTCTTCCCCTACATGGACGTAGACACCAACAACAAGGAGAAGATGGGGAAAGGTGTAGACGTCATCTACAAGAAAGGTATTTACACCCATTTTTATTGGCAATAGAGGAAATTTGAAGGGGAGGCTTGAGCTGTGCAAGTGTGTGTAGCGTGGGTGTGTGCAGAGAGTAAGAGTGTTTTGTCAAAGGGAATTGTGACATGGTTGTCGTTGACTTTATGTTAATCTTTTCCCAGCTTTGGAGGAAGCTGCTCGCAGGTTTCTGAAACTGCAGGCAGAGAAAGAACTGAGACAGCTTCAGGAGGACAGGAGGAATGACAAGAAACCCCCTCCATACAGACACATCAAGGTACCATAACTGCCACATCTCTTGCTGCACAAAATGTATACATTAAAGGCCCATTGAAGCCAAAAACATGACTTTCCTGTGTTTTATATACACTGAGTGTACAAAATATCAGGAACATCTTCTTAATATTGAGTTGTACCCGCTTTTTCCCTCAGAACAGCCTCAATTCATTGGGGCATGGACTCTAAAAGGTGTTGAAAGTGTTCCACAGGGATGCTAGCCCATATTGACTCCAATGCTTCCCACAGTTGTGTCAAGTTGGCTGGATGTCCTTTGGGTGGTGGACCATTCTTGATGCACACAGGAAACTGTTGAGTGTGAAAAACCCAGCAGTGTTGCAGTTCTTGACACACCCCATTCAAAGGCACGTCAATATTTTGTCTTGCCCATTCACCCTCTGAATTGCACACATACACAATCCATATCTCAAGACTTAAAATCATTCTTTAACCTGTCTCCTCCCCTTCATCTACACTGATTGAAGTGGATTTAACAGGTGACATCAATAAAGTATCATTGCTTTCAACTAGATTCACTTGGTCTGTCTATGTCATGGAAACAACAGGTGTTCCTAATGTTTTGTACACTCAGTGTGTATTTCTACTATGAAGTTGCAATAATACTGTAAAATTGTGAAAATTATAATAATGGCCTTTTAGTGTAAGAGCTGTCTGATAAGACTGCCTGAAATTTGAGCCTGTTTTGGAGGGATGAAGTTTTGGCCTGCCTGGTAACGTCACCAGATGGTAAATTAGTTAATAGACCAATAAGAAGGAGAGTTACAAACCTTTCTGCCAATAACAGCTAGTTTTCAGTTTTTCCTTCCCCACTTAGACCACTCCCAGACTCCCAACTAACAGAAGTCGTGCTTGAGAAATTGCTCTTTGCTAACAAGCTATTTTTGTACATTTTTGTCCATTTTTATTGAAAACAGTAAGGTACTTAATTGTTACCCAGAAATGATTTGATATTGAGATTTTAAAAAGTCTACGTTGGACCTTTAAGTTTTAGTTTTGAGCTGTAGAAGTATTACCACACCCCCTTTGCAACTTCATTCCTCTGAAGTCACTCGCCTAACCCCTCAGGTGAATCGGCCAATCGGGAAGGTGCAATTCATCACGGCCGACCTATCAGAGATCCCACGCTGTAACTGCAAGGCTTCAGACGAGAACCCGTGTGGCATCGACTCTGAGTGTATTAACCGCATGCTGATGTATGAGTGCCACCCCCAGGTGTGCCCAGCGGGCAATGGCTGCCTGAACCAGGCCTTCACCAAACGCCAGTACAGCCAGGTGGAGATCTTCAGGACTCTGGCACGAGGCTGGGGCCTTCGCTGTGCCCATGACATCAAGAAGGTAATGGTGGAGGTTTTACCATTAATCATGTAAAGTAGAGATCAATGTGCCACCATGAAACTGTATCCCCTGGGGCTTAAACTATATTTTCAAAAGGCTATGGATTTGAAACAGGCTTTGTTTGATTCTTCTTCAATCCAGACAGATTTCAATTCCAGCAGACTTTTTTTCTAGAAAGTGTAATCAATATTTTGGATGTTAAAGGAATCATGAAGTATGACTTTTGAAATGGTAATCAGTGATATGTTAATCTAATCATCAAACCATAAAGTTGACGAAGCCCTGTCATCAATGGCCATCATGGCTTTGAAACATTGATCTGCACAAGTCTATCTGCTATGATCTTTACATGTAAATGACCCTTTCAAAAGTCAGTTAAACCCAAGGGAGCTCTCAGATGAATCCAAGAGTAATTATTTGAGTAGTAGAATGATTGGTAGTAGAATGAGTTTTCCACTGTGTCTCTCATGCTGACGGTCATGGTGGTGTTCTCAGGGGGAGTTTGTGAATGAGTACGTAGGAGAAGTGATCGATGAGGATGAGTGCCGGGTCAGGATAAAACACACCCAGGATAACGACATCTGTAACTTCTACATGCTGACTCTGGACAAGGTACGCCTCAGGAGTCAGGGTTTCAGAGCTCTCGTGGGACTGTCTCTTGGCCTGAAGTTACCTCTGTAATTGTATGACCTTTAACCAGGATTTCTGTAACTAGCTACAGGAAGTTGTCATGGGTTATTAATGCTATTGGCTATGTTATTGGTTATTATCACTACTATTGACAATTGTTCGTTTCTTGCTCTCTTAGATGTTAAGTCCCCGATTCCGAACGATATTTCTGTGAACAAGCCGCTCTATGAACGCGCTGGTTGTCCTGATTCATATGCGCTATTGCAAGCGCAGCTGTGAGTTTCACGGACACAGGAAATCTGGTATTTGCATAGGGAGCGACGCGTCACATTTTCTTTGCCTGTGAATCTCACAGCACATGTAAAAAATCAAGCGGATGCAACAACAGTGGTTTCAGCTCGCTGTGATGTTCTCAGGCGGATTTATAGCTCTGAAGTTGTAACGAGTCTGCACAAATTTGAATGGTATCTCAACGCCGCTCAGAGGACGTTTGGCAGAAAAGTCTGTCGTCAGCCATATGAAACAGTGCCAATATTGTACTGTCACTAAGTATGCTCATATTTATTTTACAGTTATAAGAAAGGTGAAATCTTATAATAAGTCATTTATAATTTGATGTTTTACTGTATTTAGAAAGCATTTCAGTCCTTTCAAGCCCTATTGCCCCATTTCTTTGAATAGGGGAACAAATCATAATACACAGCTGCCAACTCTAACGCAGTGGCCGTGAGACACGCATTTGACCCTCTTCTCACGGCACACCTCTTATATTTCACGCATTGAAAAGTACTGCTTTTATCTAGTCCATTGAAAAGTACTGCTTTTATGTAGTCCATTGCATAGTCAGCGCGTTAACCTTTCATCTGTGCTCCGAATCGTTTTGAAATCGGAGCATCTGCACATTCAATTTAACATCATCACGAGCGTAACCTCTTTCATTGTCCTGTCTTGCCACAGCACTGTGAACCGCGGCACATTGAAGCATATGATTGGCCTAGTTATATAAGGGATCAGGGGGGTTGGTTGCATGTTTTAAAGATACACCCCTCAAGATTAGAGTAAAAAGAGCTGCACTGTAGCGCTGTTTTATGTACAATGTTGTCAACTAAATTAGGTGGCTGTTACTCCCGTCCGCATTGCAGAATGCAGCCTTTTGACAGCATGTACTAAAGTCGATTTAATCCACACTTGCATTAGTCCCCTCTTTTGGTGATTGGCATTTAGGATAAAAGCTCATTTATGCTTAATCCAAAATGTGTTCGGAGGCTCCGTATGGATAGTGTGACGCAATCATGGATCCTCCAGAGACATGCAGAGGCCACATTTAGCTCCATACCGCATCGCCGTACAACTCCCAAATTTGGTAATAGTGCGGAGGGTTTCTTATATCGCTGTATAGCTCCGCATTGACATGATTGGTTGACGGTAGGTGGGGGCGGAAGGTCCTGTTGAAACACAAACTAATTTCCTTGACAACTTCCTTCACAACAGCTCTGTGCTGTTTCGTGAAGCGCAAGAAGTATGAATGCACTGACTTCTGCAGAGGCCGTATCGCCATAAATGCTGCACTGCCAATGCAGACGTCAGATTGACAATGCATTGCCTTTCAGGCTATTTCAACGAAAAGGCAGCAGACAGACCTACAGTATGTTTTATCAGGGAAGTTTGGTAGGGTGACCTGATTTGTAACTATGATAATAATTTTGTCAAACAGACTGTGAACCGAAAAGTGTAAGTTTGATTCTAGACTATACAAATTCTAGACTATAACTATACCAATAATTTGGTTAGTGTGTAGGGGCAGATTTATGTAATCTTGTTTTCGGGAGATTTTATTATCTACAGTATTTACTTGATCTAGTCTGATCAGTGGAACAATTCTCATTCTTAACAGTGGGCTAAAATATAGGGTAATTAGTGTGGCTTGTCAGCAAGAAGACTTACTGTTATTCCCCACACGTATTTTATTATTACACTTCTTTCCAATTTTGACAGTGTAATCACATATTTGAAATCTGATATGACTACTTGTGTCTTTTGCAAATAAATTGTATGACGCTATGTATTAATGCAGCCATTCGTGGACAGTTTTGAATAAGTCATATTATTCCATATTAAATGCTCCAGAAATCAAATGTAATTTATCAGATGAGAACAGGGATCAATCTCTTTTTCCAACCTTGGCCTTGTTTGTAGAATTTGCCGGTCTCTCTATCTCATTTCATTACTGTCTGAATAAAGCGTCAAACAACCTACAAATATGTTAACAAAAAAATGTCAGCATACTTTAAATTTCATCCCACCCCAAAAATAATCATCTCAAAGAAACAAAGTCATCCAATTTTGAGTGTTTATTTGATGTTGAAAGCATCCTGAATATACCTGACCTGTGGTTTTTATTTTAAACTTTTCCACCCTGGTCATGGGCCTATGCCATGTCAAAGATCGTAGAATTGCAGGAATTTATCTTAAAATGAGGAACATTTTCCAGGGGGAGGACACCCAGTCCTCCATCTAGGGATTGTGCCAGGACTAATGAAATTCACATAGCAAATCTCACTCCAAGCTTTCTTCAAAAGTTGGCAATCCTGTCATATTTATATTTTTTTATATTTCATAATATTTGAACTATGTACTTGAGCTTAGGTCCTCAAAAGTGAGTACACCTCAGCTATTTATTGTTTAAAAAAGTATCTTAGAGGTGAGTTCTACACCTTTCTAAAATTATGCAGCATTACCATTTATGTTTATGGCCATCTTATGAAAAATTATTACTTTTGGGTATGTCTATTTAGGCAGAAAGCTGCATTTTGCCCTATCATTCAAGAGAGGGGATTCTTTTGGTTTTCTGTATTTCATCTCAGAAAATTACATCTGCTTTGCATGGTATCATAAAGACACCCAAAATTAATGATGTTTGAACAGTGTTGTCCATGTCGGTGTGTTGATTAGGATCGGATCATTGATGCTGGGCCAAAGGGGAACCAGGCCCGCTTCATGAACCACAGCTGCCGGCCCAACTGTGAGACACAGAAGTGGACGGTGAATGGAGACACGCGTGTGGGACTCTTCACTCTCATAGATGTCCCTGCAGGTGAGCGGAGCTTTGGCTTAAGGAGTTTGTGTTATATTATAGCTTTGGTTTTTGGCAACACTTTTCATTATGTAGGCATTGGCAGGAGAACTACACTACATGACAAAAATTATGTAGACACTTGCTTGTCGAACATTTTCATTACAAATTCACTGGCTTTAATATGGAGTTGGTCCTCCCTTTGATGCTATAACAGCCTCCACTCTTCTGTGAAGTCTTTCCACAAGATGTTGAAATATTGCTGCAGGGACTTGCTTCCATTCAGCCACAAGAGCATTAGTGAGGGCACTGATGTTGGGCATTTAGGCCTGGCTTGCTGTCGGCGTTCCAATTCATCCCAAAGGTGTTCGATGGAGTTAAGGTCAGGGCTCTGCGCAGGCCAGTTCTTCCACACCAATCTCGACAAAACATTTCTGTATGGACCTCGCTTTGTGCATGGGGGCATTCAGGACAGGTCCTTCCCCAAACTGTTGCCACCAAGTTGGAAGCACAGAATCATCTAGAATGTCATTGAATGCTATAGCATTAAGATTTCCCTTCAATGGAACTAAGGGGCTTAGCCTGAACCATGGAAAAACAGCCCCAGACCTTTATTCTTCCTCCATCAATCTTTACAGTTGGCACTATGCATTCCGGCAGGTAGCGTTCCCCTGGCATCCGCCAAACCCAGATTCACCAGTCAGACTGCCAGATGGTGAAGCGTGATTCCACGGCGAGCTTTACACCACTTCAGTTGATGCTTGGCAATGCGCATGGTGATCTTAGGCTTGTGTGTGGCTGCTCGGTCATGGAAACCCATTTCATGAAGCTCCTGACGAACAGTTATTTTGCAGACGTCGCTTACAGAGGTAGTTTGAAAAACGTTAGTGAGTGTTACAGACAAGTTTTAAGTGCTTCGCGCTTCAGCACTCGGCAGTCCCGTTCTGTGAGCTTGTGTGGCCTACCACTTCGCGGCTGAGCAGTTGTTGCTCCTAGACGTTTCCACTTCACAATAACAGCACTTACAGTTGGCCGGGGCAGCTCTAGCAAGTCAGAAATTTGACGAACTTACTTGTTGGAAAGGTGGCATCCTATGACGGTGCCATGTTGAAAGTCACTGAGCTCTTCAGTAAAGCCATTCTACTGCCAATATTTGTCTATGGAGATTGCATGGCAGTGTGCTCAATTTTATACACCTGTCAGCAACGGGTGTGGTTGAAATAGCCGAATTCCCTAATTTGAAGGGGTGTCTACATACGTTTGTATATATAGTGTATAAGGGTAGCATTGTATCAGGTATATAAGAAAAGGAAGTTACATAATATTTACCACTGTGAGAGCAAAGTAGGCCATAATTAGTGCATTTAAAAAAAAAAATCTTACACGGTAATTACACAGGTTATTCCATCAGCAGTTCATATCCATCTCTCCATCACTTGCTGTGGATACTGGTTTATATCTGTCCTCTATGGGTCGTTTTGTCTGTCTCCAGACACAGAGCTGACTTTCAACTACAACTTGGAGTGCCTTGGGAATGGGAAGACTGTGTGTAAATGTGAAGCTCCAAACTGCAGCGGCTTCCTAGGAGTTCGGCCAAAGGTGAGAGGAGACACTGGAACCAGATGTTGTTATTTATGACATTCATCCACAGAATGAATAAGATACATCAATAGTAGAAACAATCATGATTACGATTTTAAATGATCTTTTCACAAATCCAAGAGGCCTTTGATACAGTATTCAAAAGAGTACTCATGTCAACGGGAATGAGATAATTGAATGAAAGGGCCATCTTCAGTTTGGGTTTCTGTGTCTCTATCAACATCCTGACACTTCGTCCTTCCCCAGAACAACCCTCCAGCAGACGACAAGGGCCGCAAACTGAAGAAGAAGGTCTTGGCTAAACGGAAGAACAAGATGGAGGTGACCAAGGAGAGGGAGGACGAGTGCTTCAGTTGTGGGGACGGGGGACAGATTGTGTCCTGTAAGAGACCAGGCTGTCCCAAGGTCTACCATGCAGACTGTCTCAACCTCGCCAAGAGGCCTGCAGGTCAGTGGCACAGTTAGATTCCTGTCAGAGGAGATGATATCGTAGTATTATAACTCGTAATGGTTTGTTATATTTCCCCTTTGTTACTGTAGGTTTGTGTGATTGAGAATGATATGCATGACATATTTCATGCATTTTCACTATTTGAAGTCTGCCAGATCCCTGGTTAGCAGTCTCAGTGAGCTGATTACTTCTCTGTGTTACTGCTGATGTAGTTGTGTCTGACTGCCCTTGTCTGATATACTGTATCTATCTCCCTGCTCTGTGCTGCAGGTCGGTGGGAGTGCCCGTGGCACCAGTGTGACCTGTGTGGTAAGGAGGCAGCCTCCTTTTGTGAGATGTGTCCCAGCTCTTACTGCACACTGCACCGCGACGGCATGCTCTTCATCTCCAAGCTGGACGGACGGCTGTCCTGCAGCGAACACGACCCCTGTGGACCAGACCCCCTGGAGCCAGGGGAGATCAGGGAGCACCTACCCGACATCTGTGCTCTCTCACCGGGCCTGGGGGCTGGTGTAGTAATCCCTGGTGTTGCTGCTACAGTTACTACTACAGGGGACCCCGAGCCTTGCCCTGGTCCTGAGTCTGAGTCTTTCCCCCCTCTCCCCAGCTCTAGCCCCATCTCTAGCCCCATCTCTGGCCCCATCTCTGGTCACTTTTCTGTCCCAATATCTGGCCCCATCAGCACCCCTCTAGCCAGCTCTGAGGCCCCCGATAGCTCTCACCTTTTCCTTCCCCAGTACTCACCCATCTCTTCCTATGAAGATGAGAAAGAAGAGATTGAGGATCCTTTGGGTGATGAAGAGGGGGATGGAGAGTTGGAGGATGGCGAGATGGAGGGTCTTGAGTTGAAAGATTAAGTAGAAGAACAAGTGGAGGAAGAGGAAGAAGAGTAAAGACATAATTTTTCAACAACTGCATGGTGGCTTATCATTCCACACAGTTCATACAGGGTGGAGGGGACATGGACACTGATCAGCCAAACCACAGAATAGCCCCGTCAATCACTGCTCTTATTGTCCAGTGAGCATGTGATTGTCCTGAAGGTCTACCATGTGGGGAAAAGGGCTACCTGCTTGTTCTTGAGGGTGGGCCAGAGCTCAGCATCATGTAGATTCACTCATCTTTGTATATAAGGATCTGTTCTTGTCCAGAGGATTTATAGATCTGTGAATTCATACACCACCTTGTTCAGTCAGACCCCCGAGAAATAGCAGGATGTTACAATGGAGTCTGGGGCTGGTGTGTCGAAACGAAGTAGGATGGAGTTGCCGCTGGACACTGATTTGTGGTCACGTCTAGCGTTTTCCCCCTAATAGTCAAGGTTACGGTTTGGGGTGGGTACACTGATCCTGGATCTGTGCTTAAGGGCACAATGGAGTATGATGGGAACTGTATTCATATAGCTAGGCCCATTTGGATCTCTTCATGGTTCGTTGTCAAAGCTGCTGGTTTTTGTTTTAGAACATGTTTACACTTCTGCACCTCCTCTTTGAGGACACAGCAACTAACTTATCTGAAGGGTCATCTTTTTCAAAGGGGAGACTGAAGAGAAGCGGGACAGTGCTGTCAAAGGCACGGATATCCCCTCATGAGCAAGTAGCCTATAGTTGAGTCTGTCAAACTGTTTCTCTCTGAAGCAACTCTCCTGCATGGCACAAATGAGTAATGTTGTGAAATGAGTACATCAGCCATGGAAATGATTAGTCACACTATCAACCAGTCCTTTCATCCTTGTCATTGTTGTGCAGTGCACAGTCTATATCCGTATCTGTTTGATGATCATTCATCTACTGTCTCTGCTGCCCCCTGCCTTACCACACCAAATGATACAGACACCTAGACAATACACATGCAATCAAATGGCTTAGTTAGTACATGTGGGTAGTACATCAAGGAGATGGCTTGATATTGAACATGCCCACATCCTAATCCATGACAGCACTTTGCGTTCCCCCCTAATCCCGGCATTGCATCACCATTAGCTCTTCTGTACTGATATCTGTTTGAGTGCAGTTGGCTGTACTGTAGGTCTTGGAACACAAGCTTCCTCACATGGTGGAGCTTTGTCTAGAAACTGAACTGAACCTTCAATGTGAAAGTGCCATTGTACTCAGCTGTTGAGTACGCTGCTTGACGTAACCTTACATCTAAGATAGCTAGCTCTTGTGTGTGAATTATACTCTCTATGACATATTTATGTAGACCTTTATAACGCACAAATTAAGACGGGACTGGTTTATAGTAGTGGCATTACTGTGTCTCTTTATATCATCCATACTTTCCATTTGAAAGGCTATACTCCTGCCTTTGGTTTAGCACTAAAAATGACAGATCTGTTCTGTTTCCCGGCTAAAAGGCTTTCACTACAGTATGTTTGTCTCTGCTATGTGTTTTGTCCCTCTTGAAGCTTGTCTCTGTCTCGCTGTCTTTGTTGTGTCCTTTTCTCATCTCTACTTATGCCTTTTCAATTGAGTCTATCAGTTTTGGGGTTTCTATGAAAGAAGGGAGGTGAAGTTGGTTCTGGAGGACCATAGAACAGAATGAAGTGGATTTGCCATTTCCCTGTTATGGGGATGTTGTTTCCATTTCTGAAGCTTGTATCATGCCTTTACAATAAGCAATATTTGTAGTGATTAATATCACCCAATCTTGTAACTTTAGTCATGTCGAAGTATCTCTAGCAGCCTTTATGTATTAAAACTTAACTGGCTTAGTTTTAATTCATCATGCAAATATGTGCAATTTCTTGCATTTGAATAGAAATCCAACCCGTTTTTTTTTATGATTTGAAAAATGTATGAAACAGTTCGGTCCCTTCTTATCCATATACTGTACTGTGAAGGTCACCATGGTGCCCACTGCTGTTGCTCCAATATAGAGATACAGGCACCATCGTCATGGCCTGACTTGAACATCTTCACCCAGGAGTTATACAGTAACTCATAATTGTATTTTAATAGCACTAAAACAAATACGAATTTTAACAACGCAGATATAAGATCCTAACTGATTAATACATGTGTTGGAAGAATATTTGTGCCTGTATATAAAAGCTAAATATGATGAATGAAAAAAACAAGACCTTCAAATAAGTCTAGAGCCAGAAGATATGCGTTCTCTGGTCTCAGCTCTGTCATCAACCTGTCCAACGAACAAGATCACTTCAACTTTAATACATATTGGTTTTTGGTTGAGTTACTGTCAACAGATGTGGTAAGTAACACTTTATATTGCTGTAACAATATCACAGTCATCAAGCAGATAATAGTAGGCTACGATAGCACAGTAAGAGGAGGTCGAGGGTCATTTCTGGTCACATCACATGAGACGAAACTCCCAACTATCACCACAGTACTTTGGAACTTGTGATACGATAATGAGCTGTATATCTTTTTCTACATGGTCAGTTACTCCTCCGTCCTCTTTGAAGGGTTGTCTGATAATGCACAAAGAGTCGGGAGGCTGTATCACTGTTTATATACATTCATACACATGTAACAAAGCTTCTTTTTTTGCTGTCATGCTTCTTGTCTTCTGACTTCCTTCCCTCTGCCTTATTCAGACGTGTAATTAATCTGTTCAAAATGTAACCGTTGAGAGTTCAATAATATCCTTCTGCCTTGTGAGGAGATTTAAAGGTGTTGTATTTGTTTGTACATAATAAAGAAAAAGCTAAATTGCAATCACATGATCTGAACGTTTTTCTTCAACTGTTTTTGGCATTTTGATTTTGGACCGAGTTTGTATTGTTATTTTTCAGAAGGTACATTTTAAGTTAAAAGCAATCTTACTGTAATAACAATTAACAAATGATTGTATTGGGCTGGGGTAGATAATAATCCACATTAGAGGTGCTTATGTTATAGCAACTGGCTTTAGCAGTTGTTTTTAGTTTTAGCTCAGTGTACTGTTCTCCTTGTTAATAAAACTGACCGCTGTGCTCACCCCTGTTTCACCTCACATGTTGCTTGGATGTTTTCATAGACCTTAACCAAATACATTTAAACTCAGTTTTTCATCATTCCTGACATTTAATCCTGGTAAAAATTCCCTGTTTTAGGTCAGTTAGGATCACAACTTTATTTTAAGAATGTGACATGTCTGAATAATAGTAAAGAATGATTTATTTAATACTTTATTTATTTCATCACATTCCCAGTGGGTCAGAAGTTTACATACACTCAATTAGTATTTGGTAGCAGTGCCTTTAAATTGTTTAACTTGGGTCAAATGTTTTGGGTAGCCTTCCAAACTTCCCACAATAAGTTGGGTCAATTTTGGTCCATTCCTCCTGACAGAGCTGGTGTAACTGAGTCAGGTTTGTAGGCCTCCTTGCTCGCACACGCCTTTTCAGTTCTGCCCACAATTTTTCTATAGGATTGAGGTCAGGGCTTTGTAAAAGGCCACTCTAATACCTTGACTTTGTTGTCCTTAAGCCATTTTGCCACAACTTTGGAAGTATGCTTGGGGTCAATGTCCTTTTGGAAGACCCATTTGCGACCAAGCTTTAACTTCCTGACTGATGTCTTGAGATGTTGCTTCAATATATCCACATAATTTTCCTACCTCATGATGCCATCTATTTTGTGAAGTGCACCAGTCCCTCCTGCAGCAAAGCACCCCCACAACATGATGCTGCCACCCCCGTGCTTCATGGTTGGGATGGTTTTCTTCGGCTTGCAAGAATCGCCCTTTTTTCTCCAAACATAACGATGGTCATTATGGCCAAACAGTTCTATTTTTGTTTCATCAGACCAGAGGACATTTCTCCAAAAAGTACGATCTTTGTCCCCATGTGCAGTTGCAAACCGTAGTCTGGCTTTTTTATGGCGGTTTTGTAGCAGTGGCTTCTTCCTTGCTGAGCGGCCTTTCAGGTTATGTCGATATAAGACTCGTTTTACTGTGGATATAGATACTTTTATACCTGTTTCCTCCAGCATCTTCACAAGGTCCTTTGCTGTTGTTTATCTCCTAGGAGACAGAACCCGTCTCCTTCCTGAGTGGTATGACGGCTGCGTGGTCCCATGGTGTTTATACTTGCGTATTATTGTTTGTACAGATGAACGTGGTACCTTCAGGTGTTTGGAAATTTCTCCCAAGGATGGACCAGACTTGCAGAGGTCTACAATTCTTTTTTTGAGATCTTGGCTGATTTCTCTTGATTTTTCCATGATGTCAAGCAAAGAGGCACTGAATTTTAAGGTAGGCCTTGAAATACATCCACAGGTACACCTCCAATTGACTCAAATTATGTCAAGTAGCCTATCAGAATCTTATAAAGCCCATAACATCATTTTCTGGAATTCTCCCAGCTGTTTAAAGGCACAGTCAACTTAGTGTATGTAAACTTCTGACCCACTGGAATTATGATACAGTGAATTATAAGTGAAATAATCTGTCTGTAAACAATTGTTGGAAAAATTACTTGTGTCATGCACAAAGTGGATGTCCTAACCGACTTGCCAAAACTATAGTTTGTTAACAATACATTTCTGGAGTGGTTGAAAAATTAGTTTTAATGACTCCAACCTAAGTGTATGTACACTTCCGACTTCAACTGTATATGATATAGTGGAGTTAAACAATATTGCGTGCAGCGGTCAGTCTGGTTGACCAGGCTAATGTACTGTAAGTGTCACACAGACACACTAACAAAGAGACTTGCAGAAATGGAATCTTTATTTTCCCAATTTACAACATGCTAGAAAACACAGTCACTGGAGTCCACACAATGAATGATCATATCAGCAGACTCTGTGGACCTGTAGTGTTGGAAATATATGCATGTTATCTACAAGGCCTCAAACACATGTGGGACTGCAAACAACCTCTGGCTTCATGCTTGTACACATTGCACCTTCTAATAAGAGTCCTGTAAACCATTCAGAAAATGAAATATGTGAACTATCCCTCTTTCTCAGGCACCAGGTCTGCGCCCTTGGGGACTGACAACATAGAAGATGCTGTGTATGTAAACAATAATGGAGTCTGCTATACACCGCTAATGATGGATATGTGATTCATTACTCAAGGGAAAACCAGCCTGTGGGCCCATTGCTGCTGCTTACTACTAGTCTCCTACATGCACAACTTCAGTGGGACTGAGAAAAAACCTCAGTGAGGTTTCAGTATTTCCTCTCATTTATCTTTGCACTCAAATTCAATAGTAGTTCTAACTAAGCTAATTTGAACACACATTGGTAAAATCTAGTAAAAATCAGCCATTAGCTAGACTGTCTCAAAAGGTCAAAGGTGTCTCAAAGTGTAAACATTAACAATACATTCACAGAACGTTTAAACTTCCCATTGTGTGTGAAGTAACGACAATGGTCAGCCACGGTTTGATGAGGTGTCTGTAAAACATTAAGTTAGTGACTTGCTGGATATTAAATACATTAGCTACACATAGCTGTCTGTATATAGGGTTTCATTTTGCAATGGCATTATCTAGTACTTTTAGCCATGGCGACGTAACTCTCTTATAACAACATTTACCCATAAACTTTTTCCTGTGTTGGTGCATTCCATATACGTTCAACTGTATGAGAGCTTATGACAACAGAAAAATATATGTTACATGACAATAAATGTGCAGGTACATAGTGTGGCAAGTCCATTGCAACCTAGAGTAGACAATGAAAATAGTCTATAGTTTAAAGCCCCAAAACCCACAGAATGGTCATTGAAATCAAGTACATAAAAAGCACACTCACTCAAGGCATTTGATTATGGGATAAAAGCTATACATGTCATTGGCATAATTATATAAGGGAAAGTTTGAGATTTACTGGGGTGGGGTGGTCCAAAATAGGGGTGTCGTCTAACGTTTTTCTTTCTTTATTTTTGCTTTTGGGAGGGTTGTTTTTATTGGGCACAGGGGAGGGTAGTGTGTTGTTTCCCTGGTTTACATTTGTCCCTTTGCAGGTTTTACTATATAATTTCTTCCATCCTAGACAAATGTCCTCATCCGCTTGCATGCGCCTCCCTTATATCAAGTTGCTTTGGTACTTCTCTTATGCACTATGCTTTTCCGTGAGTTACCTTTTACTATACCACAGGTCAGTATAGTATACCAGTCTATCCTGCCTTCTATCCACCATTCATAGTGACAATAGCGCTAGGTGGATCATTTGTCCAGATCTACAATAGCCTAAGTAGCATCATACCACAGATAAAATCATTCAAAGTTGCACCAATTTTCACTATCAGCAGAGGCCAGGTGGGTCATTGCGCATGAAAGAACTGTGAAGAAATGAGACACGCAACTCAAAAAGTTCCCCTAGTCATCTGGTTCTGGGACAATTATGTTTCAATTATCCTACATAGACTAGCCTATAACACCACAATGCAATGAGATATTACATTATTGTTTTCAAGTACAAAATTCAACTCTAGGCTATAAACTGCAGTGAAAATGTTATTTAAATAATGGTGCAAAAGCCCTGTGATTTGAATGTTTCATTCCATTTGGATCACTTGTGGGTCTACTCGCCTGTTAATAAGGTATAGAAAGGCAGAGTAGCAGGCCAGTTTGGCTGTATTTTAAGTTCTGATACTGATATGCATTGTCTGTTGCGGATCATCATTCTCCCAAGTCATTCTATAATAAAAATGTGGCCACATATGCTCCCAGCAGGCCATTATTCAGGAAAGCTTAACGTGTGCTCTGCCTCAAGAGATCCATCCCAGCGGCTATTTCTCACGCACCTAGAACCTAACGCTTCAATGTAGCCTAAATATTTGTCATTTAACTTCTTAAAATTTATTGAATTTTATGTGTGGCATAAACACAACCAGTCACAATGTTTTAATCAAAAGTAGGCTACCTGCGCACGTTCGTCCTACATGTAATTCCAGCATCCAAACTGTGCAGCAGCCATTTGATGAATGGAAAGAGACATATGTTTAACACCAAAACGTGTAATGACATTTGGAGACTGCCAAGCCAAGCCTTCGATACTGGGTAGGCCTGCAAGGTAGGGCAGGATCTAGGCCTATTTTCTGTTTGTCGAGATTGACAGTATATTTCATTGTAGTGTTGAAAACACAAACCATGAACTTGAAGCGCCTGAAATGGGTATGCTTTGCTTATGGGTTGTGTGGTGCATTGAAATTAGATTTCTAGCTAGCTGAGCATTGTCTGCAGCCGGCTCTGATCGTAGTGCATCGACTGTGCCACAAAACCATGCTGAAGTGGCAAGTCGATATCCACATTTTTAAACACAGTTATTGTTATTTGTGGTCGTACATTTTTTTTTTTCCTGACACCTCGGGTTGGACACTCTAACCCCCCCCCCGCCCCAGTAAACTTTGAACTGTCCCTAAATGGCCCTATACACCTCTATCCAACTTCATAAACGCAGCGACAGAGTAGTTGTCACACATAGTTCTACGTATATATTTGTTTGGCAAAAATTTGGGAATGGATCATATGCGATGCTCCGTTGCTCTGTTTGCATGAAGTGTGTAGCGGCATTAAGGTGAGTTGATAGACACTAAGGAAAACAAGGCTTTTTAAAAAGTGGGGTTGAAGTGCTATTTCCTTGTCTGCTTCATTCCGATATCCCCCTTGGCAGGTATTTTGTCCTGAGAGAGGGGAAGTCCAATCATTATGAGCACTCCTTTAAATGCAGTGAGCATTTAGCCTTCTATGGCAAAACTGAAAAAAGCAATCAAAAAAACACAGTACTACTTGGACTCCTCTCTTTCTTTCTGATTTTAAATTAACAGGCTCCAGGTGGGATGTCTAGCATCCATCCAACATTTCCAGGTTGGTTTTAGGGCAAGTGACTGCTGTCTACCAGTAAAGGTTTAATTGTGGCAGCAGGAATAGAAATAAGAGTCCTTCTTCTGACCCAAGTCAATACCTGTCTCTTCTGTAAAGAGAGAGCAGAGAAGTATCAACCAGACCTATTCAGGAGAGCAATAATTCACCACAGTAGAGATTGAGAATGATAATTCATGACAGTAATACTACCATTGCAGACTAAATGTGCACAGACAGCTAAACTATAGAAGCAATATCTAAGAAGAGAGCCAAAGTCTCACCGGTCATGAATTGGAAGGAGATGCTATTAAAGTCCTCTGCAACTTTTTGGAACAGCTCATCTGGAATGTGGTTATAAGAGAATATGAGTCTACTGCTGCAATGAATATTTTTGGGAAATGTAGTTTTATGAGACTATACACTAGATTTGAAATGAACTGACCATATGAGGTGTCACTTACCCACGTTGTTGCCTGTTTTACTGGATGTTTCAAAATGCTGAGCCCCAATCTCTGTAGATGAGAATGTTGAAAGAATAAACATAAACTACTCTAAAACAGCCAGTCCTTATACTAATCTGCCGGTGTAAAAAGGGCTTTATAAATAGATTTGATTGATTGATGTCTGGTAAGACACTCAGACTCCATGATTAAGTGGGAGTTAGTGATGATGATTATCATAGCAATTTACCATCAGTAAAGTCCTGAACGTCATGGTAGTCTACTTGCCGCAGGCCCCGGTCACTCTCAATCAGGTCAACCTTTGTGCCACACAGGTATATCTTGCAGTGCTTCAATGGAGGTCATAGAGGAAATTGTGAGCAGTTACATAGGATAATTTCCAGGGAAATACCCATCATGGAAAGTGAGTTGTGTTTTTATAAAAGGGTCTCTAACCTCTTCACAGTTTTGCACCTCCTTCACCCAGAATTTAGCTCGCTGGAAACTGCTGGTGTCTGTCAAATCTTACAGGAGGGAAAGTCACACAAAGAAAGATCAATGAAAACACAAAACTTGACTAAAACATGATATGTTTTCATAGTTATAAAAGTATATTCAACCTAGAATATCCTGTATTACTATTACTAGATAGTACTGTTGCAATGTAAATCAGCCCATAAAAACCACACTAAAAACAGAACCAGCTACAACCAAAAAAGAAGCAGAACAAATTGAGTCATCAACTGTGGTAAATGCCTCATCAGATATTTTCCAAACCACGAAAATTCCCCCAATGAGGGTTATATGAGTGCAGTACACGTGAGCACAATTCACAACATGCAGAGACGTTAATTGCTCTCAACAAGAATTTCCTCAATGAAACATTTTGGATATAAGAACTCCATAGTAGCAAAATAAAAATAAAATGTAGACAATGACAAAAAAGTAAACAATAATAAACCTAGACAGAGTGCTACTGACAGTGTCATTCCATGGGGATTAGGATTTACCATAGCAGACAATGGCAGCCCTGGCTCCTCTGTAGTAGATTCTACTCATAGCCTCGTAGCGCTCTGATCCAGCCGTGTCCTGGGTTGCAGAGAAAGAATCACTTATAGTGATCCACACATAGCCAGTAACTACCCCATATCAAGCTACAATGGATTCATTCATTTATTTTCCAGGGATTATAATTCACCAGACAGTGCCATAAGGCGTATAGAGACTCATGCAAATGTATTTGCCATTGTATTTTACGTAGGATGACATCAGGCATTGTCACTCACCCATATTCCCAGGGTAACCACCTTGTCTCCCACCTGGATTGGTTTGGCAACGAATGCAGCCCCAATAGTCTATCGAAGAAAGACAGATTGCAAGAAAAAAAATGTAGCAAGTCAAATATTGAGAAAGAATCTTCACACATAAGCAGAGAGAGCATCCCACACATCCAGTTGGAATCACACACTGTCCTAGGAAATTAACTGATACTCACGTTCTGGTAGGGGCCGACGAGAAAGCGATGGTGGACATATCTCTCTACAAGGCTGGTCTTACCTACACTCTCCTTCCCAAGCATAACTACTTTGGCATCCACACGCATTGTCATACTGCACAGGACCAAGATGAGATAGGAGAGGAGGAGCAGGAGCAGGAGAGGGGTAGACCAGGATGCTGAAAAGCTGTGCAACAGAAAGAGAGACAATACAATTCGTATTTTATTCAGCAACAAGTAGCGACTAAGATTATGTTGGGCCTGTAAACCCATGCTGCGTGAAGAAACAAAACTGCTGTAAAATGTGGTAGTCTGTTCAAGCTTGGTCCCTAATGTAATCTCCAATTGAAAATAACTGAATGACGGGTTAATCTGCTAGTCGGAACTAGGAAACTGACATTTCCGATTTACTAACAGGTTGTAGTTATACACGTGCCGCATTGAACCAGTTAGCCAGTCGGACATCTCCGAGTTTCTTAGTTCAGACTAGTATGTGAACGCGCCAACTGTATCATACATTTCGAAAGCAGATTTTTTTCCAAGAGAGCAGCATATATTTCATGTCATTACATTTGTGGCTCCTGTCAACAATTTCCAAGAAGTTCAAATGGGCATGGGTGTGTAGCTAGATAGTTAAAATATACGTAATGTTACCAATACGATAACGTTAGAGAGGTCAACAATCAACAAAATGGTACACACAATTAGCAGACCTGACAGATGACACAAAATGCGAATTAACTGTTCGCTAGCTAGCTTGACAGTTGCAATAGGACTATTAGCTAGCTAGCCAACGTTTGCCATCCAACGTTACATTAGCTAATGATGACTTGCTAGGTAACGTTTTCTAAAACCAAAACACTTACCTGCTTGGCAAACTCAGCTAAATGTGTTCAAATTGAAGAATGAGAACCGAGTCGGATTATACTAAACTAAATGTAATAGTGAACGAAATGTTCTTATGTGAACATTTCGTTAAAGTTAGCTATCTAACTAGCTGGCTAGCCAGTGTTTGAGCCACTCGAGGTTGCTCTTGTTGTTGTCAGCTTACGCAACGTCAATTGTACTACAAACTAAAATTACAAGCAACAGAAAGATCCCTAACACGTACTGTTTATTGTCTATGACATTGCTATGCGGTATGGCAAATCTTACTCGACATGCATTTCTGGCAGGCTCAGCCTCATTCGTTAGCTTGCAAGAGGCTTTGTTATGGGGAACTACTTAGAGGAGAGACATTCTACATAATAAATAAAGGTTAAATAAATAAATAAATATGCAGGATGTGATGTCATTAATCACCATTACGATGACGTCGTATTCAAAGTCCCCATTTTTTAACACAAAATGGTTCAAATCATTTTAATTACAGTTAAATGTTGTTTGATATAAAAAAAAATATTTAAAAAACATCAACTCACCAGGCAAGATGATCATTCTTCAATCAATTACGGTCATATGAGTTGCCCCCAAAATTCTGATTTGAATGTATTTATGCTTTGAACATTTTATATAAAATAGATGAATATGTGAAATATGCATCAAATTGATGTAGTACATTTCTCAAAACTACAGTTCCAACACAAAGCCCATTGATCATTATTTATTGTCGTTCCTGTCTCTCATCATCATTGAACCTCTGCTAGCTAGCTACATGTCAATTATTATAATTATTATTATAATTATTATAATATAATGATTAGAATTAAGGACTGGCTCAAAACATGAGAAAATAACTAACGACCAGGCTGAGTTTTCTACCACCCTTACGAAAAAAGACTGCAGTCAGAGAGCAGTATAACTGTAGTACAATGCAGTTAAAGTGCAGTCTAACTGCATTATGTTGTAAATACTGCGTCCAAAATAACAGTTTTTTACTACAGTAATTTTTCAGTATAACGGCAGTTACAGTGAAGTATTTTGGACGCAGTAATTGCAGAATAACTACACTGTAGTTATTCTGCAATTACTGCGTCCAAAATATCACAGTCGACTGCAGATACTGCACTTTTACTGCAGTTTCAAAACGGCAATCTTTTTTTGTAATGGCAAAAACGGTGTATAAATGCAAGAATGCCCTCGAACACACGTATTATCTATCGTGTGACAACTCCTCCCAAGGGCTGTGTCCTGCCGGGAATCAGAACATCCATTGTCGCAACGTTCGATGTGCAATGAGTTTCTTCTATTAGTAGGTCTACATAAAAACATTCTGCTTATTTGTCCATATGGTACATAGTTAATGAGAGCATGGTTTGTGTTGGGACTCGTGAGTTGTCACACGATGTTTCCCGGGTTCGCAGGTATTATTTCTTAAGTAATACATTTCTCAAAACTACAGTTCCAACACGAAGCCCATTGGTTAAAACTGCATAACAGTGTATTTTTGGTCTCTGTGATTGGTGCATTGATCCCACCCTCGAAAAGTCTCATGTCCCAGTACAGTCCCAACCAAGCATAGAGAAACAAACATGGCTGATACAGAGGGAGCCGAGGAAATGTATCCAGGAATTTTGCAAGAAATTTTTACTTCACCGTTGAATTTGAGTCTGCTTGGCCTCTGTATATTTCTTTTGTACAAAATCTTCCGCGGAGACAAACCTGCAGATATGGGCGAGGTCGAGGAACCTCTGCCTAAACTCAAGAAAAGGGATTTCACGTTAACGGAGCTGCAACCGTACGATGGGCTGCAAAATCCAAGAATTCTCATGGCTGTCAATTTTAAGGTGTTCGATGTAACCAGAGGAAAGAAATTCTACGGGCCAGGTAAAATACGTTTGTTTTCATGTGCTGTCCGTCGAGCAAGGACTTGGCTATTTCCGCCTAGAATAATGGTTGGCGCAACTGTAGCCAAGTAGCTTGCTGGTCTTTCGATTGTATTACTAAATGTGTTAATTATATGTATGTGTGTATATTACTAAGTTGTTACATTGTAACTGCGACCATTCTAAAACGCCACTCCCCCTCTCTCTTATTCATGAATCATTTGCCCAGGTTTGAATTTCACAACACGCGAGCTGCTAGTGACGTGGTCAGTCTAGTTGGCATGTAACCTCTCACCGAGTTGATTGATCCTGCACTGTCACGCAACCCCTCCTGAGGAACGCCCTCTCTGAAAATATGTATAAATTGCAGTATTTTCAGTCTATTATAGTCTATGTCCCTTATTGCTGCTCCTCATTTATGATGTTGTGTTTCAGTTACCTTCATTCCATTTTAAAATAAATAGTTTAACACAGGTGAATGCCTTCCACAAAGGTTTCAAATGAAATTCAGCCAGACCAGATGGTTGCACAAAGTTAGGCTTGTTGAGGCCTATTAGAGAGCAATGCTAGTTCTCATGTCACAGATTCAGACTGTCCCTTCTGTCAACCTCAACATCTATAAAAAATGGGTTACTGTTGGGGCTATATCTGAAGCTGTCATAGAATACAGTCAGCTATGTCTGTTGGAGAGCTTGTGGAATTTAATTTACACTATAAAACTGCATACTTTCAGAAAATGGTAGTCATCGGCCAATGTATACACACTGATAGTTTATTAGAACCTGTCTATTCGCAATCACATTTTAGTTCATAAAATACTTGGCTGAATTTCAAATCAAACTTTATGTCTGTGTGATGGTTTCCAGAGGGTCCCTATGGAGTGTTTGCTGGTAAAGATGCCTCCAGGGGCCTGGCCACATTTTGTCTGGAGAAGGAGGCCCTGAAAGACACCCACGACGACCTCTCGGACCTCAACGCCATGCAGCAAGAGAGCCTCAACGAATGGGAGACCCAGTTCACTCGTGAGTTTATGCAGGAGTTGATAGAAGTTGCTACAAAACACTGGTTTAAATTCTGATACTGTATTTCCTACTTCTACCTCAAGCGGAATGAACCTCTTGCAGTGAACATCACACACACCACTCAACAGTCTTTAAAAACAAAATGTTTAGGCAAGTCAGATAAGAACAAATTCTTATTTACAATGATGGCCCAGTGCAAGTTCTTCATGTCCCCGAACAGTTTTGATGGCTTAGAATGATTGGTGTTTAAAATCCATTTCTGTATTGTGCCTCAGGGCATAGCTAGTGTTTGTGTGATCCAGTCTTTTTGTGCTTTAGTCAACTCCTCTGTGTTCCTCAGTTGAATGGCTTGGCAACGACAGAAGAGTTCGCACAAGCAATAGTATAGTGCCATGCCTGGGCATAATGTAATAGTACTTTGCATCAAAATGAATCTTTTTGATACACTTTCATCTACATACCATTGAGTAGTGCTGTGAATTTAAAACCACACATGGGAGTCTTTCTGGGCCAAGGCTGATCTCCACCCAGTGATTACCATGTCCTTGATAATGGCTCTGATGTTGTGTCTGGCGAAGGTCTCTGAGGGACTCAATGTAATTTTCTTCTTCTTCCTGTCTTTCACAGAAAAGTATGACTACGTCGGCAAACTTCTGAAAGCTGGAGAAGAACCTACCGAGTACACAGATGACGAGGAGGTCAAGGACAAAAAGAAGGACTAGAACTCAAGTACACAAGGGAAATTCAGATGCCTTAATTTTTTCAGGATAATGTGATGGATATTGCCTTGTGTTGCTGCATTTCAACGCAATGCTTTCTCCTGTATGGTTTTTGTATTATCACATTTTCATGGACCATCGCCTCTTATGCTAATTTCAAATGCTACAGACCTTAATTTACCAAATTCTAGTGGATTTTTGGTTAAGGTTTGAATAATTCTTGAATTTTGTGGTGTCTTTGTAAAGTTATATAGGTACTATTAATTGTCATGTAGATGCTGATGGAAGATCTATTACTGTAGCTTGAGATGAACGTATTTCATTTTTGTAATCATGAGATGACCACAGATTTTCAACAAAAGCAGATAACATTCCATCAGAAATATTTTGTTTGTTTTTTGGCTCTGGTGTTAGAGTATCTATAAAAAAAATCTGAGTTATCCATCACTAAGCATAGCTAAATATCACATACTCGGTCTGACTGAACTGCCATTAGTTTCTCATATGCGTTAGAGAAGATCATGCTTGATATACTCACTCTAGCATTCACTTTCAGCATAACTTTGTAATAATAACACAATTGGTCTGATAATTCCACTCACTGCTAGTGTAGGGCTTGCACTGGATGAAGTATGTTTTATGATGTTCACACTGTAGCACAAAATATAAAAAATGTTGAGTGCTTCCTGTACCAATTATGTATGCCATGGCAAATACTCCCTGGAATTGGCCAGAATCTGGACTCAAATACTGGTAAACACAGGAAACACTCTACAAAATGCATTACAAAGGAATGTCCTAGTTTGTGTGATCATGACACTGATATTTTGATATGATAAATAAATCTACCCAAATGTTTAATCAACCTGTGTATGGTGGTTATCAGTGTTTTTTGTTGATGTGTGTTTATGAATGTTGGGTCTGAGCATGATATATTCAGGACACACTAGTGACAAAGCTCTGGATTGATGATGGGCATGATTGTGTGCATAGAGCCCACCTGAAATAATAGGTGTTTTTTTAATCTATAATTCTGAACAGTATTTACTCAGTGGTGAAGAAAGTATTTTCCAATTGTCATACTTGAGTAAAAGTGAAGATACCTTCAATAGGAAATTACTAAAGTAAAAGTGAATATCATCCAGAAAAATACTACTTGAGTAAAAGTCGAAAAGTGTTTGGTTTTAAATATATTTACAGTGCATTCGGAAAGTATTCAGACCCCTTGACTTTTTCCACATTTTGTTACGTTACAACCTTGTTCTGAAATTGATTTTCCCTCTCAATCTGCACACAATATCCCATAATGACAAAGCAAAAACACATTTTGACATTTAAGCATATGTATAAAAAAATATCACATTTACATAAGTATTTAGAATCTTGACTCAGTACTTTGTTGAAGCACCTTTTGCGGCGATTACAGCCTCAAGTCTTCTTGGGTATGACGCTACAAGCTTGGCACACCTGTATTTGGGGAGCTTCTCCCATTATTCTCTGCAAATCCTCTCAAGCTGTGTCAGGTTGGACGGGGAGCGTAGCTGCACAACTATTTTCAGGTCTCTCCAGAGATGTTCGATCATGTTTGATCCCCAGTCTGATGTCCTGAGTGCTCTGGAGCAGGTTTTCATCAAGGATCTCTCTGTACTTTGCTGCACTCATCTTTCCTTCAATCCTAACTAATCTCCCAGTCCCTGCGGCTGAAAAACATCCACACAGCATGATGCTGCCACCACCATGCTTCACTGTAAGGAGTTCCATCTTAGTTTCATCAGATCAGACAATCTTGTTTCTCATGTTCTGACTCCAAGGGGGCTGTCATGTGCCTTTTAATTAGGAGAGGCTTCTGTCTAGCCACTACCATAAAGGCCTGATTGAGATTGATGGAGTTTTGCAGAGATAGTTGTCCTGGAAGTTTATCCCATTTCCACAGAGGAACTCTGGAGCTCTGTCAGAGTGACCATTGGGTTCTTGGTCACCTCCCCGACTAAGGCCCTTCTCCCCCAATTGCTCAGTTTGGCCGGGTGGCCAGCTCTAGGACGAGTCTTGGTGGTTCCAAACTTCGTCCATTTAAGAACGATAGAGGCCACTGTGTTCTTGGGGACCTTCAAAGCTGCAGACATTTTTTGGTACCCTTCCCCAGATCTGTGCCTCGACACAATTCCTTCAACCCCATGGCTTGGTTTTTACTCTAACATAAACTTCTTGTGGATTTTATATATTGGTTGGCAACCAACGTTAAGGTGCATTACCGCCACCAACTGGACTGGAGTGTGGACCAGAGACAGTGAAGGTCTCCATAATTAAATACTACATCCCCTGAAGATTTCCCCAGCAGTTCACTTAATCCTGGCTCTTCAACCCCATTACTCCTCAAATCTAATAACAATCGCTCCCTTTCTCTCACATAATTCTGGGACTGAAGTAGAATATCCTAAACTGTCTCCATCTCCTCCTGACAATGATCACAGATCACACCTCCCAGTCAGATGTTTCCCCACCACTTTCAATGTAGTATTAAGCTTTGTGTGTCCCAGTCTCAGCCTTGTGAATACCCTTTCCTCCCTTCTCTCTCGGCCTGAGGACCTCCCTGCCCCCACCTTTTCCTGGCTCTTATACAGGTATTTCCCTTACTCTCCCTGTTCCACAACTCTTGCCACTTATTTTTAACCACTGTTATTATTAATCCCTTGGCCTCTGCTTTACTGATTGACAATTCCATCTCAACATTAGAATGTTTAAGAGCCTGCTTAGCGATCACATCCACCTCCTCATTCCCCTTTACTCTCACATGAGCTGGTGCACAGAGGGACATCACAAATACCCCCATCTGTTTCATCCTATACAAGCACTGCAAAACCTCATACAATACATCCTGTCTGCTCTGAGACACATGAATTTAAGCTCATTAGTGCTGCACAGGAGTCAGAACAGATGATACCATGTCTGGCCTCACCTCTATCACTGGCTGAGGGAGAAACCAAGGTGGAATAGCAGGAAGAACCATAGAGGGACTAAACTCCCTCCCAAACAACCCCATCTCTCTCGCCACGCAATTGCCTACTGAAAGCTTGTATTCAGATTTTGTTCATGTCCCCAACACTCTAGGAGTGTTTTGTAGGATGTGTAACCTTATGTCTACCTGCATCACTGCCACTGGGGAGGCCATGAGTGCTCCAAAACATATTCTTAGGGCTTGGACTGGATAACATCAAGCTTTTTTAAATATGTCTGAGCAGCTGATCCATCTGCTATACTTCCAGAATCAATTGATGACCTTAACAGCGCTAATATATATATATATATATATATATATATATATATATATATATATATATAATTTTCAATGCCATTCTATCTGTTCCCCACTCCATTCTTGACAAGCAACGCATCACATTCAATATTTTATTTCTATTGAGAACTACTCTGTTAATATGCTCCGCCCATGTCATTCGAGTGTCAAACCTGACCCCCAGGAACCTAAACACTCCCACCCTCTCCTGATTCCTTCCATACAACTTCAAGTATATTTCCTCCCCAACCTTCCTTCTAGAAAAAAAACACAATCTGTGTTTTCTCAACTGAAAACTTTTAAGCCCCACCTGAGGGACCACTGCTCAACTTCACGAATCGCTTCTTGAATTCTTATGGCTGTATGGGTAATATTTCTCCCTCTCTTCCACAGCGCTCCATCATCCACAAACAATGACCTCCCAATATCAGGTCTCACCTGAGAGAATACATTGTCATTCATAATGGAGAACAACAAAGGACCAATGACACCTCCTTGGGGGGTACCATTATATACCTCATAGCCTTCTGACATAGAGCTCCCCACCCTCTCTTGTATTGATCGACCAAAAAGAAAAACCCTTCCTCCAACACCCATTTTATCCAGCTTGATAGGGAGGCCTTCCTTCCACATCATATCATAAGCCTTCTCTACATGAAAGAAAACAGCTACCACCACCACCACCTTATTTGCCTGTGCCTTACGTATGACTGACTCAAGTCACAGTACAGGATCCATCATTCCCCTGCCTTTCCTGAACCCACTTTGATCAGGTGACATTAGTCCTCTCCTCTCCAGAAAGCAAGTCAGCCTTTCCATTATCATCCTTTCCATAAGTTTACATACGTGAGATGTCAACACTATCGGCCTACAGCTTGAAGGACTATTGTTTTTTTCCCCAGGTTTATGTATTGGTACCTCTACCGTCTGCTTCCAACTTCCAGGCAGTTTCCCTTCCTGCCACCCCTTATTGAAAAGGCCCAATACTTTCCCCATTGCAATGTCACTGAGATGAGCCATCATGATGTAACACATCTCATCCTTCCCGAGGAGATGCTACCCCAGCTTTAGCTAATGCTCTCTTCATCTCAGCCAACATAAAAGGGCCGTTCAATGTATCCCCCACCATCTCTTTCTGATCCACAAACCCCGGATGTTCTCCTCTGACCCATCTCTCCCACGTTGCCCCTCTTCTGTCAGATTATTTGAGCTGTGCACCTTCACAAATGCCTGGGCTAACATCGCTGCCTTCTCAGTATCTCTCACTGCAACAATCTCCCCATTTTTCAGCACAGGGAGATCCCAATCTCTTCTGACCCCACACATCCTCTTAATAATCCCCCATACTTTTCCCGCAGGAGTGGTCCTGCCGATGCTTCCACAGAATCGGTGCCCACACTCCCTCTTAGCTGTCCTAATGATCCTCCTTAATACTGCTTGTGCTTGTTTATATTGAATCAGGTGCTGGTAATTATGGGACCTTTTCAACATTCTGAAAGCCCTGTTCCTACACTCTTCACCATGGGACTGCGTTACTCTTTCTCCCCTGTACCCATAGGAATCACCTTATTCCATCATTGACCTGAGACAGCTCCTGTTCACTCAACTCCTGAAACTGACGCCACTCCGCTTTCCCAAAAATCTCCTCAATCCATTTCCTACTGAAACCTCCACCCTCATTCCTACAGTACAAATGATAGGATAGTGATCACTACCCACTGTAGTTGGGAGGTATTGGAGGAATCTACCTCCGCCTGCCATTGAACTTGAGATCAGAGTAAGATCCAGAGCAGATTCATTTCCAGTTATTGGGTCAATCGTGGTTCCCCGGCCGTCATTAAGACTCACAAGCCCTTTCTCATCTAGTAGTTCCTCCAACAGTTGTCAGTTTACATCAGTCCGTGACCCTCCCCATAGTGTACTATGAGCATTAAAATCCCCACACCACAATACCCGTCTCCTATCTTGACCTTCTACATTCCCAAGGGCCAGCAAATCTAGTCTCTTACACAAATTGTAATGGTTCACTATTACCATATTCCCCCCTGGCAACCACACCTCTACCACAACATATTTCTGCTCCACACCCTCTCCCACACACCTATATGGGATCTCCCGCTTTATAAAGGTAGCACACCCTCCTCCTCACGATGCCACCCTATCTCTACGGACTGCAACATAACCTAGTAATACAAAATCTAGAGTAGGTTTTAGCCATGTCTCCTGGAGACACATCACATCAGGTTTGGCTGGTAACTCCTCAAGAAACTGCTTGAACTCTTGCCCATTAGCAATCAAACGTCTGGCATTCCATTAAAGGATTAACACCATAATGCAAATTAACCAATACATGTTTCCTGACTGTGTCATGGTTCCACCTGTCACCAGAGGGTGTCAGAGACCGTCCTAGAGACATTAACGGCACTTAGGTGTGTCCTATTTACTCATTATGATTTCCCTGTTAAAAGTGGTGTGTTTTCTATTGCTCTTTGAAGAAGCTTGAATTATTTACCATGTGCGGTCATTTCCTGAGTATGGTTGTCAATACTTAGTGTTTGTTGTTTTTCAAGTGCACTGTGATCCTGCGGCTACTGTTTCTCAGTAAAGTATTATGTTAATCCTTAACCACTGATTACTCATCTGGTCTATTCTCTCATCTGGTTTCTTCTCTGCGCCCAACCTCACCACGTCACAGGCTGGACTGATTCTCAATCTTATTGAGGTCATCCTGTACATTTTCCCATGTCAGTCCTGTAATCCCAAGATATCTTTATCTTCTTAGTCCTCGATTGTAATTTCTGTGCAATTGGTTGCTGATGTCACAAATGTAACACACTTCCTCATGTCCAGTCTTGTGTTCTCCCCCATTCTGCTCCCTCCATCACACCCAACCTGCATCTCAATCTGCCCTGGAATACCTGCTCTTCTAGGTGCCTCGATTGTTTCTGTGTGAACTACCTTCATTGCTTCTGCATACGAGATGTTACGCTCACTCCTCACCTGCTGCACTTCAACCTGTCTTTTCATCACTGAACAACCCCCATACACTACACTATGGGTGCCACCACAGTTACAGTACTTTACCTGAACCCCATCTCCACATACATGTTCTCCCCCACACTTTGTTCATCTCCTTTTGTCTTTACACACCACATGCCCAAACCTTTGGGCAAACATTTATAGTAATTCAATGGTTTCGGAACATATGCTCGCAAAAACTCAGCAAAAAAAGAAACATCCCTTTTCAGGACCCTGTCTTTCAAACATAATTTGTAAAAATCCAAATGACAAGACATATCTTCATTGTAAAGGGTTTAAACACCATTTCCCATGCTTGTTCAATGACCCATAAGCAATTAATGAACATGAGTCTATGGACAGTCATTAAGACACTAACAGCTTACAGACAGTAGGCAATTAAGGTCACAGTTATTAAAACTTAGGACACTAAAGAGACCTTTCTACTGACTCTGAAAACCTCCAAAAGAAAGATGCCCAGGATCGCTGCTCATCTGCGTGAAGGAACGCTCAACGCACCAGGAACGCACAATCCCTCCATCAGTGCTCAGACTGTCCACAATAGGCTGAGAGAGGCTGGGCTGAGTGCTTGTAGGCCTGTTGTAAGGCAGGTCCTCAGCAGACATCACCGGAAACAACGTCGCCTATGGGCACAAAACCACCGTTGCTGGACCAGACAGGACTGGCAAAAAGTGCTCTTCACTGACGAGTCGCGGTTTTGTCTCACCAGGGGTGATGGTCAGATTCGTGTTTATCGTCGAAGGAATGAGCATTACACTGAGGCCTGTATTCTGGAGATGGATCGATTTGGAGGCAGAGGGTCCGTCATGGTCTGGGGCAGTGTGTCACAGCATCATCGGACTGAGCTTGTTGTTATTGCAGGATATCTCAACGTTGTGCGTTACAGGGAAGACATCCTCCTCCCTCATGTGGTACCCTTCCTGCAGGCTCATCCTGACATGACCCTCCAGCATGACAATACCACCAGCCATACTGCTCATTCTGTGTGTGATTTCCTGCAAGACAGGAATGTCAGTGTTCTGCCATGGCCAGCGAAGAGCCCGGGTCTCAATCCCATTGAGCACGTCTGGGACCTGTTGAATCGGAGGGTGAGGGCTAGGGCCATTCCCTCCAGAAATGTCCGGGAACTCCGTGGAAGACTGGGGTAACATCTCACAGCAAGAACTGGCAAATCTGGTGCAGTCCATGATGAAGAGGTGCAGTACTTAATGCAGCTGGTGGCCACACCAAATACGGACTGTTCCTTTGATTTTGACTACCCCTTTGTTCAGGGACACATTATTCCATTTCTGTTAGTCACATGTCTGTGGAACTTGTTCATTTTATGTCTCAATTGTTTAATCTTATGTTCATACAAATATTTACACATGTTAAGTTTGCTGAAAATAAATGCAGTTGACAGTGAGAGGACATTTATTTTTTGCTGAGTTAAGTAACTCATATACCCAATCCTAAATGTTCTTGGCAATAACAGATCCTCAAGGTTTAGTGCTTGAGTTTGAGTGCCTTATACTATTTAGCATTGATACACACCACCACCACCAAACCTCTCCAACTTTACTCTCCAAATCCCTAGCCAACGCGGTCAGAATCACCGCCGTGACTCCACCATAATTTCACCAACACCTTGAACTCCACTTCTCTTAGTAAAACACTGCGACCCCAACCTCCCTCATCACTGCTCTCCTCTGACAAGACCTGCAAAGGCTCCTCAGGCTTTCTTTTCTTAACCTTTACACTTACTGTACCTCCACCTTTTTCCACTCCACCACTACATCCCATCCTCCTCAACTCCTAACCTCCCTACCTTTCCTTCCATCTGCTCCAGTCACAGCCCAGTGTTGCTCAACCACCTCCACCAGATTTCCTCTCCTCTTTCGTTTATCTTTGTTCAAATCTGTTAACTTTGCTATATTGAATAATTGTTGTTTATCTATCCTAATTTACCAAACGTGGACAGCTCAAATCAAGTTGTCATCTCAAGGATGATCAATGGAAACAGGATGCACCTGAAGTCAATTTCAAGTCTCATAGTAAAATGTCTGAATACTTTTATTTTTAATACATTTGCAACAAAAAAAATGTTTTCACTTTGTCATTATGGGTTAGTGTGTGTTGATTGATGATTTTGTATTTATTTAATTCATTATAGAATACGGCTGAAAAGTAACAAAATGTGGGAAAAGTCATGGGATCTGAATACTTTCCGAATGGACTATAAGTATCATTGGGTGTCAAGAAAAATGTTTTGAGTAAAAGGTACATTACTTTCTTAAGGAATGTAGTGAAGGTAAAGGTTGTCAAAAATATAGATAGTAAAGTACAGATTCCCCAAAAAGCTGCTTAAGTAGTACTTTAAAGTATTTTTACTTAAGTATTTTAAACCACTGTATTTACTCATCACAATGTCCGAGTTCTCTACAGTGTGTAAAACATTTTATCACGTAACTACAGGACCTGTATGTTATAAAATGTGACAAAAGGTATGTCAGAAGTGGGATTTGAACCCACGCCTCCATTCGGAGACCAGAATTCCCGTTCATACGGAAGGAGATGATCCTTGAGTCTGGCGCCTTAGACCACTCGGCCATCCTGACACTGATGTGAAAACTAGGAAAATAATGGTATTTAAAAATGAGAGCCTGCAATAATTTCAGGGAATTATTATTTTGTGCATTATTATTATAGATGGTTGAATATTTATTTACAACATAGTGCATTACGCACCAACAGTAAAACATACAGTAAGACATAAAAAATAAAATAAAAAACGCTCATGTGAGTTTGCGTTAGTTATGCGCATGAGCGTAGAGTGCTTTTTATATAGTTTCCGGTATTTGTCGCCAACGTTCTTCCATTTTGTTCTTCAAGGGTATCTACAAACCTCAAGTCGAGCCAACATGTTTCGGTTTGTTAAAGCAGCGCTGAACGTCTCCGGTAAGACATCGTTTAAAGTTATAAAATCGGATCCCTTCATCTTGTGTTCGTTTGAAAATGTATGTAAACGAGCAATTATTGTGTTACTGTGCTAACAGTAGCTGTCTGAAGGTAGCTCGCTAGCCTACCTAATGTTACCAAGTCTTTAGCGCTTGTAATTTTGACTGCGTGAATGTAGCAGCCAAGCTAGCGCTACTAGTTGGCATGCTGTTTACTTAAAACATGTTTTTACAAAAACTTTACCTTGATTTGACATGTCTGTTTTTTATTCTGTAACTTTGTCATTGTTAGCTTAACTTGCAGGCAGTGAGGGGAACAATCAGACGGTCATTTCCAATGTCAACTTCCTTCCTAGCTAACTAGCTAGACTCTCGTTACCTTATCCCCAAAGCCAGGCGTTAGGTTGGGTATTGCACCAGTTTAGCGTACAAATACATACTACAGATCCAACATGACAATGTGATAGTCAGTGGAGAAGTCACATTGACATTCCATCTCACGACTCTTTGGATACGATAAGTCCTGTGTGCTAACACATTTGCGTTCCATGACCCTGTTAATTGTTTTACGCCTGTGTTAAACAGTATAACCAAGGGCTCATAACCTCCTCAACAATGATAATCACTCACTGTGTGGATGTTGTTCCCTGCGCAAACAATGCAGCTATATTTTGTTTTATATATTCAAAGCAGGACAAGGTGCCCGTCAAGTGAGGCTCAGTTCGACGCACTCCCCCGAATTCCATGCCAAGTATGGCACCGGACTGATGATCGGAGGATTCGCGTTTTGTGTGTCTGTCTGGGGATTTGTACGTTTTAATCTCTTAGTGCACATTTCTTGTAAAACACCTTGTGGTATAGAACAATGTATACATTTGTATAGTCTTGTGTGTATTATTCCTTTCCCAAAAGCTATGCATCAACATCAAATGTATTTATAAAGCCCTTTTTACATCAGCAGTTATCACAAAGTGCTTATACAGAAATCCTCACTTGAGTATTCATTCACTTGCTATGTACGCACATCAGTTGTGTTTTGTGATTCTCAGTCTCCTCGTTTTCAGGTACTGACACAAACCGGCATCACATGGAATCTGTCTCCAGTTGGCAAGGTCCAACCCAAACCATGGAGGGAGGTAGAAGAATAATGGACTGAGGCTGCTCCCTTTTCCTCTGTGGACATAGACCACAGTCAACCACACAACCCTTAACCCAGATATCCCTATAAACATTCTGGTTGTACAGATGGATACCCACATTTTCAGCTTGTTAGCGTGCTGGCATTACCTATATATACATTAAATTTAAACTAAAAACGTTGACTGATTATTTCACTTAAGCACACTGTGTCCCCTTTCATGTACCTTTTCACATGGAAGGGTCTACACTTGTCAAATGGAATCAGGAAAGTTAAGAGTCAAGAACTTTATGGACAATACCTGCTCAATGTTTAGACTTTATCTGAAAATACTTTCACATGTTATTTGTCAATGTTCAGTGTATTTATGGATGTCATTCTACGTAATTCTGAGGTTCAGGCTTGGATGCATGTCCTGTCACTACTGACTTTTTCCCCACCCCCCTTTCTCCCCAATTTTGTGGTATCCAATTGGTAGTTAGTCTTGACCTTCGCATCTCCCGAGTCCTTATGGGACGAGAGCCCTGCGTCCTCTGAAACCCAGCCCAGCCACACTGCTTCTTGACACATCTTAACCCGGAAGCCAGCCGCACCATGTGTCGGAGGAGACATTTCTGACATGCCGTAATTGCCTGACCAATATGTAACTGAGGGTGCTGTTGCTCGGTGAATGTTTTCACCCCATGTCTGATACAGATGCAGCCATGAGATGTATAGCCAGGCAATGCTCACTCATCAGAATCACCTTTATTTACACACACACAGAATTATTAGGTAATATGGTGCTGCTAGTGATTTTAGAGACCATGCAGACTGCATTAACTTAAGTGATAATGCCTGAGAAGCCGGTGTTTGGAGGATATTGGCACAAACACCAGTTGAGGGCATTATCACTTTTCTACAACGGGTTAGCAACATATTTAAATAATGATTGATATTTTCATTACCGCTCTGATGAATTTAATCCTTCCACAAGATTGTCCCGAAACAAATCTAGGATTGCTACCCAACGTGGCTGGTCGCTCATTTTATTGGTTCGGTGGCCAGAGTCGTTCAGTCTTTGTTCTGTATCTATGGACGCGACCCTGTTAGTTTTAAATGTTCGATTGTACAGTTAATTATCACATAGCAAAAACTATGGTGAAAATTGTTGTGTGTGTGTAGGCATGCATGGGTGGCCAGAGTGCATCGGCTGCCTCCATCGCAGTGCTGCACGACTCCAGGACATGGAAGCATGCAGGAAAGATTTTTGCTGAACCTCTGGCAGGCGGTTCAGGCCAGTCATGACCAAAATCAACCACCTGAAAAGTCTCTGTGCTGTGGCCCTCAAACAGCAATGTGGCACAGACTATAGGACTATGCATCTCTGAACTGTACACAAAATAACTGCACTTGCACTCTGCTCATCTTTCTGCATTTAGATCTATTTATTCTGATACTGTACATTTCTACATCCACTGTGGGCTATATCAACTGTAGCCACTGCTCAGTCTAGTATGTATAGAATGTGCAGTATGTGAACTTTGTTTATACAACGGGTGGGTCTAATCCTTAATGCTAATTGGTTAAACGCATTCCAGCCGATGTCTATTCCACAAATTAACACCTGCTAAATCTGACGGTAAAATGCCTATTTACTCTGTTCTATCCGATTGCGCAATCCACTGTCAACCCAGGCAGGAAAGTTAACTTGATCTCCACTATAAAAAGCATCTAGACATTCTCACATTTCTTGAAGACTTAACATTTAGATTTCAACAGCGTTTTCAACAACTGTCTCTGATATCTGCAACATTGTTTAAATATTCATATTCAATCTCCAACTATCCCACAGGTCATGTGGTTTGATAAGAAGAATGCCGCTCTCCCCACAGTTGTGATTACTACCTCTGAAGGTTTAGAGCTTGAGGTAGTCACCTCATACAAGTACTTGGGGGTATGTCATTCTCTCAGCACATATCAAAGCTGCAGGCTAAGGTTAAATCTAGACTTGGTTTCCTCTATCATCACTCTTCTTTCACCCTAGCTGCCAAACTAACCCTGATTCAGATGACCAGCATACCCATGCTAGATTATGACAACGTAATTTATAGGTCGGCAGCTAAGGGTGCTCTCGAGCAGCTTGATGTTCTTTTCCATTCGGCCATCAAATTTGCCACCAATGCTCCTTGAGGAATACCATTGTCAGGCCAACTGCACTCTATACTACTCTGTAAACTGGTCATCTCTGTAGACCTGTCGCAAGACCCACTGCTTGATGCTTATTTATAAAACCCTCTTAGGCCTCACTCCCCCCTGGGATATCTACTGCAGCCCTCATCCTCCACATACAACACCTGTTCTGCCAGTCACATTCTGTTAAATGTCCCGAAAGCACAAAGATCCCTGGGTCGCTCGTCGTTTCAGTTCGCTGCAGCTAGCGACTGGAACGAGCTGCAACAAACACTCAACCTGGACAGTTTTATCTCAATCCCTTCATTCAAAGACTCAATCATGGACACTTCCTGACAGTTGCGGCTGATTTGTTTGTCACTACCTTTGTGCTGTTGTCTCCACAGTAATGTTTATACCGGGTTTTGGGCTGCTACCATGTGCTGTTGCCATGTGTTGCTGCAATGTTGTATTGGTGGGATATAACTGGGTTTAGGCCTCATTTAAAATGCTCTTCAAGTTAAAATAGGATTTATTTTATGTGATGCCTATGGAGTTGACAATGGTATTCCTCAAGGCAGTGCTATTAGTTGTATTTTGGCTATTGGGGCTTCCCTATACAGTGGCTTGCAAAATAATTCACACCCCTTGGCATTCATCCTATTTAGTTTCCTTACAACCAGGAATGAAAATAGATATTTTGGGGGGGGCTTGTATCATTTGATTTACACATTATGCCTACCGCTTTGTTGATTCAAAATGTTTTTTATTGTGAAACGAACAAGAAATGAGAACATTAAAAACAACTTGGGCGTGCAGAAATACTACCCCCCCCACACACACACACAATTAGATTCTGGGCTTTGACTAGGACATTTTAATGTTTCCCCTAAATCCACTCGAGTGTTGCTTTAGCAGTATGCTTAGGGAGGTGCTGGAAGGTGGATCTCTGTCCCAGTCTCAAATCTCTGGAAGACTGAAACAGGTTTCCCTCAATAATTTCCCTGTATTTAGCGCCATCCTTAAATTCTGACCAGTTTCCCAGTCCCTGCCGATGGAAAAACATCACCACAGCATGGTGACGGTGTTCTCAGGGTGATGAGAGGTGTTGGGTTTATGCCAGACATGGCGTTTTCCTTGATGGCCAAAAAGCTCAATTTTAGTCCCATCTGACCAGAGTACCTTCTTACATATGTTTGGGGAGTCTCCCACATGCCTTTTGGCGAACATCAAATGTTTGCAGATTTTGTTCTTTAAGGATTGTTTTTTTTCTTCTTAACACTCTTCCGTAAAGCCCAACTCTGTGAAGTGTATAGCTTAAAGTGGTCCTATGGACAGATACTCCAATCTCCACTGTGGAGCTTTGCCTTCTCTGTACCTTCTCTGCTATGCAATCTGGTTTCCAAGCTGGTCATGGGTGCACCTCAGTCACGCTCAAGGTCCTAAACGATATCATATCCGCCATCGATAAAAGACAATACTTTGCAGCCGTATTCATCAACCTGGCCAAGGCTTTCTACTCTGTCAATCACCACATTCTTATCGGCAGACTCGACAGCCTTGGTTTCTCAGATGACTGCCTCGCCTGGTTCACCAACTACTTCTGAGACAGAGTTCAGTGTGTCAAATCGGCGGGCCTGTTGTCTGGACCTCTGGCAGTCTCTATGGGGGTGCCACAGGGTTCAATTCTGTATACATCAATGATGTCGCTCTTGCTGCTGGTGATTCTCTGATCCACCTCTACGCAGACAACACCATTCTGTATACTTCTGGCCCTTCTTTGGACACTGTTAACTAACCTCCAGACGAGCTTCAATGCCATACAACTCTCCTTCTGTGGCCAACTGCTCTTAAATGCAAGTAAAACTAAATGCATGCTCTTCAACCGATCGCATCACTACTCTGAACGGTTCTGACTTATATGTGGACAACTACAAATACCCAGGTGTCTGGGTTAGACTGTAAACTCTCCTTCCAGACTCACATTATGCATCTCCAATCCAAAATTAAATCTAGAATCGGCTTCCTGTTTCGCAACAAAGCATCAGTCACTCATGCTGCCAAACATACCTTTGTAAAACTGACTATCCTTGACTTGGGCGATGTCATTTACAAAATAGCCTCCAACACTCTACTCAGCAAATTGGATGCAGTCTATCACGGTGCCATTCGTTTTTGTCACCAAAGCTCCATATACAACCCACCACTGCGACCTGTACGCTCTCGTTGGCTGGCCCTCGCTTCATATTCGTCGCCAAACCCACTGGCTCCAGGTCATCTATACGTCTTTGCTAGGTAAAGCCCCGCTCTATCTCAGCTCACTGGTCATCATAGCAGCACCCACCCGTATCACAGGCTCCAGCAGGTATATTTCAGGTATATTTCCCTGGGCACTCCAAAGCCAATTCCTCCTTTGGCTGCCACTCCTTCCAGTTCTCTGCTGCCAATGACTGTAGTAAGTACTGCAGTGCATCTCCTCATGGACTGCACCAGATTTGCCAGTTCTTGCTGTGAGATGTTACCCCACTCTTCCACCAAGGCACCTGCGAGTTCCCAGACATTTCTGGGTTGAATGGTCCTAGCCCTCACCCTCCGATTCAACAGGTCCCAGACGTGCTCAATGGGATTGAGATCCGGGCTCTTCGCTGGCCATGGCAGAACACTGACATTCCTGTCTTGCGGGAAATCACGAGCCATATGGCTGGTGGCATTGTCATGCTGGAGGGTCATGTTAGGATGAGCCTGCAGGAAAGGTACCACATGAGGGAGGAGGATGTCTTCCCTGTAACGCGCAGCGTTGAGATTGCCTGTAATGACAACAAGCTCAGTCCGATGATGCTCTGACCCTCCACCTCCAAATCGATCCCGCTCCAGAGTACAGGCCTCGGTGAGGCGCTTATTCCTTCGACGATAGAAGCGAATCCGACCCTCACCCCTGGTGAGACAAAACCGCGACTCGTCAGTGAAGAGTACATTTGCCAGTCCTGTCTTGGCCCAGCGACGGTGGGTTTGTGCCCATAGGTGACGTTGTTGCAGGTGTTGTCTGGTGAGGACCTGCCTTACAATAGGCCTACAAGCCCTCAGTCCAGCCTCTCTCAGCCTATTGCGGACAGTCTGAGCACTGATGGAGGGATTGTGCATTCCTTGTGTAACTCGGGCAGTTGTTGCCATCCTGTACCTGTCTGGCAGGTGTGATGTTCGGATGTACCTGTACTGTGCAGGTGTTGTTACACATGGTTTGCCACTGCGAGGACAATCAGCTATCCGTCCTGTCTTGCTGTAGCGCTACCTTAGGCGTCTCACAGTACAGACATTGCAATTTATTGCCCTGGCTACATCTGCAGTCCTCTTGCCTCCTTGCAGTATGCCTAAGGCACGTTCACACAGATGAGCAGGGACCCTGGGCATCTTTCTTTTGGTGTTTTTCAGAGTCAGTAGAAAGGCCTCTTTAGTGTCCTAAGTCTTCATAACTGTGACCTTAATTGCCTACCGTCTGTCTGTAAGCTATTGGTGTCTTAACGGCCATTCCACAGGTGCATGTTCATTAATTGTTTATGGTTCATTGAACAAGCATGGGGAATGGTGTTTAAACCCTTTACAATGAAGATCCATGAAGTTATTTGGATTTTTACGAATTATCTTTGAAAGACAGGGTCCTGAAAAAGGGATTTTTTTTTTTGCTGAGTTTATATGCCCTCCAAAGAAAGGTCGGTGGACCAAGATTCAAAGGTCAGATTAGGAAGGAATAGGTGATGTTTGCCCGATTGCGGACATTGAACTCATCATATCTGGTTAGCAAGCATGTGACTGGTTTGTGTATGGTCGATGTGCTGTTTTATTGTTGAAGAGAGGGAAAGATTGAAGTGTAGGGTCATTGAGATTGGAGGGAATTTGGGGGATGGTGTATTAGAAGTTAGTAGGGCTGTTTTTTATTTTCTCAGAAGTACTGAGTTAGGTAGGAGGGTTTAGAAATGTTGTAAATGGTGATTGACCACACACTCCTGCACAGTAGGTGGCGGCATGCACCTTTAACGTTGGTTTGCGGACAGCCATTATATCATAGATGTAGTGTCTGACTTTATTAGCAATTATAAGTAAAAAAGCCATGGGGCTACTTTAAGCTAAGAGTAAGTACTAACAAAGTAACAAGAAGCAGACCCCTTTACAGTAAGATGAAACTAACGTCAGCTTGTGATGACTTGTGACGTAAGTTAGCACTTACCTAGTAGATAGTTTCCTTCAGGGATGTTCCCATGTTCTGTTTGAGATGCATATTTGTTCAAGACGGCTGTCAATCGAAAAACTAGAGCCAAATCTTTGCAATCGCAAAATATCTTACATCAACCCACTGATGCGCGTGTCCGTATTGGCAGATGTAGCAAATGCACGCGCCCACAGAACTGTTTTTAAGGGTGAGAGAGACATCTGCACGAGCTTAGCCATTAAAGAGACGCGCGTGCATTTATTGAACTGGGAAAATCTTCACGCTGTGAGGAATTTCACAACATGACGTGACAATCAGGACGATTGGGAAAGATTTTACATGACACCCTGTGCTGCGTTAGTACATTTTGGAACGGAACCGGTGCCGTATAGAACGACCAGATATAGGGAACGCTGTTAGCATGGGCGCTACCATTTAAACACGTCACTCGTTGCTTCAAACCACACCAACCAAACCGGAGGAAACGTATCTCAAAGTCTGTTCCAGAACCTCAGTTGTCTGGAAAGCGCCACTTCGAGCAGAATGCCTTATTTCAACGGGATGTTGTTTTAAGACCCATATGTCATATCTTTCTGGAATGGCATTTTAATAAATATGAATTGGAAAAATGTCTGGTCTCTTTCTCAGAAGTTTCTTTGAACTAATACGATTAAATAACTTTCATATACATTAATCCACAAGTGCTAACCCACTAAACATTATCTTAAAACGTTTGAAAATGATATTATTTCTTGTATATTCTGTAAAGAACATCCGCAGGCTGTTTTACATTTATTTTGGTATTTCTCTTATAGAAGTAGTGTCTGACTTTATTAGCTATTATACGTTAAAAAAAAGGTCATAAGCTACTTTGAGCTACGAGTAAGTACTAACAAAGTAACAAGAAGCTGTGACAAAATATCTGTTGATTATATACATGCTAATTTTGCCCTTCTACTTGAAAATGTGATATTCGGTTTTACAAAATATAGCAAAGACTATGCAAAGCCTTTCTTCTTCTTAAACTTCATTGTTATTTTTGCTAAATTCCATATTCATAAATTACATTTTAGCAATAAACCTCTTATTTTTGAGAATTAAATTCAACAATATGTAAACAATTTCTTCTCATAACAAAAAAGCAACACAAAATGTAAATGTACTTTTTACAAGGTCTTCATATAATGTATTGTTTTATTCCCCTGGCTGTTAGCAATGTTTTATTCCCCTGGCAGTTAGCAATGTTTGCATACTCTTTGTTTTTCTATATTGTATATTTTTTAATTGCATTACAATGATTTGTATTTTATTTTTAAATAATAAAAATAGTATTCGATCAAAACGTTACGTGACTTTCGTCACACGCCGTTTCCCGTTAAATTGAGTTTTAAATGGAGGACAGCTCATATGACTGGCACTGAAATAACCCAATGGCAGTGCTGATGCAGCAGTTCCGTACTAGCTTTGGACAAATACACCGTGGATGGGCGTGTAGCGTCCCGCCCACCCGAAGTGCTTCCTTGCTGCGCAAATGTGATTTCATTCGGGAACTACCCAACAGCAGAGTGAGGTAAAGGCAGAAAAGCAGGTGCAACTAAAATATCCAAAATGTCGCTGTCAAATAAACTCACCCTGGACAAGGTGGACGTGAAGGGGAAGCGCGTGATCATGAGGTGAGTTCGAATTGAGCCATCGGAAAGGGCGTTATTGGTGCTTTCAAGACAACTAGGTAAACGAGGTCAAATCCGTGATCTTCAGGTCGGAAAGTCGAAGTTCAAAAATATGCCCGAGTTTGCGACTTGTAATTCTGAGTTGGATGACCGTTAAACGATATCCTTAGTCGAACTCGTTTTTTCCGAGTTCGCAGTTGTCATGAAACGCAGCATTAGACATCTCACTGTGTGTGATTCGTTACAAGACAGTAACTGAGAGACGCTTGATACTTTAGCTTTGGAAACATTCACGATACATTGTTATTGAAGAGCTACATTGAACTTAATTGCAGTTAAAATATACATTTGGTTGGCTTTTAAAAATATCGCCTAGTCAGACCTTTATTATTGTTTCTTCGTGGTGATACGGGTCCTCACTGTTTACCATAGCCACAAAGTCAGAAATTCCGCTTATTTCAAATCTTATTTCAAACCTAATCTTAACCACACTGCTAACCTTCTGCCTAACCCTAACCTTAAATGAAGAACAAAGGACATTTTTGTTTTAATGAATTCTTATCATATAGCCAATTTTGACCTTGTGGCTGTTGTAACTACTGAAAACCGGCGATGCATGTGCAGTCAGCATGTAGGCCACAATGTGACAGATCACATAGCTTGCCACTCTAGCTAGATATACTGAACAAAACCTATAAACGCAACAGTTTCAAATATTTTACCGAGTTACCGTTTATATAAGGAAATCGGTCAATTTAAATGCATTCATTAGGCCCTAATCTATGGATTTCACTTTACTGGGAATACAGATTTGCATCTGTTGGTCAGGGACATGGATCAGAACCAGTTCGTATCTGGTGTGACCACCATTTGCCTCATGCTGTGCGACACCACCTTTTGCATGGAGTTGATCAGGCTGTTGAATATGCCCTGTGGAATGTTGTCCCACTCCTTTTCAATGGCCGTGCAAAGTTGTGGGATATTGGTGGGAACTGGAACACGCTGTCTTACATGTTGTTCCAGAGCATCCTAAACATGCCATGAAAAAAAACGGACATTTTCAGCTTCCAGGAATTGTGTACAGAGCCTTGCAACATGGGACCGTGCATTATCATGCCAAAACATGAGGTGATGGCAGCAGTTGAATGACACAACAATGGACCTCAGGATCTTGTAATGGTACCTCTGTGCATTCAAATTTCCATCAATAAAATCAATTGTGCTTGTTGTCCATAGCTTATGTCTGCCCATACCATAACCATTACCGCCACCATTGGGCACTTTGTTCACAGAGTGAGCAAACCGCTTGCCCACATGACGGCTTATGGTAGAGAAATTAGCATTACATTATCTGACAACAGCTCTGGCGGGGTGGACATTCCTGTAGTCAGCATGCCAATTGCACACTTCCTCAACAGGAGACCTCTGTGGCATTGTGTTGTGACTAAACTGCACATTTTAGTGGCCTTTTATTGTCCCCAGCACAAGATGCACCTGTGTAATGATCATGCTGTTTAATCAGCTTCTTGATATGCCACACCTTTCAGGTGGTTGGATTATCTGGGAAAAGTAGAAATGCTCACGAACAGGAATGTAAACATTTGTGCACAAAATTGGCGTGAAATAAGCTTTTTGTGAGTATGGAACATTTCTGGGATCTTTTATTTTAGCTCATGAAAGATGGGACCAACACTTTCCATGTTGCATTTTATATTTCTGTTCAGTGTAGTTAGCTGTCTAACATTATAGGTTTACAGAGTAACGTCTAACAATACAAATCATTGTTTTCTATTTCCGGTGTAATATTTGTGTAAACTCTTGAATTGTGTTCTGTGGGTGTCACTGAGTAGGCTGTTAGCTTATTTCATGGGGTGCATTGTCCATAGGTTAGGCTGTACAGTGCAATTTCAATATTCAATATGCACAATAGGCTGACTGGGAAGGTGATTTCACACAGTCAAAGTCCTGCAATAAGAGCTAAGACAATATATATATGTGTGTAATCTCTTGATTTTCCCCCGTGTCACTGAATATGCTGATACCCCATGGGTATCATGGGTGCACAATCCATATAAGGCTGTACAGTGCATATAAGTATACCCCCAATTAAATTATGCAGTCTAATACATCCAGTGGGATTTCAAGTATTTTTTGTTTATGTATTATTTATAAACTAATTACAGGTGACCGATTCCAAGCTTGCCACTCTAGCTAGGTAGTTAGCTGGCTAACATTATAGATTTACAGAGTCATGTCTAACAATGCTAATTATTTATTTCTAAACTATTTTTGGGTTAATCATTTTGATTCACTGTAAATACATTTTATACATGCTTAAGGTGTTATTGTACAGAGTTTCTAAACCCAAAGGCGCAACGTTGCAAGACTTCCGCAAACGCTTGCGAAACAGACCAGCCTGGGTTTGAATAGTTGGACATGTTATTACTCCAACCTCGTGAAAGTGACAAATGGACACATTTTCGTCAACCTACTCCATATCGAAGGAGTGCCTTTGATTTGATGGCCTGCACATGGGCAGTTAGGCGCGAGACGACTGTTAGACCTGATGACGTGCATGCGCTTCGCTAGCCAACAACGCCATGACATCGGCTACAAGTGTGATCTGGCATTTCTATTGAAGGAGCAGTTTTAGCCTATCTTCCTGCTGTACTTTCTGTGGTTATTGTTCACTTTTCACATGATGATTATATTTTTTTTTTTACTCTGTTGCTATGGTCACTGGCAGCTGTCAACCTCCATGTGTGGTTTGCCTTCACGTCTCTAATTGAAAGCGACGCAAATGGATACAAATAGTGAAATCATTACATATTTGGATTAATTAATGCTAAACAATGTTGGAATGTTACATAATTTGTAAAAAAAAATATATATTTTTTACAAAAAAAGAGTCTCAGTAGTGTGTGTGGCCTCCACGTGCCTGTATGACCTCCCTACAACGCCTGGGCATGCTCCTGATGAGGTGGCGGATGGTCTTCTGAGGGATCTCCTCCCAGACCTGGACTAAAGCATCCGCCAACTCCTGGACAGTCTGTGGTGGTGTTGGTGGATGGAGCGAGACATGATGTCCCAGATGTGCTCAATTGGATTCAGGTCTGGGGAACGGGCAGGCCAGTCCATAGCATCAACTGCTGACACACTCCAGCCACATGAGGTCTAGCATTGTCTTGCATTAGGAGGAACCCAGGGCCAACCGCACCAGCATATGGTCTCACAAGGGGTCTGAGGATCTCATCTCGGTACCCAATGGCAGTCAGGCTACCTCTGGCGGAGCACAGGCTGTGCGGCCCCCCAAAGAAATGCCACCCCACACCATGACTGACCCACTGCTAAACCGGTCATGCTGGAGCATGATGCAGGCAGCAGAACGTTCTCCACGGCGTCTCCAGACTGTCACGTCTGTCACATGTGCTCAGTGTGAACCTGCTTTCATCTGTGAAGAGCACATGGCACCAGTGGCGAATTTGCCAATCGTGGTGTTCTCTGGCAAAAGAAAAACTTCCTGCACGGTGTTGGGCTGTAAGCACAACCCCCACCTGTGGACGTCGGGCCCTCATACCACCCTCATGGAGTCTGTTTCTGACCATTTGAGCAGACACATGCACATTTGTGGCCTGCTGGAGTTCATTTTGCAGGGCTCTGGCAGTGCTCCTCCTGCTCCTCCTTGCACAAAGGCGGAGGTAGCGGTCCTGCTGCTGGGTTGTTGCCCTCCTACGGCCTCCTCCACGTCTCCTGATGTACTGGCCTGTCTCCTGGTAGCGCCTCCATGCTCTGGACACTACGCTGACAGACACAGCAAACCTTCTTGCCACAGCTCGCATTGATGTGCCATCCTGGATGAGCTGCACTGCCTGTGCCACTTGTTTGGGTTGTAGACTCCGTCTCATGCTACCACTAGAGTGAAAGCACCGACAGCATTCAAAAGTGACCAAAACATAAGCCAGTAAGCATAGGAACTGAGAAGTGGTCTGTGGTCCCCACCTGCAGAACCACTCCTTTATTGGGGGTGTCTTGCTAATTGCCTATAATGTCCACCTGTTGTCTATTCCATTTGCACAACAGCATGTGCAATTTATTGTCAATCAGTGTTGCTTCCTAAGTGGACAGTTTGATTTCACAGAAGTGTGATTGACTTGGAGTTACATTGTGTTGTTTAAGTGTTCCCTTTTATTTTTTTGAGCAGTGTATATAATTTGACAATAAATAAACTAATCCCACTGGATGTATTAGACTGCATAATTGAATTGGGGGAAACCTATAGATTGTGCACCCATGAAACGGGGAATCTGCATAATCGGTGACACCAACAGAACACAATTCTCAAGAGTTAACACATATTAGCTTCTTAGCTCTTATTGCAGGACTTTGACTGTGGGAAATCATAGGTAAGGCTATACTGTGCATAGTCTAATACATCCAGTGGGATTTTGTTTCTTTTGTTTATTATCAAACTATTGTGTTTCATTTTAAATTATGTAACATTCCAATCAGCATTATCCAAATATGGCATGATTCCATTATTTGTATGACTTTCAATAAGGTCATTTTTTGAAGGGGAACTGCAAATTCCACTATTGTGGCTAATTTGTTATTATGGCTAGCTTCACATCGGTAGGGACAAAATCAAATCACGTTTTATTTGTCATATGCGATGAATACACAATAGACTTTTCCCTGAAATTCTTAGTTACGAGCCCTTTCCCAACAATGCAGAGTGAAAATTAGCACAAAAAAGTAAAGGGTAACACAATAAAATAACAAGGCTATATAAAAGGACTACCGGTGCAGGGGGTACGAGGTGATTGAGAACATGTAGTTAGGGGTAAAAGTGACGAGGCAATCAGGAAAGATAATAAACCGTAGCAGCAGCAGCATCGTGTGAAAGTGTGTGTGTGTGGGGTCAATATGTATGTCTTTGTTGGAGTGTCTGTAGTATGTGTGGGTTGAGTCCAGTGAGTGTACAAGAGAGTCAGTACAAAAAGGAGAAGGAAGGGCTACAACGACACAAATCCAACATTTAGGCAGGCTGCTACTAAACATTTTAATGAAGTTATTTGTAACTATAGGCTACGCTGCAGCCTCAGTTAGCCTAGCTAGCTAACCTTAGCTAGCGTAACTTGCTTCTCCTGGTTCATAGCAGTCCAAGACAGGTATTATGCAATCATAGTTGATGATGCTAAATAACCTAGCTATGACACTAGGCTACCTTAAATAAAGATAAGAAAAGAAAAGTCAACTATAGTGTGAGTCGGCTTGGTTGGTTGCTCTCTCCCTCTTCCCTGCTCCCATGTAACCCGCTCACAGTACAGCCCCTCCCCTGCTTGCTCGAGCGGCACCCCTCTCCCTCCTCTTGTGCTTTATCAGCTCCAGTTAATAAAGTGACTCGGACTGGTTCTGGATCTGACCAGGTTCATATGGGACTGGTCTAGTTGTCCTCTGGTCTGTTTGGAACATGTCTCAATATTTACATTTTTTTTATGCATGTCCGGGTGGGGAAGCTCCAGGTCCATTTTGGAACGGGTCCAACTTTTTGGATAGGTAAAGACCTATAGTGTGGATCTTACAGGTCTCCAGTGATGTGGACGCTGAGGAACTTGAAGCTCTCTGCCTGGTCCACTACAGCCCTGTCGACGTGAATGGGGGTGTGCTCGGACCCCCATTTCCTGTGGTCCACGATCAGCTCCTTCCTCTTGCTGACGTTGAGGGAGAGATTTTTGTACTGGCACCATACTGCTAACTCTCTGACCTCCCCTGTAGTCTCGTCGTTGGTGATCAGGCCTATCACCGTTGTGTCATTGGCAAACTTAATGATTGTGTTGGAGTCGTGCACATCCACCCAATCGTGGGTGAACAGGGAGTACAGGAGGGGACTAAGCATGCACCCCTGTTTTGAGGGTTAGTGTGGCGGATGTGTCGTTGCCTACCCTCACCACCTGGTGGCGACCCATCAGGAAGTCCAGTTGCAGAGGCAGATGTTTAAATCAAGGGCCTTTAGTTTAGTGATGAGCTTGGAGGCCACTATGGTGTTGAAGGCTGAGTTGTAGTCAATGAACAGCTTTCTCACAGGTTTTCCTTTTGTCTAGGTGGGAAAGGGAAGTGTGGCGTACAATAGATATTGCAGTATGCGAATTGGAGTGGATCTGGGGTGTCTGGGATGGTGTTGATGTGAGCCATGACCAGCCTTTCAAGCATGTCATGGCTACGGATGTGAGTGCTATGGGGCGATAGTCATTTGGACAGGTTACCTTGGCGTATTTGGGCACGAGTGATGTCAGTTCTATTCATGGCATTTCTATCTGCAACATTCCAAAATGTTTTTGTACTCCGTGTGGCCAAGCAAACACACTGAGTTATGTATGAACTCTGCTCTGCCCATTGCTTGTCTGTCTGGAAAGCCTCCACAAATGAAAACGTGTGATGTGCGCCCCGTTCCGTGTGCCACGTTGACGGACACATGGAACTGGGCGTTCTGTGTCTCCAGCTGGCTGATTGCCGTTATAAGGTAGGTAATGTGAAGCGCAGCACAGAGAATTTTCAACCAACCTTAGCCCTACTTCAGCTTTGGGACAGAACATCGGGAGTCTGTGTATTGGTTGTGTATTATCAGGGAGTCCAACCAATGCAAACTTCCGATGTGTCCCAAAGCTAAGGGCCCATGACTGAGTTTGGAAAACCCTGCACTATTTGACTGAGGGGGTGCTGTGTTTAAGACACCTCTATCTTGCCCCCACCCCACTGTGGGGAAAAAATATTTTGGAAGCTATAGAAATGCATTAATGTCTACATTAAAAAAAGTGTGTGTGTGTGTGTGTGTGTGAACAAAAATACGAATAAAAAAAATATAAGTCATTTCTTTTGAGATTACTTATGTTACTGTCCGCACAACAACAAAAACACACTTAAATAAAATTGTCTTTATATATTGTTTTTATAATGTTGCCCTTGAAACATTTAATTGAAATACTGTGGAAATTCCATTCATTCCTATGGAGGACTGCTTCTACTGAGGAGTGCAAATATGTCCGACCGTGTCTTCAAAGCCTCTCAATGGCCAATATATAGCATCAGCAATCCAGTGTTTTATATTCATTATTGGTTTCCACCACAAAGTCGAAAGTGCGTACACATCGTTTGATTACTTCTTGGAGCTAATGTAACAATTCAAACGAACCCCATGCAACTATAGTCGTGGCCAAAAGTTTTGAATGACACAAGTATTCATTTTCACAAAATCTGCTGCCTCAGTTTGTATGATGGCAATTTGCATATGCTCCAGAATGTTATGAAGAGTGATCAGATGAATTGCAATTAATTGCAAAGTCTCTCTTTGTCATACAAATAAACTGAATCCCCAAAAACATTTCCACTGCATTTCAGCCCTGCCACGGAAGGACCAGCTGACATCATGTCAGTGAGTCTCTCGTTAACACAGGTGTGAGTGTTGACGAGGACAAGGCTGGAGATCACTCTGTCATGCTGAGTTCGAATAACAGACTGGAAGCTTCAAAAGGAGGGTGGTGCTTGGAATCATTGTTCTTCCTCTGTCAACCATGGTTACCTGGAAGGAAACGCGTGCCGTCATCATTGCTTTGCACAAAAAGGGCTTCACAGGCAAGGATATTGCTGCCAGTAAGATTGCACCTAATCAACCATTTATCGGATCATCAAGAACTTCAAGGAGAGCGGTTCAATTGTTGTGAAGAAGGCTTCAGGGCGCCCAAGAAAGTCCAGCAAGCGCCAGGACCGTCTCAAGTTGATTCAGCTGCGGGATCGGGGCACCACTGGTAGAGTTTGCTCAGGAATGGCAGCAGGCAGGTGTGAGTCATCTGCACGCACAGTGAGGCAAAGACTTTTGGAGGATGGCCTGGTGTCAAGAAGGGCAGCAAAGAAGCTACTTCTCTCCAGGAAAAACATCAGGGACAGACTGATATTCTGCAAAAGGTATAGCGATTGGACTGCTGAGGACTGGGGTCAAGTCATTTTCTCTGAACCCCCTTTCCGATTGTTTGGGGCATCCGGAAAAAAAGCTTGTCTGGAGAAGACAAGGTGAGCGCTACCATCAGCCCTGTGTCATGCCAACAGTAAAGCATCCTGAGACCATTCATGTGTGGGGTTGCTTCTCAGCCAAGGGAGTGGCTCACTCACAATTTTGCCTAAGAACACAGCCATGAATAAAGAATGGTACCAGCACATCCTCAGAGAGCAACTTCTCCCAACCATCCAGGAACAGTTTGGTGATGAACAATGCCTTTTCCAGCATGATGGAGCACCTTTCCATAAGGCAAAAGTGTTAACTAAGTGGCTCGGGGAACAAAACATCGATATTTTGGGTCCATGGCCAGGAAACTCCCCAGACCTTAATCCCATTGAGAACTTGTTGTCAATCCTCAAGAGGCGGGTGGACAAACAACCCCACCAATTCTGACAAACCTCAAGCATTGATTATGCAAGAATGGGCTGCCATCAGTCAGGATGTGGCCCAGAAGTTAATTGACAGCATGCCAGGGCAGATTGCGGAGGTCTTGGAAAAAGAGTGGTCAACACTGCAAATATTGACTCTTTGCATTAACTAGATGTAACTGTCAATAAAAGCCTTTGACACTAATGGAAAACTTGTAATTATACTTCAGTATTCCATATTAACATCTGACAAAAATATCTAAAGACACTGAAGCAGCAAACTTTGGGAAAATTAAAATTTGTGTCGTTCTCAACTTTTGGCCACGACTGTAATACATGGAAGTTTAGAAGATGTGTTATCTTCCAAGTTGGGAATTGAAGACATATCGCCAAGTAAAGCTTGGTCTAACATTTCTGTGTTACACTTACCATTACCTACCTAATAACGCATATCAGCCAGCTGGAACAGTAATAATGGTCTTACTTGGTGACATTTTTAATAGGTATATTTTGGGTACTTCAGCAGGTGATGCATGCCACCACTCATGACAGAACACAGGAAGTTGTTGTCTCACGTTTTCCCTATTCAAACCAATTACATGCCATAGGAGTGATGCAGAATGGATGCAAGCATCCCTAAAATGTTAATTGCAACAATTTTAAAGTTATTTTGCATTAAGATGATATCCGAGTTAAAGTGGTCCTTCTGTGGCTCAGTTGGTAGAGCATGGCGCTTGTAACGCCAGGGTAGTGGGTTCGATTCCCGGGACCACCCATACGTAGAATGTATGCACACATGACTGTAAGTCGCTTTGGATAAAAGCGTCAGCTAAATGGCATTTATTATTATATTTATATATTAAAGTACAAAGCTCTAAGCTGCGGATACTCTACTGTATTTATATTCAATTAGCTAGTTAATCTTATAAACACCATCTTATCCATTTTAGCTGATGGCATTTGCTTAGATATTGTTGTCATGTGTGGCTCCCAGAGGTGCTTCAGTACACTGAAAAACGACACCCACTTTTAAATGTCATAGGGCATCCTGGAGTCCCCAGCTCCATGTACCCATGACTGCAGGAGATGCATTAGGCCTTTTCCTTCCTAAAGGTCAAATCCACAATCTTATCAACACAGATGACTTAAAGCGAGTGGTGGACAGAGTTTGGGAAACCTTAGGACCCCCCTTTAGTGCACTACACAGCTGATGCAAATAAGCAACTCCTAATCAAGCTGTGTAGTGCTAGGGTAAAAACTAAAATGTGGACCCAGCAGGGGTCCCAGGACTGAGTTTGGGAAACCCTGGGGTAGACAAATTACTTTGAAAATATCTCATCAAATTCCATCCTGGGCTTGCCATAACATGCATATCTGTCTGTACATCCTACTTCTATGAAGTGGCATTTCTTACTTGTGCAGAATAGGACAAACTGTGACTGACTGTCAGGACCTTGGGCTATTATGGAGACTTTGCTGTGGCAGAGCGAACAGTCTGGCTGGCCTGTGCCAAGCCTGTCAAGCAGCCAATGTGCTGGCCTTATTCTGCGTATATGCATATCCTTGCTCCACCTTCAGTCTTTTATCCCTCGTATAAAACACCTGCCTTTACGGCCCTGTAGTGTAAGGTGCAGGTTAAACAAATGGTAGCCTATTACAAGGGCATCACTAGTGCGGCTGTGAATTGTTCCCATTTACCCATTTTGAAGGGGTCATTGCTAACAAAGGCATTCCATAGCGGTGTCATTCTTCCCCTATGCTGACCGTAGGGTTCTAGTACAATCGAGTACGGTTGTGGCACACATGGCCTGATCCTGCACTTCACTGCATCAAGTGGGCCGGAGGAGAAACCGAGAGGGGGATGGAGTTAGGTAATGGGCAGGAGAATGTGGGATGCAGCATGTTCTCTTGTCACTGTGTGTGTTATACAGGAAAGTGTTTGGCTGTTGAATAATTTCCATTCAATACTAAGCCCAGTGTCATGGACACGTCTTATAAGGGTTGCAAAGCCACTGGTAATTTACCAAAGTTAACAGAATCTTCAGTAATTTTGGTTCTTATGAGAAAATCTATCGTAAGTTTGGTAATTTATACTGGAATAACTTTTTTTTAATTTTTTTTAATAGTATTCTATTATACAGTATATGTCTGTTCATGAGTTTCTAGTAGATAGACAATATGGTTTGAGGGAACATCTAATCAACAATGGAATTATTTTCTATTATCTCTGCAACTGTATAAGTTTGACTTTTTTTGACAACTGCCACCAGTTTGACACAAACATTGACAACAAATACATATTGACACAGTTAAATATATAAAGGATATTTCATTCTGAAACCCTCATTAAACACCCATTGTATTTACTAACATTTATATTTAGGATAATGTTTTACAGCTTTGTCATTCTATTTTTATGTATTCAATTATTTCATATTTGACATGTGATAAGGCCACACAGGGGGCCAGAGCTGATTGGACACCCAAAAGGGCCACTAGATGTCTTGTGATAGGTTACATAAAATCCTTAAAAGATACCAAAATTCTAGTAGTTTACTGGTAAACGTAGTTTCCAGTAAAATACCCTTTATTTTCAACCATACATGTTATAATGCTCTAAACACTTAGTATTACTTTGCCCAAAGCTGAATGTTGTAAATGTCTTTTGCAGGGTTGATTTCAATGTGCCAATGAAGGACCATAACATAACGAACAACCAGAGGTAATAATGAGCTTGTTTTAATTTTATCATCTTCAGTAACTAATACACATGATTAGACCAAGTGCTACTAGTTTATTCTATAGGAGCCCGATTCCAGCCTTTGCTCATACTGTGTGCCTGTGTATTCCAGGATCAAGGCTGCTGTCCCCACCATCAAGCACTGTCTTGACCATGGGGCCAAGGCTGTGGTGCTGATGAGCCACTTGGGTCGTCCTGATGGGAACCCCATGCCTGACAAATTCTCCCTGAAGCCTGTGGCTGCCGAGCTCAAGAGCCTGCTGGGCAAGTGAGTGAGACCTCATGACATAGCTGGCTATTACCATGCTGCGAGTGAAATGTAACTCTTGTATGTGTGTTACTGTGCCATTGACTGAGTTGTACCAATGAATGAATTGGTATGATCTCTATTGACACACTTTGGTTCTCTCAACTGACAATGTTTCAGTGAGGTGTCTGAATAAAGTACTCAATCGTGCATGTGTTGCACCCATTTTCAGGGACGTGCACTTCCTGAAGGACTGCGTAGGTCCCGACGTAGAGAAGGCCTGTGCTGACCCTGCTGCCGGTTCAGTCATCCTCCTGGAGAACCTGAGGTTCCACGTTGCAGAGGAGGGCAAGGGCAAGGACGCCTCCGGAAACAAGGTTGGTCAACGACTGCAGTAGCCATTCCCAGAGGCCCTTTCTATTTACATAAAATGAGGGCTCCTACCCTGCAGAGGCCCAAGCTGCAACTGTCACTCCTGTGGTGTTGGTGTCAGCAGAGCTGCTAAAGGCATCACAGATGAAAATAGAGCCAAGCTGCTAAATAATGACGCATCAGTCAGCCATCTGACCTGAAAAGCAGGAATTTTGTAATTTGGAGACCAATGTACAGAAAATGGCGTCTCATCTGTTTGAGGAGTACAGCCACAAATTACTGCGTCACTGAGTACATCCATACTAAAACTGTTAGCAGCTCTTAAGAAGGTTGCACCACTGAGAGTATTATGTAAATGCATAGGTTTATAGGATGAGTTTCCTGTAGTATCTGTGCTTGCCTGTATCAATGGCCAGGATTCTACCTCTACTTCTCCATCTCCTCTCATTTAACTGAGATGCAGCCCTGACCTACTGACATTTGAGTGAAGGGCAGTGGGTTGTCTCGGGTCTATCGTTTTGCTTTTCTTGTCTTGTGAGCCCTGGCTGATATGCAACCCTTTAAAGAGGGAGGAGATTGGGAAGGGGGGTAGCTGTCGACCTTTCACAAAATCCCTCGATGGCTGGGGGGTGGCAGGCGACAGAGTAGGTAAGTCTAGATGTTACCCCTAACTGCTGATTCGGGGTCAGATCTTTTTCATTTATCTAATGCTTGACGATAGGATTGGGGGATAGTGTAATCCGATCCCAGCTCTGTGGTTAAGGGCAAGGTCTATGATGACCTGGACTACTGTACTTGTGCCAACTCCTGGCATTTGGATGGGACACCATAGATCAGCCATGACCTTTCTGTGACCTTTCTGTGAAAGAGTCAAGAACTTTGCTGTTAAAGGTCAGTAGGAACATTATTATAAAGTACTTACAGTACCCTCGTCATGCAGTCCACTCCCCTGGCATCACTGCAGTATATTCACCACGTGCTCCTATAGATACACTCTCTAGAATTGGCTGTTCAAAGAAAAATGGACCGTGGGTTTACAGTCTTCTGGCCCGTAGACTACTTTCAGAGTGAGGGACCCTCTAACATTAATATTAGGTTGTAAAATACAGAACTTCCCCTTTGAGTTTATGTTCAGTAGTGCTGAGCGATTAGAGCTTTTTTTTAACGGTTTTCGGTTTCAATTATTATTTTTTTACATTAAATGCACTATGTATTATTTGGGCTGAATGCTGTCACACAGAATAAAACAATTAATAGAAGTTTTAAATTTAAGGAATGGTAATGACATCCCATAACCGCTTACCACTTATTAACCATAATTTACTTTAATAACATATTTGTTTTATTTTACTTTTATTTCATTCCAAGTCATCTCATATCTATAGAGCTGCTACCTATATGCTGTCTAACAAAATCACAATTTTAATAGGTATTCAGCAGTACTTTGAATTACAACTATCAATCACTTAAGATATAATATATTTTCAGGTAGAGATACCTCGCGAAGCAACTGCTTTCTATCCCTCTCGATCACCCATTCTCTCCTCTCAAACTCTTCCTGCTCCACACCGTTGATATTATAGCTCAGTGCTCCACACAGACTGGATAAGTAGGCGTGTGTGTAATGGATTATGGTCATTGTAAATAATGACCACTTTTTTTGCGCTAAACTGTAGAATATTGGCCCGTTGGAAACTACAACATCCTACTACATGCACAGTTCAGGCTTGATCTGATTTATCTCTACAGAAACTGCGCATTGAGCTCACAGACAAAACAAATGGAATATAAATAATTGACCCGACGTTGGTCACTTAGTAGTTTAAAAAATGAAAAAGAACACATTCGGTTAATCGCTCAGCGCTAATGTTCACTACTGCTCTAAGTGGAGCCCAGCGTTTGCCCATTTGTGTAAACCACCCTTTATTTGGTACCTTCATTCTGTGGTGTGTGTGAGCCTCTGAATTGTCTTGCATCACTACATTTCTATGTCACACTAGGGTTGCACATTTTGGGGAATATTCAGAGGTGGAAACTTTCCGTGGGAATTAACGGGAATATTGTGGAATTAACGGAAATATATGCAAATTAATATTAATACGATTTAAATGTAGATGTTTTTTTGCATTGGATATGTTTACCATATGGAGACAAACATAAACCTTATCATAAGTAGACATAATTGCAAATGATTAAATCCTTCCAATAGAAATAAAAACTATTTAGTTACGAATTGAACTTTAATTAAATGAGTTGACTCGTAACATGGCATGATTTCACTGAACAACAAAAGGGAATATTGAATGATCCATCACATCTCCCAAAAATATTTTCAACTAGATCTGTAAATTGAGTCTAGAAACTAAAGCTTTGGTTGTCTTCCTCTCAGGCGTCCATGTCTTTTCCCTGGACCTCCTCAATGTCCACCTCTTGAATATCAGACTGAGGCCTCATCTTCACTGTCACTTTCCAACATTGTTGAGGATGGCTCGTTGTCAGGCTCAAAAAGCATCAAATTTGCCCGGATGGCCACCAATTTTTCAACCCTTGTATTGGTCAGCCTGTTGCGTGCGTGTTCCTAAACAAGGACCAGTTATGCTCTGAGGTGGCTGATGTTGGTGGGATTTGGAGGATGATGGAGACAACGGGGGAAAGAGCCTCAGATTCACAAAGTCCCTTCCACCAGGTGGCTGACGAGATCTGTTGGCACGACTGCCATATTGCATCTCCATTCCAAAGTCCTTGCTTGGAAGTGTACTTCGCCAGACTGCCAAGAACCTTTCACTCATCCAAGCCAAGGTGGCGAGACAATGTAGTGATGACACCATAAGCCATGTTGATCTCTGCACCAGACAGGATGCTCTTGCCAGCATACTTGGGGTCCAACATGTACGCTGCGGCGTGTATGGGCTTCAGGCAGAAGTCTTCATACTTTTTGATGAAACTGCAGTTCTGAAATACCTCTGCTTGGAGTAACAGTGAAGTGGGCAGGGGAGTATGGATTTCTTCTCTTACATCTGCAAGCAGACAGGATGGTATTGTCTCCCTCAATCCATGCAATGGCTACTGCTGTAGGTTTCAGGCTGCTTACCACTCTCTCCCAAAATACATCATCCAGGAGGATCCTCTTGATGGGGCTGTCCATATCGGCAGACTGATATGGCCATTTCTTGGAGAGACTCCTTCCCCCTCCAGGAGACTGTCAAACATGATGACAACACCACCCCAATGGGTGTTGCTGGGCAGATTCAATGTGGCGCTCTTATTCTTCTCACTTTTCTTGGTGAGGTAGATTGCTGCTATATCTTGATGACCCTTCACATACCGAACCATTTCCTTGGCTCTCTTGTAGAGTGTATCCATTTTTTTCAGTGCCATGAAGTCCTTGAGGCGCAGATTCGATGCATGAGCAGCACAGCCAATGGATGTGATGTGAGGGTATGACTTTTCCACTTTAGACCAAGCAGCATTCATGTTCGCAGCATTGTCTGTCATCAATGCAATACCTTTTGTGGTCCAAGGTCATTGATGACTGCCTTCAGCTCATCTGCAATGTAGAGACCGGTGTGTGTGTCTGTCCCTTGTGTCTGTGCTCTTGTAGAATTCTGGTTGAGGGGTGGAGATGATGTAGTTAATTATTCCTTGCCCATGAACATTTGACCACCCATGAGATGATTGCAATGTACCGTAGTCTGCTTTTTCTATGAACTGCTTGACCTGCACTTGGACTCTGTTGAACTCTGTATCCAGCAAATGAGTAGATGAAGCATGTCTGGTTGGAGGGGTGTCTGCTGGGCGAAGAACATTCAGAAATCTCTTCCAATACACATTGCTCGTGAGCATCAGAGGTGAACTAGTTGAATACACAACTCGAGCAAGACGTTCATCAGCATTTCTCTGACTACATTCCTCCATCGAGTCAAAAACGTATTCCAGGAGGACCGTGGGGGTAGTTTAACCGTAGTCTGTTTTCTCTATGATTTGCTTGACCTGCACTTGAAATATGCCACAATACCTAGAATTACCTTATGTGCATCCTACAAAAAAGGTTCACTGTTTTAAGCTAACTTTTATGATGAATTTAAGCATAACTTCCCATGGAAAATTTCTGGGCATTTACCGGAAGGTTTCCGACCCTTTGCAACCCTATGTCACACCCAGTGTTCTGCCACACCGGTGGAGGTAATACAGGCACAGCTTTATCTGGTGGCCGAGAGGTGTAGTGCATGAGAGAATTCGGAGCGCTCACACATTTGCACCAAAATAATTGCAGACATTCATGGATGGATGACAGGTCCCCCTCACTGTTCCATGGCTGCAGGGAGAAGGCATAGAAGTACTGCCAGAAGCTCAAAGGGAGCTCCTCCTAAACATCCTGAAGAAACCACCAGGTGTCCAGAGATGTGAAATGGATAAAGGTTCAAAGGAGCTATGGAAAGCTCTAAATAACATGATGGATGTGGCGCTAGATGTGCACCAAAAAGCCTGGCAAGCAGAACCAGATGCTTTGGCCAATAGTGGTACTCTACAGTGTATTGTCAGCATGGAGAATGGACACTTAATCATCCAGTCCCCCGAGGAAGAAGGGTTTGGGCAAGAAGGCCAAGTTTCTGTCAGCAAGCCAGATAATGGGGGAAATGAGCTAAAGGCTCAGCTAACTGCCGAAGCTGAGAAAAGGAAGAAGGCTGAAGAAAGCCTGCTGAAACAAGGAGTCGTTCTACAGAAAGAGCAACAGCGAGCCGCCAAGCTGGAGAAGTATTGGAGCGAGACTTTGCAGGAGCTGCAATCTTTGAAATGGGTAACTAGAAGAAAATGTGCTCCACATGATGAAGCTGAAGAGTTGAAGAGGAGGCTAAAGATTTTTCAAGATCTCCTCTGCAAAACTGAAGAGGAGAAAAAGTGTCTTCGAGAAGAGATTGAAGACCTCAATGAAGAATGCACAGTCCAGAGAGAGCGCATTGAGAACCTGAAGCGGGAGAAGGGTGAGCTACAAGCCAAAGTGGTAGAACTAGTGCAGGTAACTGAGGGTCAAGATGAGCAAACTCAGACTGGGGAGTCTTCAACTGTTTCTCAAGATGTAAGCTGCCAGACCAGCACATTAATAGATGGTCACAGCCAGACGGACACCCAATCACATTTCATCTCTGTGATTAATCAGACAGACTGTCTTGGTAAATCTCCCAAGAATGAAGTATGTCAGACCTGTCCATCATATGTTGGTGTTAACCATGATGCCTGTGAGTATGACCCCAGTGCACTGCAGAAGGCCCAGTGCACTCAAGAAGAAGAGTGGTGGTGGGATTCTGAGCAGGAGATGGATGAGTGCTATGCTCTCAACTACCAGGAACCCACGAACTCGGTGAGTGAATCCATTTTCATATGGGGACGATTATGGGAAACATTCAGAACCAGAGAGGAAGAAGGATGTATGACTAACAACCGTGGAAACTAGTCTCGCCTCCCAAAAGGTTGCAGCTGCCAGCACCCAATTCGCCACAACAAAGACCGCTCAAATGATTGGACCACGTTTGGACCATTTCTATAACTCACCTTTTTGATTTAAGAAATACACCAGCTTCTGCCTGGTTTTGAATTGTGCCTTGTGTGTCGAGCCTCTGAATTGTCTCATATCACTACGCTCCTAGGTGCCACACCAAGTGTTCTGACTCGTATTATAAACCCTTAATACAGTTGCGGAACATGGATAGATGATATGGGCTATATTGATGAATGTGGAAAATGGCTTATTTTATATCATCCCATGTAGTATTTATTAATTGATGTCATCAATATGAATAAATTAGGCCTCTGTTTGCTGCACAATAGGCCATACAGTTCTGTCTGATAGGTGTGTAAACCTCTCCTGCTGGTAGTAACCTGTCTATTCTCTCCTTTATCTTCTAGACCAAAGCAACCCAGGAGCAAATTGATTCCTTCAGAGCCTCTCTGTCCAAACTGGGAGACGTCTACGTCAACGATGCTTTCGGCACAGCACACAGAGCCCACAGGTAGGGGTCACCACACATTCTGTGGAAGAGTCAAGCATAAACTCTGATCTTTTGGTATCTGCTGTTTTAATGAAACCTAGAAGCCATTACTTATTGCCAATCCCTTTCTCCTATACTTTCATTTTAAAAAGGATTTGTCCCTTCCTGTCATCTGCTAGAAATATATATATTTTTAAATGACAAAAATAATAGTGATTTCTTTCTCTTCCCCCAGCTCCATGGTTGGAGTGAACCTGTCCCAGAAGGCTGCAGGCTTCCTGATGAAGAAGGAGCTTGACTACTTTGCCATGGCTCTGGAGAAACCAGCCAGGCCCTTCCTGGCCATCCTCGGAGGGTAAGTAACTCGTCAAAGGACCGTTTGATGCTTTAGTTTACCATGTCACTGATTGTCAACGGGGCAGGGATAGCTCTGTGATGAGTTAAGAATAAAGTACCCAGAGACCTGCACCTGCTTCTATGGTATCACTACTGGGGACTGGCTCTTCAACTGGTTGATCCAGCTAAAATAGACTGGTCTGGTCATATTATATGCACAATGAAAGCCATGCAACCTCACTTAAATATTTCTCACTGTTGCTCTCTTTCTATTCTCTCGACCACTCATTCACTCACTCTCTCTCTTTCTCTGTTGATACTACAACAGCCCAAGGCTGATGTATCATTCTCAAGTGCAGGATTTTTTAATATATTTTTTAATACACAGAAGGCAGTCCAGGAATTGAGACCTTAAGCGTGATGTGTAATACCTCAATCTGTGTGACCGTACTGTCTTTTCCTACTACTGAGCACAGCGGTGGCTGCAGAGGGGAGAACAGCTCTTAATAATGGCTGGAATGAAGTGAATGGTATCAAACTGTGTTTGATGGACTTGATACTATTCTGCTCCAGCCATGACCATGAGCCCGTCCTCCCCAATTAAGGTGCCACCAACCTCCTGTGACTGAGCACTTTACAGGCTAGCACAGTGGGAAAACTAAACACGGCTAACTACCATTGCTCACACGTTGAAATTGGCTCAGTGTTGGAGCCCATTTCAGCTGGGCATTGTGCAACCGCCATGTCCAATCAGTGTCTCTGAGTGCAGCCAATCAGGTTCTTTCACTGCCACAGTTCTGTATTTTCAAAGATTTTTACCCAGTTCAGCTTTGTGGACCTCTGCCAGTGACAAAGGACATTGATATGAATTGGCTAATGATAAGCCCCTCAACAATGGATGACAAATGGTAGGATTTAGCACTAAATTCATGAGACAAAAGAAACAAGTGTCAACTACAACAAACTTTTCTGTCCCAATATGACTATCTTCCTCAACTAGAATGTTTTACCATGTATGCATTATAACTCCTCTTAAGTGTTTTATAATGGATTCTAGATAAATGGGCTTCATATTATTGGGCTATAACAGTTTTTATAGAGTTTGTCTGTTGTTGTGTGCAGAGCCAAGGTCAAGGACAAGATTCAGCTGATCAACAACATGTTGGACCAGGTCAATGAGATGATCATTGGTGGTGGCATGGCCTTCACCTTCCTCAAGGTCCTTAACAACATGGAGGTGAGAACGGAGAGGGGGAGGAATATGGGGAGAAGGCGGTAGGGAGGGTGGGAGAAATGGAGAGATGTTACTCCTTTTTTGGAAAATTATATTTAAATCAGGATTTTAACCTCATTTATTTAAATGAATATAGCTCAGAACTCTTGTGCCTCTGCACAATGTAGTTACATTTGTTTAATGTTCGACTATGGTGTATATCACGGTTATAGTTTACATCTTACAATGAGTGATCCTCTCCCCCCTGCCAGATCGGCGCCTCTCTATACGATGATGAGGGTGCCAAGATTGTCAAGGAGCTGATGGCCAAGGCCGAGAAGAACAAGGTCAAGATCAACCTCCCCGTCGACTTCATCACCGCAGAGAAGTTTGACGAGCATGCCCAGACTGGCACCGCAACCGTGGCTGCTGGCATCCCTGCAGGCTGGATGGTGAGGAGAGCAACCTAGGTCATGTTCATTGGGGAATAGAAAAATAAGTGCTTCCTATTGGAAAAATCCAGTGTAATCTCAACCTGATTAGTTTTTTTCCCCTCCGTTTGATGCCTAATAAACATAACACTGATCGGGTTTTATAGTCTTCTTGAAGGGTTTTTATGGGAATTTTTCGGATAGTTCTTGTGCTAGCTAGAAATTTGATATACTGTATCACTTTGAGAGCCAAATTAATTATAGGATTTTTTTAATGTAAATACTGTAGATGAATACCCTCAACAACACACAACTGTGGTTGAGCTCTGTGTCCCTGTGTCACCCTCTCTCCTCTCCAGGGTCTGGACTGTGGACCAGAGAGCAACAAGCACTTCGCTGAGGCTGTAGGCAGAGCCAAGCAGATCGTGTGGAACGGCCCCGTGGGTGTGTTTGAGTTTGAGAACTTCGCCAAAGGAACCAAGGGCCTGATGGACAAAGTGGTGGAGGTCACCAAGTCAGGCTGCGTCACAATCATCGGTAAGACCCTCGACCATTGTGTTTATTTATATACAATGACCAAAAAACATATTTGTCCCTGCACCTAATCCTAACTTTTGCAAATAAATACACATATGATAGAGATCATTCATAAAACAAAGCCTGCTCTTGCGCATCATGGTAAAAATAATTTATTCAAGTTTATACTTGCACTGCCATTTTGATTGGAAGCTTTGGTCCATCCACTCTTGATATCATTCTCACCGCCAGATGGTGCCAAGCACCTTTTCTTCCTCACATCTATAGTAGTGAGGGATCACTATGACAGTGAAGGATCTCTATGATTTGAATGCTACCTACCTGTTGTCTTGGTGATGCCCAGGTGGAGGCGACACCGCTACTTGCTGCGCCAAATGGGGCACAGAGGACAAGGTCAGCCACGTCAGCACAGGAGGCGGAGCCAGCCTGGAGCTTCTGGAGGGTGAGTGATCGCGGTCTAATCCTTACTGGCGTCACGCTGACCTTTGACCTATGCCCAGTTCAAAATCAGTGTCTAAGGGGATGCAGGCTAGAAAGAACAAAATTACATTTTGGTACTGTTACCAATTGTTACATCATACATGGATATGATGACTTAAGTAATGCTGAAGAGTTTTTCCAAAGCAGTGTCGTTCCTTTCTGCCCACAGGTAAAGTGTTGCCCGGTGTGAATGCCCTCAGCAGTGCCTAAGCCCCATCACCGAGGAGAGGGGGGAGTGAAGACTAATTCACCCGCCAGAGTTTGGACCCCCAGCTCCCAAGTGAAAAAGCTCTGTCTCCCGCCCTGCATTAGCACCTCTACCACCATCCAGTGACCCAGACGTCAAATCACCTGCTTTCTAGTCTACTACTGTACAGACGGCTGGCACAAATAGGAATGAGCTCTCTCTCACTTTTGCACCTGCCCCATATCTACATCACTGAGGAAGTGGAGGCGTTTGTAGCTGAAGCCACCCTCACATGCACTTATGTTCCTTCCTGCTGTGTTTCTCTCGGAGACGAGGGCCAGAGACCAGTCGGCTGCAGCTACAGTCGTTTTCACCATACAGGAATTTGGGAATGTGCCATGTGTTAAAGAGCGCCTGCGGGTGCATCACTCTTGTTTAGCCAGCCAGCCCTGGGAGTATTACAACCCTTCTAGCGTAAAATTGTGTGTTGTAACTCTATCCAGACCTTTTATATTTGTCCTCAGCCTCCACAAAAATGTTGGCTCTGTCAGTTGCCCCCCTTGTCTCAACCATGTCCTCCCACCTGTTATCCTTATGACCCTGTGGCTTGTGAAATAGTCGTTCCCCAGTGGGGGTTTCAGAGGGGTCGAGCTACTGTAAGTCATGTGACCTGAGCCGATGCTCACGGAATAAAACACTTGGTGTAAAATATAATATATTTGACTCTATTTATTTGTATGTAAGTGTCATTTTCACTGCTAATGATAAGTGTGTATGCTGAACACTGCTACATGTTAAATGTTTAAAAAAAATAACCTTTATTTGACTTGCCTAGTTACATAAAGAACATTCTTATTTACGATGATGGCCTACCGGGGAACAGTGGGTTAACTGCCTTGTTCAGGGGCAGAATGACAGATTGTTTACCTTGTCAGCCGGTTGATTTGATCCAGCAACCTTTCGGTTACTGGCCCAACGCTCTAACCAATAGGGTACCTCCCGCCCCAAAACATGTACTATACTTATGCTGAATACCATGGCATTACCACACAGGGTTGGGGAGTAACTGATTACATGTTGTCAAATCACATGTTATTTGTCACATACGCTGAATACAAGCTCTTAACCAAAGCTGTTTAGAAGCCTCTTGACCCTAGACCTGGTGCTCCGGGTACCGCTTGCGTTACGGTAGCAGAGAACAGTCTATGACTAGGGTGGCTAGAGTCTTTGACAATTTTTAGGGCCTTCCTCTGACACCCCCTGGTATAAAGGTCCTGGATGAAAGGAAGCTTGAACCCAGTGATGTACTGGGGCGTACGCACTACCCTCTAGTGCCTTGCAGTCAGAGCCCGAGCAGTTGCCATACCAGGCAGTAATCCAACCAGTCAGGATGGTGCAGTTGTAGAACCTTCTGAGGATCCTTGCCAAATCTCCTGAAGAGGAATAGGTTTTGTTGTGCCCTCTTCAAGACTGTCTTGGTGTGCTTGGACCAGGTAAGTTTGTTGGTGACGTGAACACCAAGGAACATAACTCTCAACCTGCTCCGCTACATCCCCGTCGATGAGAATGGGGGGGCGTGCTCAGTCCTCCTTTTCCTGTCCACTATCATCTCCTTAGTCTTGATCACGTTGAGGGAGAAGTTGTTGTCCTGGCATCACACGGCCAGGTCCCTGACCTCCTCTAAATGCTGTCTCGTCATTGTCTGTGATCAGACCTACCACTGTTGTGTCATCGGCAAACTTAATGATGGCGTTGGAGTCGTGCCTGGCTGTGCAGTCATGAGTGAACGGGGAGTACAGGAGTGGACTGAGCATGCACGCCTGAGGGGCCCCCGTGTTGAGGATGTGTTGTTACCTACCCTTACCACCTGGGGTGGCCTGTCAGGAAGTCCATGATCCAGTTGCAGAGGAAGTTGTTTAGTTCCAGGGTCTTTAGCTTAGTGATGAGCTTTGAGGGCACGATGATGTTGAACGCTGAGCTGTAGTCAATGAACAGCATTCTCACATAGGTGTTATTTTTGTCCATGTGTGAAAGGGAAGTGTGGAGCGCAACAGAGATTGCATCATCTGTAGATCTGTTGGGGTGGTATGGAAATTGGAATGGGTTTCTGGGATAATGGTGTTGATGTGAGCCAGACTACGGGTGTGCAGTCATTTAGGCAGGTTACCTTAGTGTTCTTGGGCACAGGGACTATGGTGGTCTGCTTGAATGTGACACTTGCCAGTTGGTCAGTGCATGCACGGAGTACACACCCTGGTAATCCGTCGGGCATTGCAGCCTTGTGAATGATGACCTGTTTAAAGGTCTTACTCACATCGGCTGCGGAGAGTGTGATCACACAGTTGTCCGAACTGACCTTGGTTAATTAGTTGTTTAAAAACCAAAAAATAACCAACAATTCCGTTAATCGCTTAGCACTACAGTTTTCTCAATTACATTTGATTCAGCATTAAAAAAAGGTGCAAGTTTAAGTTTGTTCAACATGAGTAAGCCTGACCAACACGATGACACAGCAAATTATTTTGATGGATCTTTTTTTAATGTAATAATTTAAATAAAATTGAACCTTTATTTAACTAGGCAAGTCAGTTCAGAACAAATTCTTATTGCCTCTTAAAGGAAAAGTAATCCAAAAGTAACAAGGTTAAGGTACTGATTACAATTTGACAGGTAAATAGTAACTGATTACATTTAGAAAGTAACCTACCTGACCCTTCTACGGCAGCGCAGCCTAGTGGTTAGTGTTGGACTAGTAACTGAAAGGTTGTAAGGTTGAATCCCTGAGCTGACAAGGTTCAAAATCTGTCGTTCTGCCCCTGAACAAGGCAGTTAACCCGTTGTTCCTAGGCCGTCATTGAAAATAAGAATTATTGTTCTTAATTGATTTGCCTAGTTAAATAAAGGTAAAATAAAATACTACATATACTATATCTACATCTTTAAAGTGAGAATGAACAGAAATGAACATGTCATACTCATACAACAGTTTGATTTACATGATGTTAACATTGAGGACAGGGGCTCTCCAGATTAAGTCATGAACTTCAAGAAAGGCAACATACTGGTAGCCATTTATTTTTGTATGAATTGTGTATATATGAATGGTTCCATATATCATACATTTCAAGGGACTGAGATGATGCATGGTATGAGTACATTTGCATCGTGTCAGGGGCTATGAAGGAGTTGGCAAATACAGTGGGGCTGTAAAACGACACTATCTACAATGCACCGAACTGTTAGCGTCCTCTCAGGCTCCAACCCTCTACCTGGCGAGGTGTGCATTTTGCAGCAATCCCAGCTCTTGACAATGCTAGGAAAAATGTGGATTTGTTAGCTTTTACTGTTGAGAAACGATGGTACATTTTACAAAGGTGTGCACGCACTAGGCGTATTTATGTGGTCACGAAATACAATTGTTGCAAATAGTTTTACACCGGAGCGTTCTTTTGGAAGACTAAAAGTAGCATAGGGAGGGAGGGCTTCTATTGTTGACTAACATGCCCATTCCCCAATGTAACTTGCGTGACCTTTGAATAATGGGAGTTACACGGTAATTGACTGCACTAGTGACAACATGTGACAGTTTACGCCATTTCAATGGCGATTTAAAACGTTGCATCTGAGCTGGCAACATTTTTGTCAACCTTATCTGTAGCCTAGTTTATCGGTATTGCACAACAAGGGAACCGGACCGTAGGCCTATAACGTTATGTAACACTTTGTTCCTTTAAAGGGAGGAATGGCGGTGAGATCTGAAGAAAACAATTTACAATGATCTCAGTCGAACACTGGAGTCCCGAGGAGGTGGCGGAATGGATCCATCTCATCGGGTTTACAGAATGCGCACAGAGTTTTCTCGGTGAGTTCAATAATGCGCAGCTTGCATCCAAATTCATAACCACTATGAATAGATGGTTGAACATGGTAAATCCCGGGTTTACATAGCTCTCCAAACGTTTAAGGAGGGCACAACATTCTTTTCAGGCCCCATTACAGTTCATATTTCCACCACACAGTGGTGCACGTCTTACGCCAAACAGCATCCCCAGGACCAGCCCGCTCATTCGTCAATTCGATTGACGAGGGCGGTATTTTCCAACACCTCCAACCTCACATAATTCTTCCCAAAAACAATGATAATTTCAATCAACCAGTGGCATATAGGCTTTTTTTTAGCGCCAATGTCGCCTTGTGATAAGCAGTGCCCACTTTGTCAATGGCAGGGGCGCTTGTCCATTCCCAAACACGACTTTCCTACCAACGTTCCGGCCAAAAAATAATCTAATGAATTATTCACTGTAATCAGGACTAATAAAACCAATGCAACTACCTGTTTTCCAAACGGTAGACCTACCACATGGATGGGCATCCATAAAATGCCATTGTGGCTGATATTGTAGGTTTACGCCCCAGTAAGCACAGACTAATGCAGAAGTATTTTGTTAGTCTTTTTTGTGTTTTACCAACTGTAGGCCAACCACAGATGGGCATTCATAAAATAAAATGTCATTCCACACTAGGCTACAACTCAGTAAGCACAGACCGACTTATTTCCACTGATGTTGGATTTTGGTCAGGACCAAATCTGAACCAATCAAATTTAGTCCGGTCTGGACCAGCCTTGGCTTGGCCCAAACATAGACGTCTTTTTGGTTCAGATTTGGTGCGGTCCGGACCAAAAACCAACATCTGTGGATGTAGAAATAATACGTCACCGTCAGTCTGTGCCAAATACTACTTCTACTATATAGTGTATTCGGAAAGTATTCAGACCCCATGACTTTTTCCACATTTTGTTACATTACAGCCTTATTCTAAAATGGATTAAATAAATAATTTTCCTCGTCAAACTACACATAATAACTCACAATGACAAAGCAAAAACAGGTTTTTAGACATTTTTGCAAATGTATTAAAAGTTTTAAAAAACATACCTTATTCACAACCTTTTCTATGAGACCTGAAATTGAGCTCAGGTGCATCCTATTTCCATTGATCATCATTGAGATGTTTGTACAACTTGGAGTCCATCTGTGGTAAATTCAATTGATCGGACATGATTTGTAAAGGCACACACCTGTCTATATAAGGTCCCACAGTTGACAGTGCATGTCAGAGCAAAAACCAAGCCATGAGGTCAAAATAATAGATTTAAATAAAAATAAAAATAAATACATTTGCAAAAATGTCAAACCTGTTTTTGCTTTGTAATTATGGGGTATTGTGTGTAGATTGCTGAGGGGGGGGGGGGACTATTTAATCAATTTTAGAATAAGGCTGCAATAAAACAATGTTGGAAAAGTCAAGTGGTGTGAATACTTTCCGAATTCACTGTGAGCTATATCTGCTCCAGGATTTATGTTGGATTTTTTTTACGGAACGTTGGATGAGAGCCACAGAGATGCGCTTCTTCAACAGCACCACGGAGAGGAATGGACACGCAAAATATGTTGCGCCTTTGACGAAGTGGGCGCTGCTCGCCTCCTGAGAGGTGCAGTGGACTAAGGCACTGCATCGCTGTGCCTCTAGAGATTCTGGGTTTGAGTCCAGCCAGGGCCGAGACTGAGACACATGGGGCGGCGCACAATTGGTCCAGCGTCGTCCGGGTTAGGGGAGGGTTTGGCCGGCAGGGATGTCCTTGTCCCATCGCGCACTAGCGACTCCTGTGGCGGGCTGGGCGCAGTGCACACTGACACAGTTGCCAGAGGTGTACTGTGTTTCCTCTGACACATTGGTGCGGCTGGCTTCTGGGTTAAGTGGGCATTGTGTCGAGGCACTCCGGCTTGTTTGGGTTGTGTATCAGAGGATGCACGACTCTCGACCTTCACCACTCCCGAGTCCATACAGGAGTTGCAGTGATGGGACAAGACTGTAACTACCACTTGGATACCACGAAATTGGGGAGAAAAAGGGGTAAAAAAAAAACAACAACTGGGCACTGCTTAGCACAGGGCGGCACCAGCGCTAAAAAGCCCAAATGCCACTGGTTTTGCGAAATTGCCATTGTTTTTGGAAATAATTATGTGATTAGCGACATTATCTATGTTTGATCCGGTCTGGACCGGCCTTGATTTAGTCCAAACGGATGTCTATAAATTAGACATTTTCAACTTTCATTCAGAACCGAAAAGGAAACAGATTTCAATGTTCGGAAAATAAACTCAGCAAAAAAAGAAACGTCCTCTCACTATCAACTGCGTGTATTTTCAGCAAACTTAACATGTGTAAATATTTGTATGAACATAAGATTCAACAACTGACCTCCCGGGTAGCGCAGTGGTTAAGGGCGCTGTACTGCAGCACTAGCTGTGCCACCAGAGACCCTGGGTTCGCGCCCAGGCTCTGTCGTAATCGGCCACGACCGGTCCGTGGGGCGACGCACAATTGGCCAAGCGTCGTCCGGGTTAGGGAGGGCTTGGCCGGTAGGGATATCCTTGTCTCATCGTGCACCAGCGACTCCTGTGGCGGGCCGGGCGCAGTGCACGCTAACCAAGGTTGCCAGGTGCATGGTGTTTCCTCCGACACATTGGTGCGGCTGGCTTCCGGGTTGGAAGCAGTGTGGCTTGGTTGGGTTGTGTATCGGAGGACGCACGACTTTCAACCTTCGTCTCTCCCGAGCCCGTACGGGAGTTGTAGCGATGAGACAAGATAGTAGCTACTAAAAACATTTGGATACCACGAAAAAGGGGTAAAATAAAAAAATAAAAAATAAAAAAGATTCAACAACTGAGACAATAACTGAACAAGTTCCACAGACAAGTGATTAACAGTAATGGAATAATGTGCACCTGAACAAAGGGGGATCAAAAGTAACAGTCAGTATCTGGTGTGGCCACCAGCTGCATTAAGTGCTGCAGTGCATCTCCTCCTCATGGACTGCACCAGATTTGCCCATTCTTGCTGTGAGATGTTACTCCAGTCTTCCACCAAGGCACCTGCAAGTTCCCGGACATTTCTTGGGGGAATGGCCCTAGCCCATGTTCACCATCCGAACCAACAGGTCCCAGACGTGCTCAATGGGATTGAGATCCGGGCTCTTTGGTGGTCATGACAGAACACTGACATTCCTGTCTTTCAGGAAATCATGCATAGAATGAGCAGTATGGCTGGTGGCATTGTCATGCTGAAGGGTCATGTCAGGATGAGCCTGCAGGAAGGGTACCACATGAGGGAGGAGGATGTCTTCCCTGTAACGCACAGCGTTGAGATTGCCTGCAATGACAACAAGCTCAGTTCGATGATCGCCCACAGAACATGACGGACCCTCCACCTGCAAATCGATCCTGCTCCAGAGTACAGGCCTCGGTGTAACGCTCATTCCTTCGACGATAAATGCGAATCCGACCATCACCCCTGGCGAGACAAAACCGCGACTCGTCAGGGAAGAGCACTTTTTGCCAGTCCTGTCTGGTCCAGCGACGGTGGGTTTGTGCCCATAGGCGACGTTGTTGCCAGTGATGTCTGGTGAGGACCTGCCTTACAACAGGCCTACAAGCCCTCTCAGCCTTTTGTGTACAGTCTGAGCACTGATGGAGGGATTGAGTGTTCCTGGTGTAACTCGGGCAGTTGTTGTTGCCATCCTGTACCTTTCCTGCAGGTGTGATGTTCAGATGTACCGATCCTGTGCAGGTGTTGTTACCCGTGGTCTTCCACGGTTCTGAAAAGGGGAAGTTTATTTTTTTGCGGAGTTTATGTATTTTCAGCTTTCTTTTGAGAACAGAAAATGAACCTGATTTCGATGTCTGTTTAAATCCTTATTTTTCAACGTCCGGAAATGCCTATTTTAACCTTCTGGAAAATACATATTTTCACCTTTCATTAAGAACCTAAATGTAACGTAACTTCAACGCCTGAAATGTTTTAGACGTCTTTTCAACGTAATTTTGCTTACAGGACAATTCAATTTTTGCAGGGGGCAGCAAATTGTTTTGTTTGACTGACGGTGGCAGAATGGCCAGGACTGGGCCTATCATCCCTGCTCTCTAGCTTACATTTGGGTAATAATGTAGTCTACAGGAGATCACACAGTGCTGTGTTCAGCATTGTCCTCCAACAATTTGTGACACATTGATAGACATCTTTTTTTCACTCACAGAAAATGCAATAACTGGCGTGGATCTCTTGGAAATCAGCGATTCAGTGTTAGGTGAGTTAAGTTATAGCCTACATTCTATATTTTCAGACATATCACCCCCCCCCCAAAAAAAACATTGAGGTTTTAATTATATATTATTCTTATTGAAAGCACACAAGGAATAGTAAAGGTCTGCCATCCTTTGGTGAGCTTGCATGGGAAACCCATTTAAATTCAGGGAGTGGGATTTTTGTCAAAACATTCATACTATTGTGGGTGGGAGAATATTGTTAAATGGGGGAAAAACACTACCTTGGCCTACTTATCACATGATGAGTGAGGTGTGTTTTGTCCTTTGTTGAATGATGTAATGAGTCTTGTCAGTGATGTTTTTGCAGTTAATTTGTCTGGGATGTGCACATTCCTCCATGTTTCTGTCTAATCATGTGTTCTTCCTCGGTTCACCTGTAGTGTACACAAAGGTGATGATGCATCATAGACTACTTCCCAGATAATACACACTTGACTGAATATTTTATTAACATTATTAAAACACTTGAGATTTTAAGTAATTTAGGCTATGCGTATTAATAGCCTAGGCTACAGTTGAGTGTTGGTAACTGCAATTAATTTGGTCTGATGTGAGAGCAACATACAGTCAGTCATCAGGGGCAATAATTGAATTGTGACTGAAAAGCTGTATTGCATTGAAAAGGAGTTTGCATTTTTCCCCAAAGTGCACTTATCAGGACCCAAGAGTCAACTCTGTATTAAAACAGTTTGAATCAAATTGGGATTCCATGGTGCAAATCACTCCTCTCCCAGTAGACTATTTGCATGAACTGTAGCCATACGAATATATAGGCCTACCCGGGAGTTCATAAAAGACCGAGAACAATAATACCAGGACATGTCTATGTGCGTTTGTAAAGTCGGTAAACTGCTCATATGGCCTAGATACTTTTACAGATACGTCTTTTACTGTTGTAACCATTTTCATATCGATAAGGTTTAACCAAATTCGGTTGTGTAGGTGCTTTGGACAGGTCCAAGGAATTAATCTCCTAACATACAAAAGGCTTTTGTATTTTCTTTCTTTCTTTTTTTCTTGCCTGAGTGACTGTTCCAAAAGCCAACCGAAACGTCAGCAAAATTGGCTTACTTCCGATAGCAGACTGGAGAAGGAGGGCTTTTCTCCATGAAAAGTTTTGACTTCTTTGGTAGGAAGGGGTTGGGGGTTGCGCTTGTCGGCTCTCAGATGCATACACTGCTACTGCGACTTTGCGGTTCGGGGCTGTTCCTTTATGCATTCCCTTCATAGCGCAGTCAAGTGGAAAAAAGATTCTTAAACTTTTTCATTAGATTAAATATGAAATGGGAACAGAAGCATACGCTTTATTATGTGGAAAAGAGCAAACAGCATGCTATTCGAAGGAAACTCGTGAAGTAACATGGATTAGTCATATCAGAATTGTTTGAGGAATTTTGCACGGTATCCGATCTGTATCAAATCTATGGAAATAGCCGAGCAGGGACGTCGAGAACGGAGCAGAAGTCGTTTCTACGTGAACTTTAATTGAAAGGTAAACACGACTACATAACGGAATATTGTTTGCCATAACTTGTAAAAGTGTATGATATATGCTATTGGTTGGTTACTCTACCAGAAATATATTTGTGTAGTTTATGAAATGGAACAAAACATTAGCCCAATATACGTTTGTAGACACTTCGGTGGCATAACAGTGGTATTACAGTGGAACAGTGTTCAATGATGCTCATGTTTGGACTCACCTATGTACTGGCACTGAAAGGGTTGGCCATGTTTCCTCTTTCTTTCTCTGGCTTCATTACTTGTGTATGAGTGACATTTGTTTTTCTTAATTCTATAACTCAAAAATAAACCATGACCTGTGAATGTATTAAAATATTTCATAAAAACCATAATCCGTAAAATATTACAAATTAAACCATACATCTATGATCTGTAAATATATTCAACATGTCTAACAGATAAAGCTACAATTTGAACAAATGTAGAACAATTTGTGAGCCAATGTTCAGAAATCCCTAACATTTACAGCTGTGGAATGCTCATTTGCGCATCCAAAAGGTGCTTGTGGATCTGTGTTCTGTTTACATAATTTAGTTTTTTTTTCCTGCATGTCGATGTATTACAATCCACAAATGTTACTTCATATGAGTCGGCTATCTCCAATAATTGGGATAATCTTTGTTACTTGATGCGCGGAGTGCCGACAGATCACGTCTGTGTCCTTAGAACGCTTTCTAGCTAGAAGAGAAAATTACTTCATGAAATGTGAGTATAACGTTTATTTACTAAACAAATTATGTTAATGTTTAGAAACTGACTTTCATATGAATGTTAAATTCGACCATTGGGGCATGCAACGCCGAGTGTGTGCTTTGGACACTAACGTTACTGATAGCTAACAGGTAACTCATGAGAAGGGTGCAATTGCTGCCCACAAATCGGGGCATTCCTGCATGTGCAGGAACCCCTCTTTACACTTGGTAAATGTCTTTAGGACAAGCGGGGGTGCTCCAGTACAGTAGGTGGCGGTAATGCAGAATAATTTTGGATGCCAGCCGCCGATAAACCTGACAGAAGAAGGGGTGGGGGAATAGCTGTACACTGGTAGACCATGCCCTTTTCCCACAGTTCTATTAACGACGGTGAGGGCAGGTGTTCGGCAGGCGGGAGTGAATGACACTGTTCTAGCTTAGCCAGCTAGTCCTAAGGAGGACTCCGCTACACGGGAGGTGGGGGCGGCACACTGTGTTGCCCCAGCCTCCCACCTGCTGTGCTAGCGGGAGGCAGGGATGAACGGTCGACGGTGTCCTTCACCCTAGCAAGCAAGCACATAGTGTCACTAACTCGCAAGCTAGCACCCCGGAAGGCGGTGGCGACCGGTAGACAGTGTCCTTTGCCCGCAGCTTTCGGACACGCCCTGAATTGCGGACTGTAGTTGCACACTTCGATCTTATCAGCTGTTTAGCCGAACAACCAAAGTTAAACTTAGTTGTTAATTCAGGAATGTGTCAATTGTAAAGAACCGCTCAGTTTTGAAATCCTGAATTGGTGATGTTGCAAATGATATTTTTCAATCCATTTTCTTTTCAGGGACTAAACAGGGCAATTGATGCTTTGGCAGGACTAATCACTCTTTCCCAACTGGTGTGGAGTTAAGAAATTATAACTCTCTGATTAAAAACGTTAGAAAATCAGCTAGCTATTTTTTGCTCCATGTAAGCTTGCTTGCTAGCTAGCCAAGTCAGTTGTTGTTCATCCTTACCTACTATTTATTAATATGCATTCCGTGTCTGACTACGGTCAGTTCAATCCCTCTCTGTATTGTGTTGCACCGTTGAGGGGCTGGGCAATGTTACCAGTTGAATAAAAGGCAAAGTTATTATACTCGTACTGTAAAGACTATTATCAGTAAAAATGATTAACCTGACGATAATAACGTGAGGGTTTAATTGTGTAACAACGCACAGGCCATTATGATTCAATGTAATCTGATCATTTTTGTGAACATGTTTTGAAGTATGAAGTGACCCATTTAAATGTAAACCTATTACAACTTGATCACACTTGTGAATATGTAAAACTGCATAATGATGGCACATGGAAGTGCAGAAACAATATATGCACTGATTGACATACCCTGTCATCCATTCAGACACAGGGAAGGAGTTAACAAGTCATCAGGAACAAAAACCGTGTGCTTTTGGCTTGGGTTCCAGCATGTGGTCCTCTTGCCTCCATTTATTGAGTGACTCCTGTTTATAAGCTTGACCAAAAAGCTTAATAACATGCTATGTCAAATGTTTTGTGTAACAAGTGGTGTGTGCTGCTCAACTCAGTATTGTTATTCATTTTTTACAGAGCTGTCCATTCTGAGTCAACCTAGAACCATGACCCCTCTTTGCCTGTTCTACCACTGACCAGCTGCTTTTGGATTCTACTGCAACTCTCCACTAGTCAAGTTCTCGTTTTTTCCAGGCCCTTTGTGAGTTGTTTGATCTGACTGCTGACTCGTCCAAGGACCTACAGCAGTGTTTCCCAAACTCGGTCCTGGGGACCCCAAGGGGTGGACTTGGGGGGTTGCCCTAGCACCACTACACAGCTGATTCAAATTATAAAGCTTGGATTATTTGAATCAGCTGTGTAATGAAGTTTTTTTTAAACTATGCGCATCCCTTGTGGTCCCCAGATTGAAATGATGACCTAAGGAATGTAGTAAAATGTTTCAGCATATACTCTACCGTTCAAAAGTTTGGGGTCACTTAGAAATGTCCTTGTTTTTAAAAGAAAAGCACTTTTTTTGTCCATTAAAATAACATCAACTTTGATCACAAATAGATTGTAGACATTGTTAATGTTGTAAATTACTATTGTAGGTGGAAAAGGATGGTTTTTAATGGAATATCTACATAGGCGTGCAGAGGCCCATTATCAGCAACCATCACTCCTGTGTTCCAATGGCACTTTATGTTAGCTAATCCAAGTTTAATTGATCATTAGAAAACCCTTTTGCAACTATGTTAGCGCAGCTGAAAAATGTTGTGCTGATTGAAAAAAGCAATAAAACTGGCCTTTAGTCTAGTTGAGTATCTGGATCATCAGCATTTGTGGGTTCGTTTACAGGCTCAAAATGGCCAGAAACAAAGACCTTTCTTCTGAAACTTGTCAAGCTATTTCATGCGAGAAATTGCCAAAAAATGGAAGATCTCGTACAACGCTGTGTACTACTCCCTTCACAGAACAGGGCAAACTGGCTCTAACCAGAATAGAAAGAGTGGAGGCCCCGGTGCACACCTGCACAAGAGGACAAGTACATTAGAGTGTCTAGTTTGAGAAAGATGTCTCAGGAAGTCCTCAACTGGCAGCTTCATTAAATAGTACCCGCAAAACACCAGTCTCAACGTCAACAGTGAAGAGGCGACTCTGGGATGCTGGCCTTCAAGGTAGGAGTTCCTCTGTCCAGTGTCTGTTCTTTTGCCTAATCTTTTCTTTTTATTGGCCAGTCTAAGATGTTTTTTTTCTTTGCAACTCTGCCTAGGAAGCCAGCATCCTGGAGTCGCCACTTCACTGTTTTTGTAATTTTTTATTTCACCTTGATTTAACCAGGTAGGCTCGGTGAGAACAAGTTCTCATTCACACCTGCAACCTGGCCAAGATGAAGCAATGCAGTGTGACACAAAACAACAGAGTTACACATGGAATAAACAAACATACAGTCAATAGAAAAAGTATATATACAGTGTGTGCAAATGAGGTAGGATAAGGGCAATAAATAGGCCATAGAGGTGAAATAATTACAAAATAACAATTAAACACTGGAGTGATAGATGTGCAGAAGATGAGTGTGCAAGTAGATATACTGGGGTGCAAAGGAGAAAAATAAATAACAGTTTGGGGAGGAGGTAGTTGGATGACCTATGTACAGGTGCAGTGATCTGTGAGCTGCTCTGACAGCTGGTGCTTAAAGTTAGTGAGGGAGATCTGAGTCTCCAGCTTCAGTGAATTTTGCAGTTCGTTCCAGTCATTGGCAGTGGAGAACTGGAAGGAAAGGCGGCCAAAGAGAAATTGGCTTTGGGGGTGACAAGTGAAATATACCTGCTGGAGGGCATGTTACGGGGTGGATGCTGCTATGGTGACCAGTGAGCTAAGATAAGGCGGGGCTTTACCTAGCAAAGACTTAGATGACCAGTTGGTTTGGCGACGAATATGAGGCGAGGGCCAGCCAACGGCAGCATACAGGTCGCAAGGGTGGGTTGTATATGGGGCTTTTGTGACAAAACAGATGGCACTGTAATAGGCTACATCCAGTTTAATTTAATGTGGGTCTGGAAGGAGAGTTTATAGTCTAACCAGACACCTAGGTATTTGTAGATGTCCACATATTCTAAGTCAGAACCGTCCAGAGTAGTGATAATGGACGGGTGGGCAGGTGTGGGCAGTGATCGGTTGAAGAGCATGCATTTACTTGCATTTAAGAGAAGTTGGAGGCACGGAAGGAGAGATGTTTTGCATTGAAGCTCATCTGGAGGTTAGTTATCACAGTGTCCAAAGAAGGGCCAGAAGTTTACAGAATGATGTCGTCTGCGTAGAGGTGGATCAGAGAATCAACAGCAGCAAGAGCGACATCATTGATGTATAAAGAGAAACGAGTTGGCCTGAGAATTGAACCCTGTGGCACCCCCATAGAGTCTGCCAGAGGACCAGACAACAGGCCCTCTGATTTGACACACTGAACTCTGTCTGAGAAGTACTTGGTGAACCAGGCGAGGTAGTCATTTGAGAAACCAAGGCTGTCGAGTCTGCCGATAAGAATGTGGTGATTGACAGAGTAGAAAGCCTTGGCCAGGTCGACGAATACAGCTGCACAGTATTGTCTCTTATTGATGGCGGTTATGATATCATTTAGGACAATGAGCGTGGCTGAGGTGCACCCATGACCAGCTCGGAAACCAGACTGCATAGCGGAGAAGGTATGGTGGGATTCGAAATGGTCGGTGTTCTCTTTGTTAACTTGGCTTTCGAAGACCTTAGAAAGGCAAGGTAGGATAGATGTAGGTCTGTAGCAGTTTGGGTTTAGAGTGTCTCCCCCTTTGAAGAGGGGGATGACCACGGCAGCTTTCCAATCTTTGAGTATCTCAGACGATACGAAAGAGAGGTTGAACAGGCTAGTAATAGGGGTTGCAACAATTTCAGTTTATCATTTTAGAAAGAGCGGGTCCAGATTGTCTAGCCCGGCTGATTTGTAGGGGTCCAGATTTTGCAGCTCTTTCAGAACATCCAGCTATCTGGATTTGGGTGAAGGGGAGATGGGGAGACTTGGGCAAGTTGCTGTGGGGGGGTGCAGGGCTGTTGACTGGGGTAGCCAGGTGGAAAGCATGGCCAGCCTTAGAAAAATGCTTGTTGACATTTTCAATTATCGTGGATTTATCGGTGGTGACAGTGTTTCCTAGCCTCAGTGCAGTGGGCAGCTGGGAGGAGGTGCTCTTATTCTCCGTGGACTTTAGTGTCCCAGGTCTTTTTGGAGTTTGTGCTTCAGGATGCAAATTTCTGTTTGAAAAAGCTAGCCTTTGCTTTTCTTACTGCCTGTGTATATTGGACTAGGAACTGAAAGGTTGCAAGATCAAATCCCTGAGCTGACTAGGTAAAAATCTCTTGCTCTGCTCCTGAACAAGGCAGTTAACCCGCTGTTTCTAGGCCGTCATTGAAAATAACAATTTGTTCTTAACTGACTTGCCTAGTTAAATAAAGGTCCAAATAAATAAAGTAAAATCTTGGTTCCTGACTTCCCTGAAATATTGCATATCGCGGGGGCTATTCGATGCTAATGCGGTACGCCACATGATGTTTTTGTTCTGGTCAAGGGCAGTCAGGTCTGGAGTGAACCAAGGGCTATATCTGTTCCTGGTTTTACATTTTTTTGAATGGGCATGCTTATTTAAGATGGTGTGGAAAGCACTTTTAAAGAATAACCAGGCATCCTCTACTGACGGAAGGAAGTCGATATCCTTCCAGGATACCCTGGCCAGGTCAATGAGAAAGGCCTGCTCGCTGAAGTGCTTTAGGGAGAGTTTGACAGTGATGAGGGGTGGTCGTTTGACCGCAGACCCATTACGGACACAGGCAATGTGGCAGTGCTCGCTGAGATCCTGGTTGAAGACAGCAGAGGTGTATTTGGAGGGCAGGTTGGTTAGGATGATATCTATGAGGGTGCCTGTGTTTACAGATTTGGGTTTGTACCTGGTAAGGTCATTGATAATGTGTGAGATTAGGGGCATCTAGCTTAGATTGTAGGATGGCCGGGATGTTAAGCATGTCCCAGTTTATGTCACCTAACCGCACGAGCTCTGAAGATAGATGGGGGGCAATCAATTCACATATGGTGCCCAGGGCACAGCTGGGGGCAGAAGGTGGTCTATAGCAAGCGGCAACGGTGAGAGACTTGTTTCTGGAAAGGTGGATTTTTAAAAGTAGAAGCTCAAATTGTTTGTGCACAGACCTGGATAGTAAGACAGAACTCTGCAGGCTTTCTCTGCAGTAGACTGCAACTCCGCCTCCTTTGGCAGTTCAATCTTGTCGGAAAATGTTATAGTTAGGGATGGAAATGGAAAAATCGGAGTGGAGCTAGGCACTGCAGGGCCTGGATTAACCTCTACATCTCCAGAGGAACAGAGGAGGAGTAGGATAAGTGTACGCCTAAATAATATAAGAACTGGTCGTCTAGTACGTTCGGAACTGAGTGTTAAAGGAGCAGGTTTCTGGGCATGGTAGAATAGATTCAAGGCATAATGTACGGACAAAGGTATGGTAGGATGTGAATACAGTGGAGGTTAACTTATGTATTAAGTGACGATGAGAGAGCTATTGTCTCTAGAAACATAATTTAAACCAGGTGAGGTCGCCGCATGTGTGGGAGGTGGAACTAAAGGGTTAGCTAAGGCGTATTGTGCAGGGCAAGAGGCTCTACAGTGAAATAAGGCAATAATCACTAACCAAAACAGCAATGGACAAGGCATATTGACATTAGGGAGAAGCATGCGTAGCCGAGTGATCATAGGGGTCCAGTGAGTAGCTCGGCGGGCTGGAGACGCGACGATTCAGACAGCTAGCGAGCTGAGGCTAGCAGAAGGGCCTTAAAGGGACGTCGCGACTGAAGAAGTCAGTTGTAGCCCCCTCGTGCTGTTTCGTCAGTAGTCCAGTCGTGATGGATCAGCAGGGCTCCGTGTGGTAAAGGGTCCAGGCCAATTGGCAAAATAGGTATAGTGGCCAAAGAATTTGTCCGATGGGTCTCTTCAGTTAACAGTCCGGTATGCTCTAGACAGCTAGCGGGCTGCGGCTAACAGGCTAGCAGACATTCAGGGGACATCGTGATGGAGGAGCCACTTGGGGAAAAAAACCTCGGGAAGATTACGTCCAGGCTAATTGGTTCTTTCTTCAGGACAGATACGTTGGCCAGGACTGGCCACTGATAGCAGCTAGCGAGCTGCGATGATCCAGGTGAAATGGTTCAGAGCTTGCGGTAGGAATTCGGAGATGTGGAGAAAAATAAGTCCAATGTGCTCTGGTTTGAGTCGCGCTGTGCAGCCTGGCAAGAGTTTTCCGGGCTAAAGGTTAGCTGATGACCGCTAGCATTGGCTAGCTGACTACAAGCTAGTAGCTAGTTAGTTGGCTAACTTCTGTTGGGGTTTCCGGTTCAAAAGACAGAAAATAGCAGATCCATACCACATTGGGTGAGGCGGATTGCAGGAGATTGTCGAATTTGAGGTAAGAATTTTTTTTTTTTTATCTATGCGAAGAAAAAAGATATATACACAGGACATGATGAGGACAAAGACATCTGACTGCTACGCCATCTTGGATCTTTGCAATGATCAATTAGCCTTTTAAAATGATAAACTTGGATTAGCTAACACAGCGTGCCATTGGAACATACAAGTAATGGTTGCTGATAATGGGCCTCTGTATGCCTATGTAGATATTCCATATCTGCTGAGGAGAGCTGGCGGTTTAGGGTTGGACTGGCAGCTGTTCCTCATGAACCTGGAGAGGCTGAGAACAGAATATCTCTCAGACTTTTACTGTTGATGTTGAGACTGGTGTTTTGCGGGTACTATTTAATGAAGCTGCCAGTTGAGGACGTGTGAGGCATCTTTCTCAAACTAGACACTAATGTACTTGTCCTCTTGCACAATTGTACACCGGGGCCTCCCACTCCTCTATCTATTCTGGTTTGCGCTGTTCTGTGAAGGGAGTAGTCCACAGCGTTGTACGAGATCTTCAATTTCTGGCATGGAATAGCCTTCATTTCTCAGTACAAGAATAGACTAACGAGTTTCAGAAGAAAGGTCTTTGTTTCTGGCCGTTTTGAGCCTGTAATCGAACCCACAAATGCTGATGCTCCAGATACTCAACTAGACTAAAGAAGGACGGTTTTATTGCTTCTTTCAATTAGCACAACATGTTCAGCTGTGCTAACATAATTGCAAAAGGGTTTTCTAATGATCAATTAGCCTTTTTAAAATGATAAACTTGGATTAGCTAACACAACGTGCCATTGGAACACAGGAGTGATGGTTGCTGTTAATGGGCCTATGTACATATTCCATAAAAAATCAGTTGTTTTCAGCTACAATAGTATTTACAACATTTAACAATGTCTACACTGTATTTCTGATAAATTTGATGTTATTTTAAGGAACAAAAAACGTAGCTTTTCTTTCAAAAACAAGGACATTTGTAAGTGACGTAAAAAAAAATAACGGTAGTGTAAATATTAGAGATGTTTTGCTCATTTTGTAAAGGGTGGGCACAGTCAGACAGGATGGATTCTCCACTGTCAAGACCAACCGATACAAACACTTCTTTACCCCTAACGGCCATTGCCATTTGAACACGGGGAATAGGAGGAGGTAGGCTAGTCTGTCTGATGAAGACGTGGGGTTGGGGAGGCTTGCTTTTTTTGTTATTTTCCTGTTTATACTGAATTTATCACTTAAACTATGCATTTCTTTAGTTGTTTTATTTTGAGTGGCAACCTACAGGTAATTTTTTTTAAAGTATAATTTGAAGTGGATGATGTACCTGTTGCATGCTCCAATAGACAAATTTAACATTCATATGAAAGTAATTAGTTAAATGTTAATATAATTTATTGAATGAATAAATAAATGTTATACTCATATTTCATGAAGTTGTTCTTTCTTCTTCTAGCGAGAAAGCATTCTCCTGAGAAGGACACAGCCGTGACACACAGATTATCCCAATGATTAGAGAAAGTCGACTCATCTGAAGCCACATTTGTGGATTACAATACATATTCCAAAAAAATAGCACAGAATACAGATCAACAAGCACTTTTTGAATGTGCAAATGCACATTCTACAGTTGTATATGTTAGGGAATTCAGAACATTTGCTCACTTTGTAGTTTTATTTGTGAGCTATGATGAATATATTTACAGATCATCCAATTATTTGTGACAGTGAATATTTGTGAAATATTTTTCACGGATTGTTGTATTTACTAAATATTTACAGATCTTAATTGTTTGAGTTATGTGGACTATATGCACGAATGGTGGTAGACACAATTACAGAATAAAGAAGCAAATCTCACTCCATAAATGTGATGTAGCGGATTGAGTTTATAATATTATTTTTCATGAAGGACATTGCCACTAAGTTACAGCATACAATGTTTCACGGTGCCCTATCCCAAGTTTCACAGTTACTGTAGTTACCCAATACATTACCCCACCCCCTTTGTCCCTTATCATATGTGTCATAAATCCTGTAATTGACTAATGCATGTATCATGCATTGTTGTGTCCTGTGCTCAGTCTTGAACCTTTTATTCCTTTAATTATGCATTTATTATACAGTAGTTGAGACCTAGACATGGGACCATTTCACTTTGCTTGTGAAGGTCCTCAAAAGGCTTTCCAACTTAATAACAACAGTCAGTCCTTCCATTCATGGCAGATAAATGAGCCTTATCCCCGTCTATTTTCACTCACATTCATCCTCTAGCCTTTGTGTGACAGTACCATTGGCAGCTCTGTGTGCCTGTGAGGAGACTTCTGTTCCATTATTAAACTGAATGCCTATGTATGTTATCCCCCTGTAGGTTCAATTAGTGTGGACAGATGTCCCCCTGCTCCTCAGGAATGTGGTAGGCTAGTAGTAGTCCTGGGGTTAGCTGGTGTGGCACACATGCTGTCCGACAAGGAACGGGCCTTGTTGGTGTAGTTTGAAAGAAAGGGTATGTAGACTAAACACGTTCAATAACTTGTATCACTATAGACTAAGAATGATTTACATGTAATGATCACGCATTGAAGTGTATATGAGTGTTATTTCTGTGTAACCACTGATACAAGGTAAATATGAGCTGGAGTTGGTGAGTTTCCCCATTCTCAAGGAGGTGTGGATTGTTCTGTTCAGTCTGCTCTGATTACACACTAGTTAGTCTAACTCTAATTGACCCTTATGTTCTTAATTTACACACTTGACACAGTGATGCCTCATGGAATGATCTTATTCTCATCGGATTTTTGAGGAAGGTGGATTTCATTCATTCATTTTATCTTATCAAATTCTGTGATACTAGGCCTACATCTGCCCAATTCATACCTAACCCATTTAAATATTTGTATATTACATGAAAGTGTGTGTGTGTTAGGATACATTCCAGAGGGAAAGCTAGGGTTATTCTCTTTGACCACAGTGATTTGGTTCCTTCCGTTTGACAGGATTCCAAGAAATGCTCAAATTACAAAGAACAATGACCTTCTCTGGTCTCTGACTGTTTGGATCTGAGCCAGTGTTGATTATCCCTCCCTTGTCCTGTCCCCTTCCTTCCTCTGTATGGTGGCCCTGCCTGGGCCAATGGGGAGCCAAGGAGCCGGAGGCCTTTGAGTCTTAGAGGTGGTGGTGAGTGTCTGCCAGAGCAGTGCCTAGCACCATTGACTCACAGCACTGGAATGTCTCTGACTGTTCCACTCACTCTGCCTCGCTCTCTCATTATCTCTCCTATCTCGTTTTCTCTCGCTCATTTTCTCTGTAGTGCTCTTTCTCTGTATAGTTTGCTCCCTCAGCCTCCCCTTCTATGTCCGTCCCTCCTTAGCCGCTTGCTCTCAACCTCAGTACCACATTTTTCTCTCATTCTCTCTCCTGCCTTCCCTCCTTTCCCCTCTTTCTGTAGAGGAGGCCCGAAGTCATGTCTGCTGACTCAGCCTTGGAATAATCCAAATGCCTCTTGATTTCCCCTGCGCTCACGCGACATCCACAATGGGTGTAGATGATCCACAATCTGCTTAATAATAATCTTTTTAGTAATATCAGCACACTCATTAATTAATTAATGAAAAAAGCAACTTCAGTGAATTACTAACAGCCTCCGTGACACATTGCTCCCCTTCACACACACAACCTGTTAAAATCAACTCAATGGCCCACCAGTCCCCTTTGTCCCAATGGGTAGTGGGAGGCTGGGCAACGCAATGACTGGGACCAGAGGCCACAATGTACCTGCTAACTCCAGGGAGGGAAGAGACATCTAGTACCACTCTGGAATGTGTCAGTGTGGGAGGCGGAGTCCTGGAACTCATGGAAGGTGGTGGTGTGGGGGGGTGCAGAAGGCGTGGCCAGATACTGACTCATTTACAGACACACAACACCCCGGACCCATCATTCACTAGGTGCCCAGGTGGATGTGTTACTCAGTACAGTATCAGTGTTTTGGGCACAACCATTCCAGCACTTCCCAGCTGTGATCTCCTGGTCCGGCTCCACTTCCAGATGGAGTTTGTTTTGGACACAGGAGCATTTCTGTCAAGGGCTCACTCACAAATCCCGATGAAGTTCTAATCGGTGGTAGTGTAATTCTACTGGGACAGAGTAGGACGGAAGTCTGAGTCTGCCACTGCTGTCAGTCTCGTGATCGACTGTTGAGTTGTAGACCTGGCATTATAAACCCAGATAGTTGATTTTCTTCACACTGTTGATCCAGAAACATGGAAAGGGTTGAGCTGAAAGGGGAGGGGGTTGAGGGGGAAAGAAAGGTAGAGCCAGGGAGTAGGAGGCGAGGAGAGGGTAAAGAAGATGGGAGAGGGTGATTTTCCTTAACTGTTGAGGAAGACCAAATCATTCCACAGCCAGTGTGACAGAGAGAAAAAGCGATTTTATCTCTGCAGCACATGCTTCCCATCAAGTAAGAGTGTGTGTGTGTGTGTGTGTGTGTGTGTGCGTGTGCGCGTGGTAAGAGGTTTAGGGAGTTGTATATGAGTGGTTAGGGGGGGGTTTGGTGTCTGAAAGGTTGGCTCTGTATCAGGAACATTTGTATGTGTTGCGGAGAGAATTAAACCACATTACAGAGATTTTGATTGAGTTGGAAAAAGAGAGTGATGGAGAGAATGAAGGAGAGAGGCTCCAGAGAGGAAGCATGTCAGCGTTGTCAAAATGGCTGCTGCTGGGTTTGGTCCGTTTATGATGATTCTCATTTAGGAAGAGGGCCAAAGATCTTCAACTCATCAAATAAAATCACTTTACCCATGTCAGCACCTCTCCCCAAACCCTTCCCGACCAACCAGAACTAGAGTTTTTATCCATTCAAATGTAGGTTTATTGAATTCCTTCTCCCCAACAAAGGACTTTCAAAAAAACTGTGAACCGAAATGAGCAATTCCACGGTAACAGAATGACGTTGAGACATCCGATTTTCCACTTTAAACCATTTCAAATCAAACTTTGTCACATGCGCCAAATACAAGTGTAGACCTTACTGTGAAATGCTTACTTACAAGCCCTTAACCAACAGTGCAGTTCAAGAAGAGTTAAGAAAATATTTAACAAATAAACTAAAGTAAAAAATAATAAAGTAACACAATAACAACATTAATGAGGCCATATACAGGGGGTACCGAGTCAGTGTGCGGGGGTATAGGTTAGTACATGTCGGTAGGGGTGAAGTTACTATGCATAGATAATAAACAGCAAGTAGCAGCAGTGTACAAAACAAGGGGGGTCAATGTAATAGGTGGCCATTTGGCTTGGGGGTGGTAGCTGTTAAGGAGCCTTTTGGTCCTAGACATGGAGCTCCGGTACCGCTTGCCGTGAGGTAGCAGAGAACCAGTCTATGACTTGGGTGACTGGAGTCTGACAATTTTATTTCCTCTGACACCACCTATTATATAACGCCTATTATATAGGTCCTGAATCGCAGGGAGTTTGGCCCTAATGATGTACTGGGCTATACAAACTACCCTCTGTAGCGCCTTACGGTCAGATGCCAAGCAGTTTCAATACATGCTCTCGATGGTGCAGCTGTAGAACTTTTTGAGGATCTGGGGACCCATGCCAAATATTTTCACTCTCCTGAGGGGGAAAAGGTTTTGTTGTGCCCTCTTCATGACTGTCTTGGTGTTTGGACCAGGATAGTTCATTGGTAATGTGGACACCAAGGAACTTAAAACTCTCGACCCGCTCTACTACAGCCCCATTGATGTTACTGGGGGCCTGTTCAGCCCGCCTTTTCCTATAGTCCAAGATCAGCTCCATTGTCTTGCTCACCTTGAGGGAGAGGTTGTTGTCCCCCACACGGCCGTGTCTCAGACCCACACGGCCGTGTCTCATCGTTGTCGGTCCTCAGGCCTACCACTGTTGTGTCATCAGCAAACTTAATGATGGTGTTGGAGTCGTGTTTGGCCATGCAGTTATGGATGAACAGGGAGTACAGGAGGGGACTAAGTACACACCTCTGAGGGGCCCCAGTGTTGAGGATCAGCGTGGCAGACGTGTTGTTGCCTACCTTTACCACCTGGGGGCGGCTCGTCAGGAAGTCCAGGATCCAGTTGCAGAGGGAGGTGTTTAGTCCCAGGGTCCTTAGCTGTGATGAGCTTCGTGGGAACTATGGTGTTGAACGCTGAGCTGTGGTCAATGAATAGCATTCTCACATAGGTGTTATTTTTGTTCAGGTGGGGAACTATACAACTATATTCAGAAGGAATACTTTTAACAATTCCTCTGAACATTTTCCAAAAACACATTTACTCAGATATATAATTTGGTAGTTGAATGATGGTAAAAAAAAATTTTTATGGCACCACATTTTCCAAAAACTCTTAAATATCTGTCCCCGATTAAGATTCAAAGATTTCTGCAGAAAGAGTGGGGTGACAGCATAATTATGAATGTCATTCTCTTCATGGTTATCTATCCTGAATAGGTACACAAAAGTAGAAAAATGTAATCTCGTCTTTTGCATGTTTGGTTATTATTCTACACGGGCTATTATTCTAATGAATAATAAGACCAAACCAAACTGTAACAATCATAGACATCAAGTTTGGACATTACAGTAGAGTTCAGTATAGTACAGTACAACATCGTAAATTATACTTGTGTGCTCTACTGTACTAAACTCTACTTTTCTTTACTGTACTGTGTCGTCCAAACTTGTGAAAGAGGTTTCTGATTGGTGTAGATTTGGACTTACCAAATTTCAACAACTTTTCAACGTCAATAGACGTTCGGTGTCAGTCGGTGCTCAGTGGGTGAGAGGGCTGGTTACAGTAAATGGAACGAGAGGGGGCCTCATGGGAGGGAGGGATTGTTTTCACACTCTTGCTTTGACCACCACGCGACAGAAAGAACAGTTATGAGCTGAACATAAGTGTGCTAATGGAGTGTAAGTATGCTAAGGGAGGACAGTAAGGTGATCCAACTGGTTTGTGACTACTATGAATTCTCATTGTAGCCAATTCAGTTGCAGTATTTCTGTAACAGTTTTTTTTTGGTATTTTATGTTACCGATTTGGTAACAGAATGCCAAAGTCCTATGTAATGTGCAAACATTTCTAAAAACCTGTTTTTGCATTGTTATTGTGGGGTATAGTGTGTAGATTGATGGGGGGGGGGGAATAATTGAATACATTTTCGAATAAGGCTGTAACATGTGGAAAAAGCTAAGGGATCCGGATACTTTCCAAATGCATTGTATATGCTTTCATTTCTCAAATATAGACTTCGCTTTCATTTGACACCACATTTGATGTGTTCCTATGAACTTTACATGTTAGTGCTCATGGAAATTCCCATATGACTCTGATATCTAGGTCAAATTGAATTAGTTGAATACTCTGGTGTGGGGCTGCTGTTTTTGAAAGGCAAAGTGAAGGGCGTTGATTGACAGATTGCAGTATTGTGACAGAGGTCACAACAATGGCCGCCAGTGTCCTCACTGAAGCTGAAGTAGTGTGGGCCCTGTGGAGGATTCTGCTTTCTCTCTGTCCACCCCCTTCCCATGTTTCATGGAACATGATCCAGCTCCTCATAATAAGGCCAGCCATGGAGCGACTGATGGGGGAGGGAGGTGGAGAGAACGGGGGGGAGAAGGGGTTATGGAAAGAGGTAAAGGGAGAGAGCGAAAGAGAGCGTACAGATATGTCTGTGTGTGTCAGATTTTCTTGGCCTGTTTCTGTCTTCCCCAGTTGTGCTGCGGTGGGAGAATCTCCCAGGCCAGAGCCCAGTGTAAAGGATGCCAAGGGAGAGTAGGCTTCATACTCTCTACCGCCAGGGGAGGAAGAGGGGTGGCCATTCCAGATTGGAATGTTGCATTTCCTGCTTGGTTCCTGCCATGTTTCAGTTTTCCCTTGTTACCCCAATATCTCTCTCTTTCTGTCTCTCTCTCTCTGTCTCTCTCTCTCTGTCTCACTCTCTCTTTCTGTCTCACTCTCTCTCTGTCTCACTCTCTCTCTGTCTCACTCTCTCTCTGTCTCACTCTCTCTCTGTCTCTCTGTCTCTCTCTGTCTCACTCTCTCTCTGTCTCTCTGTCTCTCTCTGTCTCACTCTCTCTCTGTCTCTCTGTCTCTCTCTCTGTCTCTCTGTCTCTCTCTGTCTCTCTCTCTCTCTGTCTCACTCTGTCTCTCTGTCTCTGTCTCCGTCTCTCTCCGTCTCTCTCTGTCTCACTCTCTGTCTCCGTCTCTCTCTGTCTCCGTCTCTCTCTGTCTCCGTCTCTCTCTGTCTCCGTCTCTCTCTGTCTCACTCTCTCTCTGTCTCACTCTCTCTCTGTCTCACTCTCTCTCTGTCTCTCTGTCTCTCTCTCTCTCTGTCTCTCTGTCTCACTCTCTCTCTGTCTCACTCTCTCTCTGTCTCTCTGTCTCTCTCTCTCTCTGTCTTGCTCTCTCTGTCTCTCTCTCTCTCTGTCTCTCTCTCTCTCTCTCTCTCTCTGTCTCTCTGTCTCTCTGTCTCTCTGTCTCTCTGTCTCACTCTCTCTCTCTCTCTCTCTCTCTCTGTCTCTCTCTCTCTCTGTCTCTCTGTCCCTCTCTCTCTCTGTCTCTCTGTCTCACTCTCTCTCTCTCTCTCTCTCTCTCTCTCTCTCTCTCTCTGTCTCTCTGTCTCTCTGTCTCTCTCTCTCTCTGTCTCTCTCTCTCTCTCTCTCTCTCTCTGTCTCTCTGTCTCTCTCTCTCTCTGTCTCTCTGTCCCTCTCTCTCTCTGTCTCTCTGTCTCACTCTCTCTCTCTCTCTGTCTCTCTGTCCCTCTCTCTCTCTGTCTCTCTCTCTCTGTCTTGCTCTCTCTCTGTCTTGCTCTCTCTCTGTCTCTCTCTCTCTCTCTCTCTCTCTCTCTCTCTCTCTCTCTCTCTCTCTCTCTCTCTCTCTCTCTCTCTCTCTCTCTCTCTCCCAAATATCCTCTTTCACTCCCCTCATGCCTTTTCTTGTGACCTTCCCTATATATTTCTCTGCTCCAGCCCACTTTTCTCCATCACCCTTCTACCTCCCTCCCTCCCTCCCTCTCCTCTCCTGTCTCTCCCATAACAATATTGTCAGTGTTATCTTGTCCTACATTAAGTTGAGAGAAAAGCTGAATGTGGACGAGCTCTCTGGAGTTCATTAAACCACTGGAAGCCTTCCACTAATGTTCCGCTCTTACATAAACACTGCCGAGAAAGATGACCGTTTGTGTGTGTGTGAGTGAAGGGGGGCAGTATGCTTTAGCTACAGGGTTCTTTGGGGTTAGTTAGTTGCCTCTCTCTCCCCCAGTCCGTTTGTATGTCAGAAGGGGGTTGCCATATTGGGATCAAAAACCCACATATTCCCTGGGGCTAAGTGTGCGACTATACAGTGTTTGTTACTGTGCAGTGGACAGAAGGCAGATGCAGGACAAAGACAGTCATCTCCTTCAGTCCTTTCTCTCTACGTAGGCAGAGCAAATTGTGGATCTGAAGCAGATGGGGACTAGGACACTGTTCTCTGCCCTCTACAGCTGCATGTGTGTATGGGCCGTGTGGGAGTACCTTCTGAGAAAACATGACTGGGACTCTTGTGAGACACAGGGAAGTATGGTTGAGTGTTTGCGTAGTATCCTAGTTTCCCAGCTCCTAGCCCTGGGCAGACCAGGGTTCAAATACTATTAGAATTATTTGTAAATACTTTGGCTGGTTGATTGCACTTGCCTGTTGCAGTGAAACTAATGGAAAAGTCCTAAAGGTGCAAATCCTGCTAGCATGGCAGTCCAGGCAGGCTAACGCAAATGCCAAAAGTTTTTGAAAGATTTCAAGTAGTATTTGAACCCAGGTCTGCCCCTAGCTCTATTCCTGGTCTGAAAAGAGTGTAAATCATCTTCATCTTACCTACTGCTCCTGTTCATGATTCCCCTGGGGAAAGCTAAGTCTGTGTTCATGATTCCCCTGGGGAAAACTAAGTGTGTGTGTTTGTACTTAGTGATGGGTGTGTCCTTGGTGGGGGCGTGTGTCCGTGGTGGGGGCCTGTGTCCGTGGTGGGGGCCTGTGTCCGTGGTGGGGGCCTGTGTCCGTGGTGGGGGCCTGTGTCCGTGGTGGGGGCCTGTGTCCGTGGTGGGGGCCTGTGTCCGTGGTGGGGGCCTGTGTCCGTGGTGGGGCCTGTGTCCGTGGTGGGGGCGTGTGTCCGTGGTGGGGGCGTGTGTCCGTGGTGGGGGCGTGTGTCCGTGGTGGGGCCTGTGTCCGTGGTGGGGGCCTGTGTCCGTGGTGGGGGCCTGTGTCCGTGGTGGGGGCCTGTGTCCCTGGTGGGGGCCTGTGTCCGTGGTGGGGGCCTGTGTCCGTGGTGGGGGCGTGTGTCCGTGGTGGGGGCCTGTGTCCGTGGTGGGGGCCTGTGTCCGTGGTGGGGGCCTGTGTCCCTGGTGGGGGCCTGTGTCCCTGGTGGGGGCCTGTGTCCGTGGTGGGGGCCTGTGTCCGTGGTGGGGGCGTGTGTCCGTGGTGGGGGCGTGTGTCCGTGGTGGGGGCCTGTGTCCGTGGTGGGGGCCTGTGTCCGTGGTGGGGGCCTGTGTCCGTGGTGGGGGCGTGTGTCCGTGGTGGGGCATGTGAGGTGTTCCCAGGACCCCTGTATGTGTAACCTGCACTATCTCTCCTGAGGGAAAAACGACTGGTGTGTACAATGTGTTCTCTGGAGACGGCAGGATACGCACAGTGTGTGCGTGTGGTGCACTTTCAGGACCAAGTGTGTGTATCCTGCAGTATGTCTACTGAGGGGAAACCTGCAGTGTCTCACACTGATGAGGTCAAGCATCAATCTTACTGTCAGAGGCCATTTCTCTCTTTGTCTCCCTCCATCTATCCCACTCTAGTTCTCTCTCCTTTTCCTTCCTGTCTTCCTTGTTTCAGGTTTTATTAGTCATATGTACAGGATACACATGGTATACACCGTCCAATGAAATGCTTACTTTCCCGTGGCAACACCCCTCTTTCCTTTTCCATTCTCTCTCCCTTCCCCCTTCTCTCTCCCACTGCTACTCATCCCGCTCTGCATTCCTGGTGTATTAGCAGAATAAACAGGCTGTGTGTGTGGGGGCGCTGGGAAACTTGCGCATTGAAGGCAAATATTTACATAAGACAGTGCAACCTCAGGCTCCATTTAAAATATGAAAGGGCATTTCATAATAGGCATAACGAGCTACTAGTGTATATCAGTGCATCTCAAAGCTCCCGGTTAATCGCTGGCTGACACTAGGAGCAGAGGTTGAAACAGTGTCTTCCCTCTACACAGGTCTTGGATCAGGCTAAAGGCTGAATACCTCTCACTCAGATGAGATATGTTTCTGGTCATAAGCCTGTAGGTTTTAGAACGTGGCTGGCTATCAATGATTGATGCCATCTTAATTCAGTGGAGCTCTGAGAGAGGGAAATCTGTTGTCTTACTGTCTCCCTTTAACTCTCTTACTCACTCTCTCTTTCCCACTCATACTCTTTTTCTCTGTCTCTCCTCCTCCTCTTCCCTCTCTCCTCCTCTTCTCTCTCTCTTTTCTCTTCTCTCTCTCTCTCTCTTCCTTCCTTTAGGGTTTTTGTAGAGAGACTGACTAACTCTTGCACAGCTTTCCCAGCCATTCTATCTGTGTAGGCCTGTCTGACTCACTGATCTGGGGCCAGCGGGAGTTTACAACTGTGCCCATCCACTCACACTCCCATCAGTCTCCACCTGATTCCAGACCTGCCTGCCAGGGTTGACTTTGGCTCCCCCAGCCTGGCTACTGATGAAAGACAAGGAGAGAAGTTAACGAGAGTTTAGACAGACACACACCTTACACAGCACACAGGTGGTCAGGACCCTCATCAGGGATCAAAGGACCTGAATCAGCTTAATTTGGACAAATCTTCTCCCTTTCTCCTGTGATGTTGAGTTCAATGAGTCCATGTTATTTAGCCGACCTGAGTCACCCTTAGTTTGTTTTGGTCCAAAACCCATTATCATCTGTTAGTGATTGTCCCTCAATGGGTTTCATAATGTTTTGGTGTCACATCTGAATCACCTGCCTATTACTCAACTCTCTTACCTCTCTGGCCTGACTCATTTTTATCTTCCTTAACCCTTATATTGTACCTGTCTGTTAGTCTGCCCCCCCATCTCTCTCATATCTCTTACCTCTATCTCTCTCTCCTGACTCACCTGTTTGTCTGTCCCTCCATTGGTACGACAGGTGAGGGCTGGCCCTCTAAAGAGGAAGTGTGTGTGTGGTGAAGCAGCAGGTGGCTGGCGGGTTAATGGTATAATGGCAAACGGTGTAAAGGAACGGTTACACCAGAGCGCAGGTATGAGGGTGTGACGAGATCCTGGAGGTCCTCCAGATTCACCTGTCCTCCTAGTCCAAGCCCCACCTGCTGGAAAGTGGGAGGGAGGGAAGAAGAGAGGTGTGCCGTGCCGTGGTAGCTCTTTGCAGAACAAAGGTATGAGCTGAGAGCAGTGTGTGATACTGAGTGCGTTAGCTGCTTCGTGGGAAAGATTGACTTGGATTGAATACAGTAGGCTGGATCTCTTGGCGTTATTTTGGTTCTGTGGAATATCTCACAAAATTCCATTGTAGCCTACTGCTCCCTTGGTATGTGATCCTTTATAATACTTTGTGTGAATTTGCAGTTAAGATCCATCATGACAGTGGTATTTCAAACAAGGTGGATGGATGTGAGACATGAACTTGAATGTTATTTCTCAAATGGTGACAGTGGAATTTCAAACAGTGTGCGTGTTGAGGTGAATGTCATGCTGTGCTCTGTCTGTGCTGCTGAGACCCAGGCCAGACCCAGGCCAGACCCAGGCCAGACCCAGGCCAGACCCAGGCTAGCTCAGGGATGTGTAAAGGTACGCCAGGCTCCTGACTCTCTGTAGGTGTTGTTTTTCAGTCACGACTGACTCACACACCATGGCCAACACTTAAACTGTCAGCAAGGTGTGTGTGTGTGGCTGACATGACACACAGAGGTCAAAGCCAATGGGAACACTGACAGGGAGACCTATCTGAGGAACGACCGGAATGCCAGATTCCCTGAATCCACTGCGGCCAGCTCTGGCTACGGAATAAACTGTTTATCTGAAACCGTCAAGGAACTTACAGTTTGAGCGCCAGCAAACGATGGGAGAGGGGGTTGAAGGGACCATCTGGAAGTCATTATTCAGAGGGGAGGGTGATTAGTCCCTGTTGTGATACTGATTGTCTTTCTCATCATACTGTCCTATCGTGTGTGTGTGTGTGTGTACTCTTACATTTGTTTTTACATGTATGTACGTGTGTCTGCAAGTGGATGTACGTGTCTTGGGTGTGTGTGTTTTGAGAAACCAAATCTGGCTTTATCAGCACTGATTGCTCTCGCTGTGTTAGAGGAAGGGAAGTGCATGTACGTGTGCATGTGTGGGTTATGGCTGCCAGGTCTGTAGGACCCATTTCTGTTGAGAGTTTGACTGTCTCTCCGGGATTTCAACCACTTCCGAACGCCTGCTGACAAAGAGCCTAGGGAAGAACATTTCAGTGGACTTTCTCTTTCAAAATTGTTTTTACGAATACTTGAACTTGTTTTAGCTGTAACTGTCTCTCACAATGTTAGTAACTTCCCCGCGAAAGATTGTGTCCAGAGAATCACCTCTGGTTCACACAGAGATGGGAGTTGTCTTGTTTTGTCAGGAGAAAGCTCAGATCCCCTTTCTCTCTCTATGTTCTGACCGAATCCTGAACATCCTCATATCCTGTGTTTGATTCCAGCCAAAGGCCCACACACACACACACACACACACACACACACACACACACACACACACACACACACACACACACACACACACACACACACACACACACACACACACACACACACACACACACAGTTACTTCCCAAACCCCTGCACAGCCAGTCACACAGCTGTAGGGGGCAAGGCTCACTCTGGCTTCCGCGATCTGCTCACGGCCAAACCTGAGAGGGAGGAAACGACTTGACTGAAAGTGCCCCCCCCCATTTCACATTCCCAAAACCCTCGCCCCTCCTCCTCCTCCCCTGAGTGGCCCCTGCGGCCATGCGTGTGGGACCCCACCCCCATTATTGAGGCTGGTTGGTTGAGAGTGGCTCTTCCTGTTGCAGAGTGGCTGGGGTTAAGCGACGTGGACCAGCGCCTCTACGTGTTGGAGCGCCTGGAGGAACTGGTGACACGACAGGGCCAGCAGGAGACCCCCACCGGACCCCCCAGAGACCCCCATCTCGGTACCTGTCCTCCCCAGCATCATGAGCAGCAGAGCCCAGTGAGAGCGGTGCCGGAGGAGCCCAGTGAGAGCAGCCACACAGGTAGGTGACCAGAGGGAGCGAGTAGAATAAGTCTAGCGGGGGGTATAGAAGATGGCAGGGGTTACAATATCACAGAGGGGGTGTAGAAGAATAATTAACGAGCAGATTTTAAACGAGCCAGTACAGTAAGACTGAGTTTTGATTTCAAGCAACCCAACACAATTCATCTGGCACAGTAGTAGTTTTACCCTTTTCATGAATTTGATTAAGCAGAAGTAGACGATTCTGAATGCCAATGTTAGTACATGAATTAGCATCAGTATAGTAGAGACTACTATGTGAAAGTAAAAGGAGTTAAGAAATGCCCCCGTCTGCTCGGTGTCCAGTCTAGTGTGCTGCCTGCCTGCCTGTCAGATTCCCTACATCCTCTGTATACAGGACGCAGGCAGCAGCCTTTTAAATAAATCACTGTCTCGCTGTGTCAAAAACCAATGCCTTCTCTCATGCCACTGCATCCTTCATTTCTCTCCCCGTTTATTTTCAGTTGTTTGTGTTTTGTTTCTGTTCCATCCTCCATTTGTCCATTGTCCTGGTTGGTACTAGTTGGTTCTGAAGAGGGCGAGTCAGAAAAAGGAGAAGAGCTGCAGGAAATAGCAGTGGAAGTATGTCGGGGAGAGTATACTACCATTGTGACATTAATTTTTCTCTCTTTTCCTTCTTCGACTTGGAAGAGAGCCCCGCGGGCGGATGGCCCAAAGCTGACTTTCTTATATTTATTTATTTACCACAGATGTTTCGGAAAAAAGCTTCGTCCTCCTTGAGAATGAGAAGAATATCAGAAAGCAATAGATGTAATAATTTCACCTTCATTACTTTGTAGATGGTGCCTCTTTAACCACTAGAACTCTTAAATGGCATTCAAGGTCGTCAGTGGAAACCACTCCATAGAACCCAGTTTGGGAGAAAAAACCCACAAAAAAAACATGAAAGAAGTCTGAGTTTCTAAATAGCTCCTTAATCTAGTGAAGCCCTTAAAGCATAACACTTGCTTGTGGCTTTTTATTGGATGAAGTTAAAGAGTACATTTTAACTCTCCGGAAATGAGTGTGTTTGATTTAGACCTGCGTGTTAGCTAATTAACAGCTAACATGCCCTGGGTGGTTTCTACTTTATGACTTTTGAATGTTTTTTTACTAAAACATGTTTGCCTTCCCCTACTGTATGATTGTCTAATGTCTACCAATCACAATGCCTAGCTTGGGATCAAAGAGTTTTTAGATTTTCGAATCAACGGTTTTGCCTTCTGAAAATGATCTGCTGGGTAATGATAAAATGAGTCGGGAGTAATTAAAATGGGCATGATTCATTTGACGATAGTAGTGCTCACTGCATGTTGACAGTAAAAGTCTGATGTCCTGTCCTACACAAGGGGAGTGGGGTTACAGTATACGCTCCTGGGTGGTCCTTAACGCTCTGACTCTGGGATTTAGGACCATGTAATCGGTTGGTTTGGGTGACCTTCAATTTGGCCTGACTATAAGTCAGTATTTCTGCTGACGATGGTGTTGTATAGTCATATGTTTAATTTGGCTCTAAATAGCCTTGGAAACCGACATTTGTAAGCACCCGATTTGACCTTTTAAAACCCATCAAATACCTTCCAATGCGACTCATTTGTCAAAGTGAGTTTTGGTTTGATATGCTTTTTTTCTGGTTTGAGCTGAACTACCTCTTGAGTGGTTGTGGGGCGGTTCACCTCTTCTCCAGTTTTCTCAGAGGATCGTGGTGGTTCAGTCCGTTTGTTGTTGTTTTCATCTCCATTCTGTTTCACCTTAACATCACTTATGTCTGGTGTTCAGTGTGCTCAGCTATGGCCCTCATGAGTGTTGGGGGTGGTTGGTAAATGGCTTGTGTGTTCTCTGACTGCCTCTCCTCCTCTCGCTCACTCTCACCACCTTTTACCCTTCTCTCCCCCATCTCCTCTCTCTCTGCTGTCACCAACTCCATCTCAACCCCTCTATTCAATCTCTTCTCGACTCATCGCCCTCCTCCCCTCACCCACCCTTCTCCGTCCCAATCTCCCGTCTCTCAGGGAACATCGACCGCGGGCGCAGTTCGTCCTTCCATGAGGTGCGTGGTCTTCGGGAGGCTGAGATGAGGGCGGCGGCCGACGAGACGTCCAGCAGCAGCAGTGGCAGCAGCAACACCGTCCTGCAACGACTCCTCCAGGAGCAGATGCGCTATGACGAGGGACGCAACTACCAGCTGGCCATGCAGGAGCAGCAACGGCAGCGGCAGCAGCAGGAAGGAGGGGTGAGCGGGGGCTACCCGGGCCAGGGAGGCCCCAACGACGACCGGCACGACTCCATGGTGCCCCACATCGCACGGCAGGAGCCCCAGGGACAGGAGCTGCAGGCAGACAGTGGCATGGAGAAACTGGGCTCCCGTGGTGGGGGAAGTAGTGGAGTAGGAGGGATGAGTGGTGCTGGGGGAGGGAGCGGCCAGGGCCCCAACCCAGAGGACTTACCCACCTACGAGGAGGCCAAGGTGCAGTCGCAGTACTTTCGCGGCCACCCGCACCACCAGCTACATCAACAACAACAACAACAGTTGCCTCCGTCAGTGGGCGCAGCATTTTACGTGACGGCTGTAACCAACAATGGCAAGGTGCGTACGGAGGGGCGTCCCACGGTTCAGCGTCTGAGCAGCGGGGGAAAGGTGCACCAGGACGACGGGCTCAAGGACCTGAAGCAGGGCCACGTGCGCTCCCTCTCCGAGCGCCTCATGCAGCTCTCGCTGGCCACCAGCGGGGTCAAGGCCCACGCCCCTGTCACTAGTGCCCCTCTTTCCCCCCAGCTGCCCCCTCCGGGTCCGCCGGGGGACTACTACAAGCCCTCGGGCCAACACCGGGGCCCCCCACCTGACTACCCCTTCAAGAACATGGGCTCCTCTTCCAAACAGCTGCCGCAGCATCAGGAACAAGGTGGGCACTATTACCAGGACCATCGGCCAAGGGAGCAGGGCAGGAACGAGGTGCCACACGTCCGCTACCAGCCTCCGCCAGAGTACGGCTCCTTCAGGTGAGTAAGATTAACAGACCTCTCCCCCGTTCTGACTCACTGACTGTCTGAAGGAACATCCTGCCTGTCTGAGCTATATCACTTTTACGATAGTATCAAACTTTTAATAGTGCCATGTTGTTGATGTGGCTACCAGTACTTAAGTAACAAAAACTGATAGTCTTGGTTAATTGAATGACAAACACCTGGCTCAGCTGAGAAACACACTCCTAACATGACCCTAGAGAGACAGACTGCCCTGTGTCTGCTGGCTATTTATTTAAAGTCTCTTCTGGGGTGGCATCCAGAACTTCAACAAATGACATACCCACTGTGTCTTGAGCTTTTTTGGACAAGGCAACATGATTGAGAGCTTCTCCTCTAACATTCGAAGGGGTGATTTAGGCTTTTGATTTAGGCTTTTTTTTTAGGGGTGATTGTGACTTAGGGTCATTGCCTACACACACACACTGCTAGAGGGTGACTTACTTGTCCTATCCATATATCATCCTGCCTGCCTGGCCGTCTGGCTGCCTGTCTGCCTCCCTGACTACCAGCCTGTCTGGCTGCCTCCCTATCTGGCTGCCTGTCTGCCTCCCTGACTACCTGCCTGTCTGGCTGCCTCCCTATCTGTCTGCCTGTCTGCCTCCCTGACTACCAGCCTGTCTGTCTGCCTCCCTATCTGGCTGCCTGTCTGCCTCCCTATCTGGCTGCCTGTCTGCCTCCCTGACTACCTGCCTGTCTGGCTGCCTCCCTATCTGGCTGCCTCTGCCTCCCTGACTACCTGCCTGTCTGGCTGCCTCCCTATCTGGCTGCCTCTGCCTCCCTGACTACCTGCCTGTCTGGCTGCCTCCCTATCTGGCTGCCTCTGCCTCCCTGACTACCTGCCTGTCTGGCTGCCTCCCTATCTGGCTGCCTCTGCCTCCCTGACTACCTGCCTGTTTGGCTGCCACCCTATCTGGCTGCCTGTCTGCCTCCCTGACTATCTGCCTCTCTACCTGCCTACCTACATCCCTCCCTACCTGCCAGACAGTCTGTTTAGGTGAACAGGTTTCTTGATTAGCTGGAAAGCTGATGAGGAAGGCCTGTTGTTTCTCTCACACACTGAGCCAGTTGTCGGGATAGAGGGGATAGACACATCCGGTTCTGCCTGTTTTCCCTCCTGCTTGATCATTTCTTTACCTGAAAGTAAATAATTGGCAAACCGCTATGAATACCGCAGCATTTTAATCATCAGCTGAAACCTGTGGCGACACGATCGTTCGCTCTCTGATGACGTCTCATGTAGACAGGAATGTTTGCTTATTTCTAAAGTGGTTCACAATAGTTTTTAGGTCAGTTGAAAAAAAACTTGTTGGCTTCTGGCAGGTGAATCACCATAGATTACATTAAACAGATAGTATCATTGTCTATGTTTTGCCTGGTTATATATTTATATAAACAAGCACTAAGATATAAGTTATGTTAATATCTATGGACTGTTAGTCAGCTGTGCTTGAGTGACCCAAAGACCCACATACAGTCAACAAACGAACATTCCATTAGTGATAACCTCTCTGATTGGCTGTCATGTCCACAGGTCCAATAAGGAGAGCTCCGTCCACTCCCAGAGGTCTGTCCATCACCACAGCCCCACCTCCTCGGTCACCTCAGTGGGCTCTCTGTCCCGAGCCCAGTCCTCCACCCTCGGTAGTCTCCTCAGCGCCTCCCACCCCTCCCACACACACCCCCACCCCCAGGGGGACCCCTACGCCGCCATGGCTCCCCGAAGCACCCAGGGCCCTGGATCACACCAGGGAGACCCATATTGTCCCGGGCCCATGCACCCTCCAATTCAGAGGGGCCACAGCTTCCCACACGACCCCTACGGCTCCACCTCCAGGATGCACCACCAGCAGCACCACCAGTATCAACAACAGCAGCAACAACAACAACACCAGCACCAACAGTACCACTCCCAGTCATCCCAGGGCCACCCTCCCCAGCACTACCCCCACCCCCAGGGGGACCCTTCGCCATGATGTCCCGCGCCCAGCAGATGGTGGACATGGTGTCAGAGGAGAACCGGCTGCTCAAGCAGGAGATGGAGGTGTGCTGCGAGAAGGTCACCAAGCTGCAGAAGGTAAAAGGGGGACAAATCTCGATCTGACATTTTTGAATGGGTATAAACAGTATGGTTATAGTTCCACCTTCTTCTGCCATATTGCATACACCAATCCTTTTGGATCAACACGTGCCTAAGGACTAGCCCCCCCCCTTCTCTCCCCGGTCAGTTGGAGACAGAGATCACGCTGGTGTCGGAGGCCTATGAGAACCTGGCCAAGTCATCCACTAAGAGGGAGGCTCTGGAGAAAACCATGAGGAACAAGCTGGAGCTGGAGGTGCGCAGGCTGCACGACTTCAACAGGGACCTCAGAGGTGAGAGGCCATAAACAGCTGGAATATCCAAGGCATGCATAGTTTAATGTTCAAAGGATACCTGTCCATGGATTTATGGCAGTAGATTAAACCTATTCCATGCATTACTTTTTTTTGTGAGCAAAAAGTGTGTGTCCTTTCTGCATTGGATTTAGATGACTTCAGTTTAGCATATTTGTTCAGTAATGTATTTATTCATATTCAGAAGCCAGGCTTGGTTTGCATTGATTCCATTGTTACGTTTGATTTAACTGGATTTTCTGAGGACTTGTGGATATCCAGCGTCCACCAATTCCATCTGGTCCTATTTATAAGCATTTGACTAGAGTGCTGTGATGTTGTTGAAACTGGTGTTGTTCATAATGTCACTATTGTGCATTGACTAGGGTTGTCGCGGTGACCGTATTATCGCCATACCTGGAGTCATAAGTCATGACCACAGTAAAATTCCACATGACTGTTGAGACACAGGAATCTCATTTTATGCACTCTGGACATGCTTTGGTAGTACCCAACTGTCTAACTACCATAAATGTCCTAATGGCCTGGTACTCAGAGATCTATTGTCCCTCTAACATCAATGCGAATCACAGCAGACACCTATCATCAAAACAGTACGTGCTTTTAAAACTCTCCTCACTGTGATTGATCAATTTGAAGAAAGAAGTTCAACAACAGGTTGAAACTGAGTGGAAAACATGGTCGCTGTGGATGTTGTTTCAAAGCTTAACACAAATCAAATGGACAGCACTTTATAAGGTGATGATTCATTCAAAACACCCATACTCATAGGCCCATATATGAGTCCAAGCCTGAAAAAGAGTTAAATTAGACTGTGCCGTTATACAATACATAGCCTACCACATTTTACGCACGGCAGAAAATCACAAAAAAAAACTGATTTAAGATGTCTTTGGTACATAATTGTTCTAGCCTATACTCAAATTCAACTAATTCTAGTCATGGCCTTCGAGTGTGGTTATTATGCATACTGGGTGGACTGGTTACTTTATGCTACACTCCAACCTTTTTATCCATGAGTCTGGAAGAGAACATATAGATCTAGACGATGCTGTTGGTTCATTGACTATTTTTTAATTGAAACCTTTATTTAACTAGGCAAGTCAGTTAAGAACAAATTATTATTTACAATGACAGCCTATGAACAGTGAGTTAACTGCCTTGTTCAGGGGCAGAACGACAGAGTTTTACCTTGTCAGCTCGGGGATTCAATCTAGCAACCTTTCGGTAACTGGCCCAATGCTCTAACCACTAGGCTACCTGCCGCCCCTGTACAGGGCGGCTTACAGACTTAGCCTACAATTATAGTGAATTTGTATTTGATTTTGAATAGCCTAGAAGTGGGGCATTTTTTATATGTTTATAATAAATAGGCTGACACATTACCTTTAGCTACAGAATATCTCACCACCATGCATTTCCATCTCCTCCTCTCTCTCCTTCAGTCCTTTCTCCAGCGCACAGAGAGAGGGGCTGTCAACAGTTTAATGAAATATGTTTTGTTATAAACACATGTTACTATCAATGTTGCCGAACAGATTTCACTTGGCTTCCCAAATTAGACAGTGTGTAGTTACAGGCATACTATTGGAGAGCCAATGGTATACAAATGATCACTTTTACGCTCAACATAGTCGCTTCACATGCGCATTCGCTCTGTAATGGGAAAAAATATCCTTTCTATTATATTCTTTTTACTATGAAATCATGTAATATAAAATAATGGCACAGTATTTAGTGTCTTTGGGAGGTATTCAGACCCCTTGACTTTTTCCACATTTTGTTACGTTACAGCCTTAATCTAAAATGGATTAAATCATGTTTTTCATGGTCTGAGAGTCTTAAGGTGCCTTTCGGCAAACTCCAAGCATGCTGTCATGTGCCTTTTATTGAGGAGTGGCTTCCTTTTGGCCACTACCATAAAGGCCTGATTGGTGGAGTGCTGCAGAGAAGGTTGTCTTTCTGGAAGATTCTCCCATCTCCACAGAGGAACTCTAGAGCTCTGTCAGAGTGACCATCAGGTTTTTGGTCACCTCCCTGACTAAGGCCGTTCTCCCCTGACTGCTCAATTTGGCGGGGCGGCCAGCTTAATAAATGTATTTATTTTACTTTTTTAAATGTTCAAAAGGCACATCGGTGGCTTATATGTGTGGAGGCCTGGAGATGCTAAACGTGTTTATCTTCATTAACAGTCCATTACCGTGGGACCGGCAGACTTTTGCATGACAATAACCGGCTGACACATTCATGACCGGCACAGTCCTAGTATTGACTTTGGCACAGTGGAAAAGTACTGGGCAAACGTAAAAGAGCAATCAATTGGTCGATCTGTCAATGAATCAATATGATCAATAAATTGGATATGTTAGTGTTTACAGGCAGTCCAAAGTCTCAACTTCATATCTTTACTATAAAGCAGACCATAGACCCATAGCACTCCAATCCTCACACTCTGTTTCTGTAGGAATTTCTGAGCTGAAGCCGAGTGGGTGGGGGGCAGTTTCATGTCTCTAGTCTCTACTTCACTGGGCTCTTCAGTACTGCAGAGGAAAGAAAAACCTCCATTCATGGCTCCCTGCCCAGACCGGGTCCATGGGGAGATTCCAAGCTTTTACAACAAATCACATATAACTTTTTTGGGGGGTCTTTCCTTCCTCTATTGTATTGGCAGCCGTACACATGTGAAATGGATCTTGCTCTACGTTTGGGGGTTTAGGCTAAACGTATACCTCAGTCGTTGTTGTGTTTCGAGAAACACGGAATAGAAATGGAACAACTGAATATTTGTTTCTGGAATGTTCTCTGTATGTTTCATGACCCAGCCTAGTTGACTTAACACTCAACAAAATATTATTTTAAAGATGCAAAATGCAGATATCGCTCCGCCATTTCCTGGTTGCTAAAATTCTAATAGTTTGCCTTATTTCAGTTTGTGACAAAACAAGCCATGTATAGTGTAGAGAATCATTGTGCCATCTAAACCGCTGTGAAATATCTGTTCAATAATCCAAAATATTGTATTTTCAGCTGTTTGAAGATGGTGTACAAAACCCAAAGTATAAGAAGCAAAAACGAAACTTAAGCACGGAAAGCATAGAAATAGCGCACATACAACAGATCTTCCGCTTCTTAGACCTGCTTTCAATGAGTATGACAGATCTATAACTCACATTTCTGTGTGCATTTGGTCGTGTCACCCGAAACGTTTGGCCCAGAAATAATGGTGTGTTTTGTTTCAGGACAATGTTCTCCTGACTCAATTCTTACCATACTTTTCAGTTCTTTCTTACATGTTGGTTGTAGTTTACCTACAATAAGTAATTGTATTTACATGGGATGGTGGGGTAGGGAGGGTTAGGGGATTGAAGAGTTGTGGGACCGGAGTGGGTATCAAGAGGACACTAAATAATACTTGGTGCCTTTTGTACTGATTCTGATATATATTTAATATGTGATGAATGTTTTTAAAATACAAATAAATAATCCTCCAAAGAGAATGATGACCTCCTCCTCTGTGGAGAAATGTGCGCATATAAAGTGATTTTATTTTTGCTTGCTCCATTTTGCCGAGCAACTGGGTCCCAAGGCGTTTAATGTGAGTGGAACGAAGGCTGGGATCTTAAGAACTTAGAGCCGTTCCACGTTGATTCCGGGCCTATTAAATTCTCTTCAGGGGATTATGAATTCCCTCCACCTCCATATTCCCTTAATTCCATGGGCTGTACGGCTACATTTACACAATCACAGAGCCGTGTGTTGAAAGTCTGTTTGAGCTGTTTAATAGCACCAAAATCCCCCTACCCACCACGCATATCCTGCATATTAACTAGAGGCTGGTTACATGGAATGTGCAACTCTGCAAAGAGTTTAAGAGTGTTTTCTTTAAAGAGCTTTATTCCCGTTTGACCAGGTTGTTGCCATATTATGATCTAATTCCTGCAAATATTTGATTTACAAAAATAAGAGCATATTTATTTATGCGTGTGCGCACGCACAAGTGTGTGTGTGTTCACATGTGTGTCTCTTTGGCCACTAGGCCCTCAGGCTGGCTCGGACCTGACTTTGGTAATGCCATTCTCTGTTGCAGAGCGTATGGATACTGCCAACAAGCAGCTAGCTGCTAAGGAGTGGGAGGGAACGGAAGACAACCGAAAGACCATCTCTCAGCTACTCACCCAGAGTGAGCAAATCACTCACACTATCAGGGAACGCCAGGCTAGACCAAGCCTCTCTGACATTCTACATCCACTCTGAACATACCTCTGTGTGGCCTCATCAGTTAGAAAAAGAACCAGGCAAAGGGTCTGGGGTTCATGTACTGCAAAAACACTACTTATTCACTACAAGTTGCATACTTTTAACAAAATGACACACACACAAAACACTGTTTAAGATGTTTAGTTAATATGGAGAATGCCATTTAAAAAAAAAGTCACCTCATGACAGAACTATTTTTAGTAAATGGAAGGAAGATCAATTTTTTTAAAGGGCTAGACCTCAGTGTGTTGTTTGTCTCCCAGACAAAGAGACTGTGCGTGAGAAGGAGAAGCTGGAGATAGAGCTGAACTCACTGCACTCCTCCACGGACGACCAGAGACGACACATTGAGATCAGGGACCAGGCTCTCAACAACGCCCAGGCCAAAGTAGTCAAACTGGAGGAGGAGGTGAGGATCTGACTGTCATATGCTGTGTTTACACAGGCAAGCCAATTCTGATATGTTGCCCAATTATTGTGCAAAAGAGCTGATCTGATTGGTCAAAAGACCAATTATATTTTAAAAAGATCCAAATTAGGCTGCCTGTTTAAACGCTCTTGTTCTTACTGTTGTTTCATGAATAGGTGATATCAGAAATGTCTTGGATACTTGAATATATCCTGGCATTAGTTCAGTTGATTGAATGAGGGTATATTTATGCCCCCTGGTGGACAAGGCATGAGTTTCTGTTGAGTGTAAAATAATCAAGCTACAATATGTTCTAGAGGTCGACCGATTATGATTTTTCAATGCCGATACCGATTATTGGACGACCCAAAAAAGCCGATACCGATTAATCGGACGATTTATATATATATAATGACAATTACAACAATACTGAATGAACAACGAACACTTTTATTTTAACTTAATGTAATACAGAAATAAATAATGAAACATATTCAATTTGGTTTAAATAATGCAAAAACACAGTGTTGGAGAAGAAAGTAAAAGTGCAATATGTGCCATGTAAAAAAGCTCAAGTTTAAGTTCCTTGCTCAGAACATATGAAAGCTGGTGCTTCAATATTCCCAGTTCTTCAATGTTCCCAGTTAAGAAGTTTTAGGTTGTAGTTATTATAGGAATTATGACACGTCGGCTATTTCTCTCTATACCTTTGACTATTGGATGTTCTAATAGGCACTTTAGTATTGCCAGCCTAATCTCAGAAGTTGATAGGCTTGAAGTCATAAATAGCGCTGTGATTCAAGCATTGCTAAGAGCTGTTGGCAAACGTAGGTAAGTTTGAATGAATTCTTATGAGCCTGCTGCTGCCTACCACCACTCACTGCTCTATCAAATCATTGACTTAATTATAATATAATAAACACAGAAATACGAGCCTTTGGTCATTAATATGGTCATATCCGGAAACTATAATTTCGTAAACAAAATGTTTATTCTTTCAGGAAAATACAGAACCGTTCCGTATTTTATCGAACAGGTGGCAACCTTAAGTCTAAATATTGCTGTTACACAACCTTCAATGTTATGTCATAATTATGTAAAATTCTGGTAAATTAGTTCGCAATGAGCCAGGCGGCCCAAACTGTTGCATAGTTAATATTGCCTGCTAACATGAATTTATTTTAACTAAATATGCAGGTTTAAAAATATATACTTCTGTGTATTGGTTTTAAGGTATTGATGTTTATGGTTCGGTACATTCGTGCAACGATTGTGCTTTTTTTCGTGAATGTTCTTTTGTTAAATTATCACCCATTTGGCGAAGTAGGCTGTGATTCGATGATAAATTAACAGAAGAAGATTGATTGTTTTTTATAAGATAAGTTTAATGCTAGCTAGCAACTTACCTTGGCTCCTTGCTGCAATCGCGTAACAGGTGGTCAGCCTGCCACACAGTTGCCTTGTGGAATGCAATGTAATCAGCCATAATCGGCATAGAAAAATGCAGATTACCGATTGTTATGAAAACTTGAAATTGGTCCTAATTAATCGTTCATGCCGATTAATCGGTCAACCTCTAGTATGTTCCCTGTCGTTGTGTCACCATTAAGCTGGATAGCCTGAGAATATCAGTATTGAACCACAGTGTCATCCATCCTATCACCTGGTATTGATGACGTCATTGGCTAAAGATGGGGTCTGGTATGTGTTGAGTTGTGATTCATGGGGTTGGTTTGGACTGTTTAAAAGATAAGACAAACGACTGCAAAATGGGTTGTTTATATTTACTCAAAACATCATTCATGGCCCAGCCTCCGAGAGGAATGGTCCAAAAGACTGGCCTCTGTGTGGACCTGGACAAAACTCTCATGTGGAGCTGCTCCGAGCTTTGATATCCCTGCCTGGTAATATGTCTGAAATAGCCCAGAAGGCTAGTTAGCCAGTTGGGGCCAAGCGAAGCAGGAAACAGACCTGGAGTGTCCTAAAAAGCACAGGGTTGATCCACTTCTGCCCGGCACCTCCACAAACTCACGCTTGTTTCCTTGAACAAAGGCTGTTGAGTTGGAGTTTTATATCTGCCATGAAAAAGCTCTGAACAGTGCCAGATTCTTGGCCTGCTTTCTCTGTTTCTCTGTCAGTGTGGGAACTCTGTATATGCTCCTCTATTTGTCCCTCTCTTTCTCTCTTTTCCTCTTATTTCTTTAAAAAGAGTGTCCCTGAGCTAAATCATTCCATTGAGTAGAGCCAAATACAGCTCCTGCTGCAGTTCAAAGGGACATTGAAACATGGGTATTGTGGATACTGCATTATCTTGGATTGGGGGGTTGGAGTTGGGGCTCTGGGTGGGGGATGTTTGGAGGAAGGAGGGCATAGGTGAAACAAAGTCTCACCTGTTTCCCTGTTTCCTTCCTAGCCGTATTTCAACTCCTGTCTTTTCATTCCTTAGACGAGAGCAATTATATTGTGGTGCAAACAAAGGAAACCATTGCCTTCACCAACCCAGTCAGAAGGGGAGTGAACAAGTCGGGTTAAAGGGAGGAGCAGGTTTCTGGAATGGAATGCAACCCCCCCCCCCACTTCCTGTCTACTTCAAATCAAATTTTATTTGTCCCATACACATGGTTAGCAGATGTTAATGCGAGTGTAGCGAAATGCTTGTGCTTCTAGTTCCGACAATGCAGTAATAACCAACAAGTAAACTAACTAACAATTCCAAAACTACTGTCTTATACACACAAGTGTAAGGGGATAAAGAATATGTACATAAAGATATATGAATGAGTGATGGTACAGAGCGGCATAGGCAAGATACAGTAGATGTTATCGAGTACAGTATATACATATGAGATGAGTATGTAAACAAAGTGGCATAGTTAAAGTGGCTAGTGATACATGTATTACATAAGGATGCAGTAGATGATATAGAGTACAGTATATACTTATACATATGAGATGAATCATGTAGAGTATGTAAACATTATATTAGGTAGCATTGTTTAAAGTGGCTAGTGATATATTTCACATAATTTCCCATCAATTCCCATTATTAAAGTGGCTGGAGTTGAGTCAGTGTGTTGGCAGCAGCCACTCAATGTTAGTGGTGGCTGTTTAACAGTCTGATGGCCTTGAGATAGAAGCTGTTTTTCAGTCTCTCGGTCCCAGCTTTGATGCACCTGTACTGACCTCGCCTTCTGGATGATAGCGGGGTGAACAGGCAGTGGCTCGGGTGGTTGTTGTCCTTGATGATCTTTATGGCCTTCCTGTAACATCGGGTGGTGTAGGTGTCCTGGAGGGCAGGTAGTGTTCTCAGGCTATCCAGTTAATGGTGACACAACGACAGTTCCGGTGTTCCAGACCTCCGGTCTGTGCCGTGACCACATCCTGTCTGTATGTTTTGTCTCCCTGGCTGCAGCTGAAGAAGAAGCAGGTGTATGTGGAGAAGGTGGAGCGCATGCAGCAGGCCCTGGCCCAGCTCCAGGCTGCCTGTGAGAAGAGAGAGCAGCTGGAGCACCGCTTACGCACGCGGCTGGAGCGGGAGCTGGAGTCACTACGCATGCAGCAGGTGAGAGAAGCACACACTCAGACACACATGGTGTGTTAACCTACTTGACTGAATTCCCGGGGCCCCGTGAAAATCTCATTTGCATTCCAAAAAATCCCCAGCAAAATCCGTGTAAGATAGAAATATATATTTTTTTGCATGGTCTGTGTCTCAATCCACAACATCTCACGAAAACGTCTGTAGCGTCCGAACAGTTTGGGCTACGTACTAATATGACCCCTCTAAGGTGAGCCTCTCACGAACACGTTCATGTCGGTTGTTTTGCTCTAGAACGCCCACAAGCCTCACAACACTCACCTGAAGGCAGCCTGGGACCAGTTTACAAAATGAATGGAAGTACAGTACCAGTGAAATGTTTGGACACAACTACTCATTCAAGGGTTTTTCTTTGTTTTTTAACATTTAATATATTTAAATATAATAAGCTACATTGTAGAATAATAGTGAAGACATCAAATAACACGTGTACCAAATAGGGCCATCTTCCATATACTACCCATACCATGTCACAACACAACTGATTGGCTCAAATAGGGCTATCTTCCATATACCACCCATACCATGTCACAACACAACTGATTGGCTCAAATGCATTAAGAAGGAAAGAAACTCCACAAATGTACTTTTAACAAGGCACACCTGTTAATTGAAATGCCTTCCAGGTGACTGACAAACTCATGGAGCTGGTTGAGAGAATGCCAAGAGTGTGCAAAGCTGTCTTCAAGGCAAAGGGTGGCTACTTTGAAGAATCTCAAATATAAAATATATTTTGATTTGTTTAACACGCTTTTTTTTGGTTACTACGAGATTCCAATATGTGTTATTTCAGTGTTGATGTCTTCACTATTATTATACAGTGTAGAAAATAGTAAAAAATAAAGAGAAACCCTTGAATGAGTAGGGTGTGTCCAAAGTTTAGACTGATATTATATATATGGAAGTAGTTTAGTAGCTTAAAAAAAAGGGGTTAAATATGTGTCAAAAAGAAGTTTCCTGATCATTCTCATATCTCTCAGATAGGACACACACTTCAAAACGAACGTCTTTTTGAACCCCTCTAGAGCAGGGTTTCCCAAAGTCGGTCCTGGGAAACCTGGGGCCACGTTTGAGTTTTTTCCGTAGCACTACACACTGTGCTCTTTTGCACACCAATATCTCTACCTGTACATCTGATCTGACCATCTGATCATTTATCACTCTAGTGTTAATCTGCAAAATTGTAATTATTCGCCTACCTCCTCATGCCTTTTGCACACAATGTATATAGACTCTTTTTTTCCCCTACTATGTTATTGACTTGTTAACTGTTTACTCCATGTGTAACTCTGTGTTGTCTGTTCACACTGCTATGCTTTATCTTGGCCAGGTCGCAGTTGCAAATGAGAACTTGTTCTCAACTAGCCTACCTGGTTAAATAAAGGTGAAACAAAAAAGAAATAAAAAAATGATCAAAGCTTGATGATGAGTTGGTTATTTGAATCAGCTGTGTAGTGTTCGGTCAAAAAAACTAAACGTCCACTCGGGGAGGGGGTGGGGGCATAGAAACTCATTGAATAACAGATTCATACATGGATAAACAGTGTTAAAGACACTGAGACGCATGCTGATGTTTATTGTCATGAGTCTGATCCTGAAGGTAGAACTGAGCGATTTCCCCTTAAGCCAGCTGCAAAGTCAAAATTGGCTATATTGTAAAGAAAAATTAGCTTTTTGGTCTTGATTTAAGGTTAGTGTTAAGCATTAGGGTTAGCAGTGTGGTTCGAGTTAGCTTTAAATCAGATGTTATGACTTTGTGGCTGTGCCAGCTAGTGACCACTCCACAGAACGGCCTCCAGAAATAGATTCATGATGAAAAACACTAACCTGCCTATGAGACGGTGCAGCATCTCAGCTGCATTCAGCGTCAGCAGGGTGACCTGACCCAGAATTCCAGGCTCTCTCTCCCAGTCCCAACAGAGATGATCTATTCCTTAAATCCCATTCTCTCTTTCTGTGTGTCCGAGCAGAGCCAAGCAGGGCATCACATAATGTTTTCTCATTAATAGAGCGCAGCCAGGTCCTCAAGGATGCTGAGAATGTGGGGGAAAGGTTGTAGATGACAGAACACCGGAGGGGAAAGGAGAGAAGTAGGAGAGAGGAAGAGAGCGATGTACAGAACCAGTCAAAAACCCTTGAATGACTAGGTGTGCCCAAACTTTTGACTGGTACTGTATATTCCATTAAAGCCTTTGGGAGCAGACAGATTGTCTGGTCCACAGAGACTACAGACATACTTGGAGCCTTGCCTCTCTACCAGCCAGTGTTGCCATAACCCATGATATAGGCAGAAATTGTGTGTATTGGTAATGTGAATGTGACTTGATTGCTCACTTGGATGGCGGTCGAGCTCTTGGAACAATTATGTTCACTGACGGCCACATCTCCCACCCCCATTGTCTTCCTTCCTCCTCTCCACCCATCCAGAGACAAGGCGGCTCCCAGAGCAGCAGCAGTGGTCAGGAGTACAATGCCACAGCTCTGATGGAGCACCTGAGGGAGAAGGAGGAGAGGATCCTGGCCCTGGAGGCAGACATGACCAAGTGGGAGCAGAAGTACCTGGAGGAGAGCGTCATGAGGCAGTTTGCCTTAGACGCTGCCGCCTCCGTCGCCACCCAGAGGGACACGTCGTCGTCAATGATAAGCCACTCCGCCAGCAGCAGCTATGAGCAGCAGCTGTCAGTGGAGGCTCGTATCCAGAAGGAGGAGGAGGAGATCCTGCTGGCCAACCGCCGCTGTCTTGACATGGAAAGCAGGTAGATAGTTGTGTTTGAGACACATCCACAGGTCTATTCAGATCAACTGATCTTCAAAATGCCTGGAGAGGCATTAAACCTATCCATTTCATATAATAATCATGTTCTGTACAGTGCACTATACAGATACGATCCTTAACAGCTTAACACAACCACTTACCCTAGATCCTAGAACTTCAGTGCAATTGTTCTCACTGATCATACAGAACACAATCACATTCAAATATTAATGCAGTCTGCACTTTGCAGGATGTTGTACTTCCTTTTATTTGAAGAACTATACTCATGTCCCGTCCCATAGGATCAAGAACCTGCACGCCCAGATCATTGAGAAGGATGCCATGATCAAAGTGCTCCACCAGCGTTCCAGGAAGGATCCCAACAAGGACCGGGATGCCGCGGCCACCATGCGACCCTCCAAGTCTCTGATGTCTATCGCCAACACGGGCGGCTCGGGCCTGCTCTCACACAGCTTGGGCCTCAGCAGCTCCCCGATCACAGAAGAGCGCAAGGACAGCAGCTGGAAGGGCAGCCTGGGTAAGAATTCTATTGGTTTTAATGGGGTTTGGTTGTGTTATGTGCCACATGATAAAGGCTATTTGAGTTTCCCCTTGTTATATTTGATGGATTAATTTGAATTGAGTGGGTTAGATACTGGTTCTGCAGACATAGGGAGGGCACTACTTTTGACTAGACTCGACCTCTTGTGAAAAGTAGTGAACTATAAGGGTGTCATTTCAGATGCAGGGTAGAGGCACAAAAGCCGGAAGTCTGGTTAGGAGGAAGAGGGCAGGGAGGGTACAGGAAGTTGATTCCCTGGCCCCTGAGATGTGTGCGTCAGAGCGTGATGACGGAGAGACAAAGGGGTGTGGAGGGTATCATTGACATGAATGGTCTTCAGCTGTGGGTTTTTATGTAACTTAGATTTCAATAGTAACATTGAATGAGTAATAGCCTGCTGGTGATGGAGGAGGGTGGTAATATTATCAATATTATCAATGGTGCTGTGCTTGCTGGTACAGGCTGATTTGAATCTTGCTTAATTGTTGTGTGAATGCTGAATGTACTGTCTGTTACTATCGACTATTTTATCTTACTTCAACGTGCATCAATAAACAAGTTGTCATGGGTAACCCAGCACCACCACATGCCTAACAGGTCTTCTCTGTTCCCTCCCCTCAGGAGTTCTGTTGGGTCCAGAGTACCGTACCGATTCTCTGAGGACAGAGTCCATCTCGTCATCTCCCTCCCCGGTCCTGCCCCTGACAGCAGGCCACTCTAAGACGGGCAGCAGGGACAGCTGCACCCAGACAGACAAGGGCCAGAACCAGGAGGCTAGCAGCAAGCCTAGCACCCCAGCCCTGCAGAGCACGACCCTGCCTAGCCGCCTCTCCAGCCCCAGCCCCGTCTACATACCTGACCGCATCGCAGGTACAGTAGGACAGTGCAATCGACATTAGTGTTGTCCACAGGGGACACAAGGCCAGCAGTTTGTCCTGACCACAGGTCCTAATTATATGCTTTAACTAGGGTCCAGAGGTTTTTCAGACCCAGTTAATATGAAGTATTTTAGTGTTCGCTGCCTGCAATTTGAGAAATAGAAACTTTCAATTAGTTTAGATGTGACCAACGAGGATGCTTCTGCAATGTGCAGTGCCAACATAGCAGAATGGCAAACAACGCTTGTGATTGTCAGTGTAGCCCATCACTTGAACTGAACTGAATCGTTTCTAGGAAAATGATCTAACCAAAAGCAAATGGGCTTTTGTTTAAAATCTGTTTTGACATGTTACGAGACTAATTCAAGAAATATTCCAGGAAGTAGAGGTCGACCGATTATGATTTTTCACCGCCGATACCGATTATTGGAGGACCAAAAAAGCCAATACCGATTAATCTGCCGATTTGTATTTATTTATTTGTAATAATGACAATTACAACAATACCGAATGAACACTTATTTTAACTTAATATAATACATAAATACAATCAACTTAGCCTCAAGTAAATAATGAAACATGTTCAATTTGGTTTAAATAATGCAAAAACAAAGTGTTGGAGAAGAAAGTAAAAGGGTATGCTATGTAAGAAAGCAAACGTTTCAGTTCCTTGCTCAGAACATGAGAACATATGAAAGCTGGTGGTTCCTTTTAACATGAGTTTTCAATATTCCCAGGTAAGAAGTTTTAGGTTGTAGTTATTATAGGAATTATAGGACTATTTCCCTCTATACCATTTGTATTTCATTAACCTTTGACTATTGGATGTTCTTATAGGCACTTCAGTATTGCCAGTGTAACAGTATAGCCTCCGTCCCTCTCCTCGCTCCTCCCTGGACTCGAACCAGCAACACAACAACAACGACAGCCACCATCAAAGCAGTGTTACCCATTCAGAGCAAGGGAAACAACCACAGGCTCAGAGCAAGTGACGTTTGAAACGCTGTTAGCGCGCGCTAACTAGCTAGCCATTTCACTTCGGTTACACCAGCCTCATATCGGGAGTTGATAGGCTTGAAATCATAAACAGCGTAATGCTTGATGCACAACGAAGAGCTGCTGGCAAAACGCACGAAAGTGCTGTTTGAATGGATGTTTTCACGCCTGCTTCTGCCTACCACCGTTCAGTCAGATACTTAGATACTTGTATGCTCAGTCAGATTATATGCAACGCAGGACACGCTAGATAATATCTAGTAATATCATCAACCATGTGTAGTTAACTAGTGGTTATGATTGTTTTTTATAAGATACGTTTAATGCTAGCTAGCAACTTACTTTGGCGTACTGCATTCGCGTAACAGGTAACTTGTGGAGTGCAATGAGAGAGAGGCAGGTCGTTATTGCGTTGGACAAGTTAACTGTAAGGTTGCACGATTGGATCCCCCGAGCTGACAAGGTGAAAATCTTCTGCCCCTGAACGAGGCAGTTAACCCACCGTTCAAAGGCCGTAATTGAAAATAAGAATGTGTTCTTAACTGACTTGCCTAGTTAAATAAAGGTATAAAATAATAATAATTAAAGTAAATTTTAAAAAATCGTCAAATTGGCACCCAAAAATACCGATTTCCGATTGTTATGAAAACTTGAAATCAGTCAACCTCTACCAGAAACCACACATTTGTTTCAACCAAGCAGTAGCTGGGGGGAGAGGTTAAGGGTCAGATGCTCTGGATGGGCAATATGGGGTCAAATCGCCTATTCAAATATAGTGTGCAGGATATTGTTTTCTTTAAGGCAAATAGCCTATTCCCTTTATAGTGCACTACTTATGTGGCTCTGGTAAAAGGTTGTGCATTATATGGGGATTGGGGAACAGGCTGAATCTTTGTTTTGGGGGTAGATGTTCCCTTTGATCAGTTGACCAAACTTCTCCCTGTGTTTCTGTAGATGTGCCAGTGTTCCACAGCAGTACCCTGGAGAGGCGTGTCATGGTGCAGTCCCACCCCCAGGCCACATCAGCCCCTCAACAGGAGGACAATGACATGGTGGAGATTCTTATCTGAACTGAACCATGTCCTCTATAGGTCACAGGACAGGAGGACGATATGTGTTTGTGCATAATCAATACACACACACAAACATTCACAGACACACACTTTCAAAATAGGTGGAGGATTCCTTTTTTTGTTTTTTAACTAGTTGTAGAGTGACGAGAGTGTGTTCAAATGCACAACTTTTTTAGATGTGCTTTAATGAACAATACTCTGTACGGATTGTGATTCGGGAAGTTTTAGTGTCATCAGAGCAATCAGTGTTGCTGGAGGCTATTGGTTAACTAGCCTCCTTGGACCAAATGTATTGGCTACCATACGTTGCATCTATTGCACTACTTACTTTTTCACGTTAAGTCTGACTTAGGTAATCTATTTATGTGTCGTAAACAGTACATTATTCACCAATGTTAGACGTGGCACTTGGGTAATCAGTGATATTGTAAACTACAAAACATTATTTTAACCTGTAGATACTGTATGTATGGCATGTGTACCATTTAACCGAACTGAATGGAATAGGTTTTTAGAAGCCATTCGGTTACATGGCACTGCCAGCCAAGGACCACAATGCACTGTTTAAAGTATTGGGGGACCGGCCCCCCATGTCACAGTGGAAAACTTGGGGGAGCGAGACTCACATTTCTACTGTGGTCCAATGTGCTGCCTGTGTGACCCCACTGGATGGGGTCTGTCTCTTTTGAAGTGCAGCAGTAGAAGAGGTTTGGTGTTCACCGATGTGCCTATGCATCAGTTAAGGTTCTCCACTATACCTGTTAAGTGTCCTTCATTCCAGTCATGCTGGGTTTGAAAGGGTCTTCTGCCCAGACTTGCCTCAAATGATATTAGGCCTGACATAGTCCGTTAGGATTTTAACTACTAGTTTATGCAATGATCAGACAATCTGGTAATCAACTGTCTTTCTACACCGATTGACATTGTATTTATGAAACTATATGGCTCTGTTTACAAAGGAAGCCCAATTCTGGTCCTTTGCCAATGATTGGGCAAAAGATAGGAATTGGGCTGCCTGGTTAAACGCAGCCTATGTGGTGATGTTAACAGTTGAAATCTAAGCCAGTTTCACAACCGCACATGTCCCTTTCTTTTGACCAAAGGTAACAGAATGAGTTTGTCTGTGGCTTGATGTGATAATGTTATATCTATGATATCACATCAAACTTTCAAACAGTGACTGAAATATCCACCCATATAACAATCTAGGTAGCAGTTGTGAGCATTTTTAATCCAAAGACAAAAATGTGGGACCAAAGAAACACTCCACCAGCCTGACTCCACTATTGTCTTTAATGTCAATAGGTTAAGTGGACATAAAAAAAAAAACAACAACACTGAGGCCAATAATATCTGTAAACAAAATTTTACTTCACCTGCTCGAACAAACTGTCTCCACGTATCTACATTTCTCCAACCTGGCTGATGCAGTTAGGCCAGTGTTTGAAAGAAGTACACTACATCACCAAAAGTATGTGGACACCTGCTTGTTGAACATCTCATTCCAAAATCATGGGCATTAATATGGAGGTGGTCCCTCCTTTGCTGCTATAACAGCCTCCACTCTTCTGGGATGGCTTTCCACTAGATGTTGGAACATTTCTGAGAGGATTTGCTTCCATTCATCCACAAGAGCATTAGTGAGGTCGGACACTGATGTTGGGCGATTAGGTCTGGCTCGCAGTTGGTGTTCCATGGGGTTGAGGTCAGGGCTCTGTGCAGGCCAGTCAAGTTCTTCCACATCAATTTTGACAAACCATTTCTGTATGTACCTCGCTTTGTGCACAGGGGCATTGTCTTGCTGAAACAGGAAAGAGCCTTCCCTAAACTGTTGCCGCAAAGTTGGAATCACAGAATCGTATAGAATGTCATTGTATGCTGTAGCGTTAAGATTTCCCCTTCACTGGAACTAAGGGGGCTAGCCCGAACCATGAAAAAACAACCCCAGACCATTATTCCTCCTCCACCAAACTTTACAATTGGCACTATACATTGGTGCAGGTAGCGTTCTCCTGGCATCCGCCAAACCCAGATTCATCCGTCCGACTGCCAGATGGTGAAGCGTGATTCATCACTTCAGAAAACACGTTTCCATTGCTCCAGAGTCCAATGGCGGCGAGCTATTCACCACTCTAGCCATTGCTTGGCATTGAGCAAAGTCATCTTAGGCTTGTGTGCGGCTGCTTGGCCATGAAAACCCATTTCATGAAGCTCCCAATGAACAGTTCTTGTGCTGACATTGCATCCAGAGGCAGTTTGGAACTTGGTAGTAAGTGTTACAACCAAGGACAGACTTTTTACGCGCTTCAGCACTTGGCAGTTCTGTGAGCTTGTGTGGCCTACCACTTCGCGGCTGAGCCATTGTTGTTCCTAGACATTTCCACTTCACAATAACAGCACTTACAGTTGACTGGGGCAGAAATTTGACAAACTGACTTGTTGGAAAGGTGGCATCCTATGACGGTGCCATGTTGAAAGTCACTGAGCTCTTCAGTCAGGCAATTCTACTGCCAATGTTTGTCTATGGAGATTGCATGGCTGTGTGCTCAATTTCATACACCTGTCAGCAAACGGTGTGGCTAAAATAGCCGAATCCACTGATTTGAAGGGGTGTCCACATAATTTTGTATATAGTGTACAGTATGTCAGTTTCATAACTGAATAAAAAGCACAAATAGTGTTAAGAAATAAAAAATGTCCAGCACGGGGGGGGCAATTTCTCCCCTTGTAGTGTCAAGTTGTTTGTCCAGGATAGACAATGGACCCTGGGATTGGAGACTGAACCTTGGGTGGGGACTATGGGATTGAACACCTAATATATACATTTTTTTTTTGGTGTTCATTTTACGCTTCTTGCTAAGGCTCATTTGGATGGCTATCAGTTGCACTTTCTGTTTTACTGTTTGTAAAATGACACTTTTCAATGGTTACATTTTCAAAGGGCCAATGGATTTCATGTTCAATTTATTGGGAGAGCATCAAATGTTTTTTCATGGTGTTACTAACAGTCATGTCAAAGTCCCCGTTATCAAGTACTGTACCAACCTGCACCGGAAGCTTCAGAAATGTCATTTATACATTAATTCAACTCTTAAAGCAAAGGTGTTCCCCTTAAAATCTGTACTGATAGCATACAGCACAATATGCAACTCTTTGCGGTCCCACCCAAATGCCAGTCCATGGGTCTTGCTTCAAATTTCATAAGGTGTTCTGTACCCATTACTGTCAAAACAGATGATTAGCATTTACATGTTTAAGTCAGTGAGCCTGTAGACCTGCCTTATCAGTGTGGTGATGGGAATAATTATCAAACTATGTATTAACGTTTTTGGTCAATCAAGAGCAGAGTTGGTGAGTTTACCGGAATCTCTGGTAGTAATGAATGTTTATTTTTTAAAGATGCAAGATCTTCTAGTATTTGTGCCTTTCAACGTCTGTAAAATAGATGCTGCTTGACAATGTCATTACTGTACAATCGCCATTCATGTTTAATTAAATTGTATTTCTAGTCAACCATCTGGTTTTACAAAAAACAAACATTTCATGACGTTTTTATTTGTGGTTGAACGTTTTTGGGGTGTAATTTATGTACTCCTGACGACTTTCCAAATGTTTCGGATAGTGAGTTTACTTGGTTTAGTATTACATTTATTTTGTTAAATAAATATACAATGTGACTTTTCTATGCATTTTCCTCTTATAATGTACACTACATGTATTTATTTGGTATAGAGTACCACAGTAAGAGTTATAAAACCTAGCAGTCAAACGGTTCCATTCATTTTACCCCATAGGGGATTTTAGAAACACTCAAGGGCTGTGTTCCCTGTAGGCTTACCCTGGTGTAACGTTTCGATAACCCTGGAAATCTTTCTAGGACCAGGTGACTTTTCAATGTATTTGCTTACATCACACCCTCCACGAAGAGCCTCCCACCGCCCTGCTAGTTGTCCTACCTGATAATTGTACCCACCTGTTGTCCCAGGTCTAAATCAGTCCCTGATTAGAGGGGAACATGCAGTGGAAAGAGAATAGATGACTTCTTTGATATCTAAGAATCTATGGGCTAGATTTAATCGGATTGAAATGCAGTGTCTTGGTGGAACGGCATTTGAGCTGTCAATCCACAAGCACCTTGTTGCCATTAAATGCAACGAAACCACACCTGACAAATCCCATGCATCAGAATCTGCATAATGAATACCACTCAGATGTTTCAGCGGTGTGAGCAGTTGCTCGTGTGTCAAACCACTCCCTTATTATCCCTACTGTGTTAGAAGTTCCAAACGGCGCAAGAAAGTGTAGGCACTATCGATGTTAGAAATAACGACGCAAATGTCAAACCATTGGAGTAAACATGCGTACCCTAACAGCAAACGGAAGTTTTCCAATGGAAAAAAAAAACACTTCTGTTCCGTTTGCAACAGAATCGACGTAATGAATACGGCCCCAGACGAGGTTCAAGCAGGTGAAAGAACCAACGGACAAAACAAACCTCACTCAACATTATATTTAATTTATTGTAAACCCAGTACAACTTCAAAAATGGAAAAAGAACAAGAAACCCCATGTAATAAATTAGTGTTCAATTTACATTCATGGTTAATGTCATTTGACTTCTGAGAAACATATCATTTCATATTATGAACTGGTCTGGAAAAGATCAAAGCCACTGAGGCAGCCAACTTCAAAGCACTTCATGTCGCAGGCATTCAAACGCAGACATGTCTCACTTTAGTCTTGATTAAATAGAGGCCTTACAGAAGGACCTTATTACACATGTACTGTCTGAAACGGATTACAATTTAGGCTTCTCTAAGTCTGAAAAGTTCCAAGTAAATCATACCATAATAGTATACTAGATACTTTGGACTAGTTACCAACTGACTCATGGCATTCCACCACCAGTGGTTACACAACTAGATTGAAATGTATAGTTTACACACGCTGTGTTTTGACAGACCTATGACGTAAATCGGATTATCCATCTCAACGACAACAGTATAGAAGCCTCCGCAGTAACACTATCATTTCCTATCACCACCTCCAACCGTGGTAAGCAATAGCTGTTCAAGTCAGAGATGGCCAATCCTTTAGGCAAACATGAAATGGATCAATCCCTGATAATGTTGAAATATGCCAGCATCCATCTTGACAATCAACTTAGTCCATATTTGTGACCTATGCACACCACTAATGCTCAACATCATTTTATCATCATAGTCCTAAGGCCCTACCCTTAACAGTTGCTGAAATAGCTTCCTCTCCTGGGGCCCAGATTCACAAAACCTTAACTATAGACTTGAAGAAAGTTGTTATTCCTCAAAAGGTTGTTGGACATTTTCGTGCCCTTTCTCCTTAAGAAGAAATTTGGTTCTTAATTCCAAGTTAGCTAAACTCTTGGCAGTGCGAGAAAAAGCTCATGAAAGCAGTTTAATTCACAAACTTCATCTGAAAGTTTCAGTATTGATAATCTTAAACCCAATAACATGTTTTAGAGCAGTAATCATGCTAACATGATTGCCATTGCTAGCTAGATAAGTTGCCAAGAAATGAAGATTTGTAAGAAGATATTGTTGAGGAATTACACTTAAACTATCTTATGAACATATTTTTCTTCTTAAGAACCTTAAGTTTTTGCGTAAGAAGTGTTTAGTGAATCTGGGCCCTGGCCTTGGAAGAAAGGAGATGGGCCATTGCGATCTATACATGCTCAACATCTAACACCAACATGTGTGTAAGAGTAAGTGCACTGACAAACTACCCAGCTGAGTGGATGTGTAATGCAGAGTTGAGCAAAGTAGCGTTGCAGAGCAGATGAGTGGGCTATTTGAGTGACTTGTCTGTTATCTGCGTATCCAGAGCCATCCGTTGAGCAGGCAGGCAGAAAGGAGCAGGGAGAAGAGCACCAGCTCAGTCTGTCTGCGTTCAGTGTTCTGCTTCTCCAGACCCGCCAGACGACGACTCATCTTCACCACCTGGACACGAGAAAGGCGCTGATCTGTTATACTGTAAGTGACAGATTTATTTTTTGTTTATACACAACATTTGTCGTAGTGTAAAGATGGCCTCAGTTTCTGAGACTCAAGAAAGGACATCTTACAGAAATGCAACATACAAGTTTCCATAACATTAGTGACTCAATGGCCAGAAGAAAATATTGAAGTTATGGCTCCATCTACTGGTTGAACACAGGCTACACTATCATAATGGCATTGATGGAACAAAAGCATAACATTCTGACCAGACCGGACACGTTGCGTGTGCGAGCGTCGCAAAATACATTTAGAAATCCATGTTATTCAATTATTGCGAGCGACTGCGATGCCAAGGGCTAAAATAGAAGTCCCTATTTCTGACGCAGATCACGTTGAAAGTCCTGCCTCTCCCATTTCCTCATCAGTTTATAGAAGCAGGAACCCACGTGCCATCTCCTCATTGGCTATAACAACATGGGTGATTGAAAGACAAACTGTTTTGCCTGTAGTCGTGGTAATACTATGAAAGTTTAGATGCCAATCCCCATATAAGTTCAAAGATGAAAAGGCCTGGAACGAAGAGATGACTAGAAACGATTCGGTTGGCCGTTTTATGTGTGGATTAATTGGCGAAGTAGAGGAGCTTGTGCATTTCAGGTAAAATGACAACTCAATGTTTATATCCCAGGACAAATTAGCTAACAAGTGCAAGCTAACTAGCGAAATTGCCATACATGTTTAATGCTTTTCGACCAGTCCCCAAATTAATGTCATTGGTTCAGAGTTTGTTTTGATATTTTAACCTGCGTGTCGTGATCTGCGTGAAAATAAATGTATGCACGATAGCGCATGCGCGCAGCCGGTTTCGGTTCGGTTTAAGGCCGCACTAACAGTAAACAGGTTTATCGCGAGAGATTCAGGCCTAAATTAAGCCTAAAGATGCTACTGATGTCACTCACCAAGTCCCCTAATGTCTTACCAGACACATAAGATACTATCATGAATTAATATAGGCCTATATAAACATTTCATGTAATTTCTAGCCTACTACATTTTATGACTGGATATATTGGCAGAATATTTTTTATACGACAAAATACAGGGTAGCCTGCCACTGACAGGTCTGAGTTTGTTGTGTTTATGAATAAATACATTTCTGCCTGTTTTATTTTTACAATGCATCAGAGCAGCAATGTACACTGCTCAAAAAAATAAAGGGAACACTTAAACAACAATGTAACTCCAAGTCAATCACACTTCTGTGAAATCAAACTGTCCACTTAGGAAGCAACACTGATTGACAATAAATGTCACATGCTGTTGTGCAAATAGAATAGACAACAGGTGGAAATGATAGGCAAGACACTCCCAATAAAGGAGTGGTTCTGCAGGTGGGGACCACAGACCACTTCTCAGTTCCTATGCTTCCTGGCTGATGTTTTGGTCACTTTTGAATGCTGGCGGTGCTTTCACTCTAGTGGTGGCATGAGACGGAGTCTACAACCCACACAAGTGGCACAGGTAGTGCAGCTCATCCAGGATGGCACATCAATGCGAGCTGTGGCAAGAAGGTTTGCTGTGTCTGTCAGCGTAGTGTCCAGAGCATGGAGGCGCTACCATGAGACAGGCCAGTACATCAGGAGACGTGGAGGAGGCCGTAGGAGGGCAACAACCCAGCAGCAGGACCGCTACCTCCGCTTTTGTGCAAGGAGGAGCAGGAGGAGCACTGCCAGAGCCCTGCAAAAATACCTCCAGCAGGCCACAAATGTGCATGTGTCTGCTCAAACGGTCAGAAAGACTCAATGAGGGTGGTATGAGGGACCGACGTCCACAGGTGGGGGTTGTGCTTACAGCCCAACACCGTGCAGGAAGTTTTTCATTTGCCAGAGAACACCAAGATTGGCAAATTCGCCACTGGCGCCCTGTGCTCTTCACAGATGAAAGCAGGTTCACACTGAGCACATGTGACAGACGTGACAGTCTGGAGACGCCGTGGAGAACATTCTGCTGCCTGCAACATGCTCCAGCATGACCGGTTTAGCGGTGGGTCAGTCATGGTGGAGCCATTTCTTTGGGGGGCCGCACAGCCCTCCATGTGCTCGCCAGAGGTAGCCTGACTGCCACCGAGATGAGATCCTCAGACCCCTTGTGAGACCATATGCTGGTGCGGTTGGCCTCCTCCTAATGCAAGACAATGCTAGACCTCATGTGGCTGGAGTGTGTCAACAGTTCCTGCAAGAGGAAGGGATTGATGCTATGGACTGGCCCGCCCGTTCCCCAGACCTGAATCCAATTGAGCACATCTGGGACATCATGTCTCGCTCCATCCACCAACGCAACGTTGCACCACAGACTGTCCAGGAGTTGGCGGATGCTTTAGTCCAGGTCTGGGAGATCCCTCAGGAGACCAGCCACCACCTCATCATGAGCATGCCCAGGCGTTGTAGGGAGAGTCATACAGGCACGTGGAGGCCACACACACTACTGAGCCTCATTTTGACTTGTTTTAAGGACATTACATCAAAGTTGGATCAGCCTGTAGTGTGGTTTTTCCACTTTAATTTTGAGTGTGACTCCAAATTCAGACCTCCATGGGTTGATAAATTTGATTTCCATTGATAATTTTTGTGTGATTTTGTTGTCAGCACATTCAACTATGTAAAGAAAAAAAGTATTTAAAAATAATATTCCATTCATTCAAATCTAGGATGTGTTATTTTAGTGTTGCCTTTATTTTTTTGAGCAGTGTATTAATTTAGCCTTTGCGATTACATTACACCACAGCTACATGTCACCTTCGCAATTCAAACTTCCCTGCCAGTTCATTGCCAACACTGACCTATTTTATTGCAATTCAGCAAGCAAGAGGATTCATCGATGCTTTTTAAATTGCTCAAAAGTTTCTAACTACATGGAACAAAAATGTCAACACAATATGTTGGTCCTGTTTCATGAGCTGAAAAAGATCCCAGAAATGTTCCATACTCATAAAAAGCTTAATCTCAGATTTTGTTCAAATTTGTGTACATCCCTATTAGTGAGTATTTCTCCTTTGCCAAGATAATCCATCCACCTAACAGGTGTGGCATATCAATAAACTGATTAAACAGCATGATCATGACACAGGTGCACCTTGTTCTGGGGCCAAAATGCCACAAAAATTCAGTTTTGTCAAAGAACTCAATGCCACGGATAGCTCAAGTTGAGGGAGGGTGCAATTGGCATGCTGACTGCAGGAATGTCCACCAGAGCTTTTGCCAGATAATTAAAATGGCCATTTCTCTACCATGAGCCGCCTCCCGTCATTTTAGAGAATTTGGCAGTACGTCCAACCAGCCTCACAACCGCAGGCCACTTGTATGGCGTCTTGCGGACAAGCGGTTTGCTGACGTCTACATTGTGACCAGATGGACCCATGTTGGCAGTGGGGTTATGGTATGGGCAGACACAAGTTATGGTCAACTTACAATTTAATTTTATTGATGGCACAATTCAGGTCGTGAGGGTAGGCAACAACATCTCCACCCCGCTGATCCTCAACACTGGGGCCCCACAAGGGTGCGTTCTGAGCCCTCTCCTGTACTCCCTGTTCACCCACGACTGCATGGCCACGCACGCCTCCAACTCAATCATCAAGTTTGCGGACGACACAACAGTGGTAGGCTTGATTACCAACAACGACGAGACGGCCTACAGGGAGGAGGTGAGGGCCCTCGGAGTGTGGTGTCAGGAAAATAACCTCACACTCAACGTCAACAAAACTGAGGAGATGATTGTGGACTTCAGGAAACAGCAAAGGGAACACCCCCCTATCCACATCGATGGAACAGTAGTGGAGAGGGTAGTAAGTTAAGTTCCTCGGCGTACACATCACAGACAAACAATTGGTCCACCCACACAGACAGCATCGTGACGAAGGCGCAGCAGCGCCTCTTCAACCTCAGGAGGCTGAAGAAATTCGGCTTGTCACCAAAAGCACTCACAAACTTCTACAGATGCACAATCGAGAGCATCCTGTCGGGCTGTATCACCACCTGGTACGGCAACTGCTCCGCCCACAACCTTAAGGCTCTGCAGAGGGTAGTGAGGTCTGCACAACGCATCACCGGGGGCAAACTACCTGCCCTCCAGGACACCTACACCACCCGATGTCACAGGAAGGCCATAAAGATCATCAAGGACAACAACCACCCGAGCCACTGCCTGTTCACCCCGCTATCATCCAGAAGGCGAGGTCAGTACAGGTGCATCAAAGCTGGGACCGAGAGACTGAAAAACAGCCACCACTAACATTGAGTGGCTGCTGCCAACACACTGACTCAAATCCAGCCACTTTAATAATGGGAATTGATGGGAAATGTAAAATATCACTAGCCACTTTAAACAATGCTACCTAATATAATGTTTACATACCCTACATTATTCATCTCATATGTATACGTATATACTGTACTCTATATCATCTACTGCATCCTTATGTAATACATGTATCACTAGCCACTAACTATGCCACTTTGTTTACATACTCATCTCATATGTATATACTGTACTCAATACCATCTACTGTATCTTGCCTTTGCCGCTCTGTACCATCACTCATTCATATATCTTTATGTACATATTCTTTATCCCCTTACACTTGTCTATAAGGTAGTAGTTTTGGAATTGTTAGCTAGATTACTTGTTGGTTATTACTGCATTGTCGGAACTAGAAGCACAAGCATTTCGCTACACTCGCAGTAACATCTGCCAACTATGTGTATGTGACAAATAAAATTGGATTTGATTTGATTATTTGCACATATATACCGTGACGAGATCCTGAGGGCCATTGTCATGCCGTTAAATCTCCCGCTATCACCTCATGTTTCAGCATAATGCATGGCCCCATGTCGCAAGTATCTGCACACACTTCTTAGAAGCTTAAAATGTCCCAATTCTTCCATGGCCTGTACACACAGGCATGTCACCCATTGAGCAAGTTTGGGATGCTCTGGATCGACGTGTACAACCACATGTTCCAGTTCCTGCTAAAATCCAGCAACTTCGCACAGCCATTGAAGAGGACTGGGACAACATTCCACAGGCCACAACCAACACCATGATCAACTCTATGCAAAGGAGATGTGTCAAGCTGCATGAAGCAAATGGTGGTCACACCAGATACAGAGTGGTTATCTGATCCAAGCTCCTACTTTTTTTTTTTAAGGCATCATTGACCAACAGATGCATAACTGTATTCCCAGTCATGTGAAAGCCACAGATCAGGGCCTAATGAATTTATTTCAATTGACTAATTTCCTTATAGCCATCAATCTCATTCTTGGTCAAATAGCTGTTGAAAAACAAATGATGGTCCCACTAAGTGCAAACCAGATGGGATGGCGTATCACTGCAGAATGCTGCGGTAGCCATGCTGGTTAAGTGTGCCTTGAATTCAAAGTAAATCAGTGTCACCAGCAAAGCACCATCACACCACCACCTCCATGCTTCACGGTGGGAACCACACGAGATCATCCATTTACCTACTCTGCATCTCACAAAGACACGGCGGTTAGAACCCAAAATCTCACATTTGGACTCAGACCAAAAGGACAGATTTCCACCGGTCTAATGTGCATTGCTCGTGTTCTTGGCCCAAGCGAGTCCTTTAGTTGTGTTTTCTTTGCAGCAATTTGACCATGAAGGCCTGATTCACGCTTTCTCCTCTGAACAGTTGATGTTGAGATGTGTCTGATACTTGAACTCTGAAGCATTTATTTGTGCTGCAATTTCTGAGGCTGAATACTGAATACATTTTGATTTTTTTAAATTGGTTAATACATGATTCCATAGAATTGATATCTTCATCATTATTCTACAATGTAGAAAATAGTAAAAATGAGTAGGTGTCCAAACTTTTGACTGATAAAGAGATATATACAGGGGGGCAAAAAAAATATTTAGTCAGCCACCAATTGTACAAGTTCTCCCACTTAAAAAGATGAGCGGCCTGTAATTTTCATCATAGGTACACTTCAACTATGACAGACAAAATGAAAATCTGAAAATCACATTGTAGGATTTTTAATGAATTTATTTGCAAGTTATGGTGGAAAGTAAGTATTTGGTCACCTACAAACAAGCAAGATTTGTCTCTCACAGACCTGTAAACTTCTTTAAGAGGCTCCTCTGTCCTCCACTCGTTACCTGTATTAATGGCACCTGTTCGATCTTATCAGTATAAAAGACACCTGTCCACAACCTCAAACAGTCACACTCCAAACTCCACTATGGCCAAGACCAAAGAGCTGTCAAAGGACACCAGAAACAAAATTGTAGACCTGCACCAGGCTGGCAATAGGTAAGCAGCTTGGTTTGAAGAAATCAACTGTGGGAGCAATTATTAGGAAATGGAAGACATACAAGACCACTGATAATCTCCCTCGATCTGGGGCTCCACGCAAGATCTCACCCCGTGGGGTCAAAATGATCACAAGAACGGTGAGCAAAAATCCCAGAACCACACGGGGGGACCTAGTGAATGACCTGCAGAGAGCTGGGACCAAAGTAACTAAGCCTACCATCAGTAACACACTACACCGCCAGGGACTCAAATCTTGCAGTGCCAGACGTGTCCCCCTGCTTAAGCCAGTACATGTCCAGGCCCGTCTGAAGTTTGCTAGAGAGCATTTGGATGATCCAGAAGAAGATTGGGAGAATGTCATATGGTCAGATGAAACCAAAATATAACTTTTTGGTAAAAACACAACTCGTCGTGTTTGGAGGACAAAGAATGCTGAGTTGCATCCAAAGAACACCATTCCTACTGTGAAGCATGGGGGTGGAAACATCATGCTTTGGGGCTGTTTTTCTGCAAAGGGACCAGGACGACTGATCCGTGTAATTGAAAGAATGAATGGGGCCATGTATCGTGAGATTTTGAGTGAAAACCTCCTTCCATCAGCAAGGGCATTGAAGATGAAACGTGGCTGGGTCTTTCAGCATGACAATCATCCCAAACACACCGCCCGGGCAACGAAGGAGTGGCTTCGTAAGAAGCATTTCAAGGTCCTGGAGTGGCCTAGCCAGTCTCCAGATCTCAACCCCATAGAAAATCTTTGGAGGGAGTTGAAAGTCCTTGTTGCCCAGCAACAGCCCCAAAACATCACTGCTCTAGAGGAGATCTGAATGGAGGAATGGGCCAAAATACCAGCAACAGTGTGTGAAAACCTTGAAGACTTACAGAAAACATTTGACCTCTGTCATTGCCAACAAAGGGTATATAACAACTTATTTTCCACCATAATTTGCAAATAAATTCATTAAAGATCCTACAATGTGATTTTTTTTCTTCTCATTTTGTCTGTCATAGTTGAAGTGTACCTATGATGAAAATTAAGTGGGAGAACTTGCACAATTGGTGGCTGACTAAATACTTTTTTGCCCCACTATATATAAAAAAAGGAAAAAAACAAGCCCTCTCACTGTTAACTGCATTTATTTTCAGCAAACATGTGTAAATACTTGCATGAACATAAGATTAAACAGCTGAGACAAACTGAACAAATTCCACAGACTGACTAACAGAAATGGAAAAATGTGTCCCTGAACAAAGGGGGAGTCAAAATCAAAAGTAACAGTCAGTATCTGGTGTGGCCATCAGCTCCATTGAGTACTGTAGTGGACTGCACCAGATTTGCCAGTTAATATAATAATAATAATAATAATAATATATGCCATTTAGCAGACGCTTTTATCCAGAGCGACTTACTTAGTCATGTGTGCATACATTCTACGTATGGGTGGTCCCGGGAATCGAACCCACTACCCTGGCGTTACAAGCGCCATGCTCTACCAACTGTGCTATGCTAAATGGCATATATTAAGGATAAGCCTGCAGGAAGGGTAGCTCATGAGGGAGGAGGATGTCTTCCCTGTAACGCACAGCGTTGAGATTGCCTGCAATGACAACAAGCTCAGTCTGATGATGCTGTGACACAAAGCCCCTAGACCATGACGGACCCACCACCTCCAAATCGGTCCTGCTCCAGAGTACAGGCCTCAGTGTAACGCTCATTCCTTCAACGATAAGTATGAATCCGACCATCACCCCCGGTGAGACAAAACTGTGACTAGTCAATGAAGAGCACTTTTTGCCAGTTCTGTCTGGTCCAGCGACGTTGTTGCCGGTGATGTCTGGTGAGGACCTGCCTTACAACAGGCCTCCAACCCTCAGTCCAGCCTCTCTCAGCCTATTGCGGACAGTCTGAACACTGATGGAAGGATTGTGCGTTCCTGGTGTAACTCGGGCAGTTGTTGTTGCCATCATGTCCCGCAGGTGTGATGTTCGGATGTACTGATCCTATGCAGGTGTTGTTACACGTGGTCTGCCACTGCGAGGACGATGAACTGTCCATCCTGTCTCAGGCGTCTCACAGTACGGACATTGCAATTTATTACCTTGGCCACATCTACAGTCCTCATGCAGCATGCCTAAGGCACGTTCACGCAGATGAGCAGGGACCCTGGGCATCTTTCTTTTGGTGTTTTTCAGAGTCCGTAGAAAGGCCTCTGTGTCCTAAGTTTTCATAACTGTGACCTTCATTGCCTACTGTCTGTAAGCTGTTAGTGTCTTAACGACTGTTCCACAGGTGCATGTTCATTAATTGTTTATAGTTCATTATTGGACAAGCATGTGAAACGGTGTTTACAATGAAGATCTGAAGTTATTTGGATATTTACTAATTATCTTTTAAAAGACAGGGTCATGAAAAAGGAACGTTTCTTTTTTTGCTGAGTTTACATGGTCCTCATTTAAGAGAGAGGGGGAAGAGATAGGCAAGTTGTCTGTCGAGATGCGCGAAAGACAAAAAAACAGTGAAATATCCGCCAGAGTATAGCCTACTCTTAGATAAAATAATTAATCAAATAAAAATGAAGGCCGGCCTATTTTCAAATGGTTGTCAATTTCATCTTCATATAGCCTAGGCCTATATCACAGCTGTCTCTATAGCTTCCCCTTAACTTTCCAAATCAATTTATATTATATTGATTTTGCATTATCCTATAAGGTAGACTAGTTCACATGCAGGTGTCAATCAGACAGTGTCATTCAGACGTTCAATGGAAGGCAAAAGTAGCTCATTGTCTCTTTTCACCCACGAGAGGGGTTATTAGCCTGCTTACCTGTCTCCTAAGTACGATGAATTCCACAGCTGCACATCCCTCATCTGGGCTCATCCAGGAGTCCTGCATGGCACTGCCAACCGCACAAACAGGGATAAAGGTAAATGGTGCATGTGCACACACACCCACACTTCAATGCTTTAGGCTTCAGAAAAGTGTTGTTGGTACCACAAAACAAGCCCAATAATAGGAAATGCCAATGGTTTGCCAGAACTTGTCACCTTTTCCTGTCTGTTTCGACATACACAGGGGGCTCCTCAACCACAGCAGTAGTTGGGTGTTCAGGAGAGCTGAACCTTTAAACCAGGGAGAGAGACCACAGTCTGCAAAGGGGCTTTCAACACAAGGCAGATAGAAGAACAACAGGGAAGGATCCAGCATGAGGAAAAACAACCAGAAGTGGGCAACAAAAGACAGCACAAAGCAGTAGTAAGATGAAGTTGTCCCATGGATGCTGATCTAAGATCAGTTTTCCATTGTTGCCTGTAAAGGCTAAGGTTAGGATTAGGGTACAATGGGCTGATCCAAGATGTGTGCCAACTGGCAACTTCTACCCGAAGCAAGAGCAAAGCAGGGAGAAGCAGCATGCAGAGTTTAGAGTGCAGAGGGACGGGACAGTTCATCTCTAAGGACTTAACATGGTCCACACAGACCCGCATATTAATGAAGTGGGCACGACAGCGCCTCTTCCCCCTCAGGTGGCTGAAAAGATTTGGCATGGGCCCTTGGATTCTCATTAAGTGCTACACCTTGACTGGCTGCATCACCACTTGCTATGGCAAATGCACCTCCCTCGACCGCAAAGCGCTACAGAGGGTGGTGTGGATGGCCCTGTACATCACTGGGGCAGAGCTCCCTTGCCTTCCAGGACCTCTAATATCAGGCGGGGTAAGAAGAAGGTCTGAAAAATTGTCAAAGACTCCAGCCACCCTAGTCATAGACTGTGCTCTTTCCATTACACAGATTGACCAGGTGAAAGGAATTGTTAAGCCTTGAGACGGATTGTGTATGTGTGTCATTCAGAGGGTGAATGGGCAAGACAAAATATTGGCGTGCCTTTGAACGAGGTATGGTAGTAAGTGCCAGGCGCACCGGTTTGTGTCAAGAACTGCAACGCTGCTGGGTTTTTCACACTCAACAGTTTCCCGTGCGTATCAAGAATGGTCCACCACCCAATGGACATTCAGCCAACTTGACAGCTGTGGGAAGCATTGGAGTCAACATGGGCCAGTATCCCTGTGGAACGCTTGACACCTTGTAGAGTCCATGTCCTGACAAATTGAGGCTGTTCTGAGGGCAAAACTGGGGGGGCAAATTAATATTAGGATGTTCTTAATATTTTGTACATTATATACAGTACCAGTCAAAAGTTGACACCTACTCCTTCCAGTTTTTCTTTCTACATTGTAGAATAGTGAAGACATCAAAACTATGAAATAGCACATATGGAATGATGTAGTAACCAAATAAATGTTCAATCAAAAATATATTTTATAGTTTTTGTTACTACATGATTCCATATGTATTATTTCATAGTTTTGATGTCTTCACTATTATTCTACAATGTAGAAAATAAAAAATTAAAGAAAAACCCTTGAATGAGTAGGTGTCAACATTTGACTGGTACTGTAAATACAGACACCATTTTACTCATTATTATTATATATCATGATTCCTAGTCACTTTACGTCCAGATCTACCTCAAATACCTTATCTTCTTGTTTTTTACTCTGCATCGTTGGAAAGGGCTAATAAGCAAGCGTGGTTAGAGCAGTTAACCCACTGTTCCTAGGCCGTCATTGTAAATAATAATTTGTTCTTAACTGACTTGCCTAGTAAAATAAAAGGTCAAATAAAAATAGTATGATTTCAACCTAAGTTGTGAGTAAAGGAAGTGATCCTGTAGTCAAGAATGAATCCTTTGAGGCAAAAGCTTTGCCAAGAAAGTTAGAACTAGTAGTGTAAGGACATAAATGCAAGCCCAAGGAAGAAATGGAAGGAGGTTAGGTGCCATTTGTTAAGATTTCTGTTTGGGTATGCAGGGGTCACTCAGGTCGGAGAAGGTAGGACCCCTAACCTGTATTTCTGAGTGACAGTCTGCAGAAGGCACTGTGAGGCCTGCTGGCCCAGTTCCTTGGCAGCCTGCAGCATGGTCTGTGGGGACAGGAGGCTGGGTAAGGTGGCAGGGAGCCCCAGGGGCATGGGCAGGGTGTCTGCAGCAGCAGTAGAGGAGCGCTGAGGGGGGCATCCTGCACCGCCGCAACTACAACAGGCACAAGTGAGGGGTGGGGGTGGGTTGGGTCACCAAGACAGACAGAGGGGCACAACACTTACCAAGCATAGTGACAACGCCACAACTTCACGTTGCCTCCAATATAACCTACATGTAAGGAGAGGCTAGAGATCAGAGAAACCAATGTGTCTCCCTCTGCTGGAAACACAGGAAACACAGGTGACGAATAGGAGGACAACGCTGCATGGGGCCTGAGGCAGCGCAAAGTCAATAGAATGTAGTGTCCCAAGCCAACAATGCAACTTCCCCTTTGTGTCTTTCTGAAATGTTCCAGGTGTTGAAAGAATTTTGAAGTAATTTGTGCTACTCTGGTTACATATGGCCGAGTTGTCTCGTCCACAAGGTGATGAAAACCAACAAAAATCATGCTTCAAAGTGAAGTGTTCTGAAAACATGTGTTTTGGGAGCTTTTTGTAATGTGTTTTTTTTTAGCTTTTTTTCTCCACTTTTGAGGAAGCGTTGTACATGTAACCACCTCACTGGGCAGAGGAGCATGCAGAGAGGCAGGTAGCCTAGCGGCTAAGAGCGTTGGGCCAGTAACCAGAAGACCGCTGGTTTGAATCCCCGAGCCAACGAGGTGAAAAATCTGTCGATGTGCCCTTGAGCAAGGCACTTAACCCTAAATTCTCCTGTAAGTCGCTCTGGATAAGAGGTTCTACTAAATGACAAATGTAAATGTAATAAGCCACTCAGTCTGGTCCAAGGAAAGAGATGGATCTCTATGGTGACATTTAAAAGGAGTTAAAGAAGTGTTTAATCCAATGTGCCTTGTACTTACGAGATAGGGGTGTGCGGTGTCTGTTTGCAGGTGGGGGTGCCAGGGTTGCTCCTGCCAAAAGCCTGGTCACTGTAGGACCTACGCAGTGGACTCTGTCACAGAAGAGAGAAAGAGTAACATGAGTTCAATAAGGAAGAGATGGGTAACTGGTGGCCCCCTTTGGTAGGCCTGCGGATCAATTTCCAAATCCAGGGATGCAAACTGGTGAGGGCCCAAAAAGGTGACACTTTTTTTTGCACTGAAACATGCAAAGTACACCTGGGATACCCCTTTTTATCCACTGTATTGAAAAAGAGGGAGGGTGAATGGTGTTCCTTTCAACTCTATAGTGGCATCCAGCTTAAGCCAGGCCCAGCTACACTTAATCCCTGAATCCAATTGTTTAACAAGCAACGCCTACGTTTCACCTAATTCTCTCATTCTGAAAATTAACCACATACTGTAGAGGGAATTCGTAGGTGATCGAATAAACCCCCACTTCCTTCCTTCTGCTAGCAAACGTGCAATCTTTGGACAATAAAATAGATGACACACACAGAAGATTAAACTACCAACGGGACATTCAAAACTGTAATATCTTATGCTTCATTGACGTGACTGAACAACGCCACTATCAACATACAGCTGGCTGGTTATACGCTGCACCGGCAGGATAGAACAGCGGCGTCTGGTAAGACAAGGGGAGGCGGACTATGTATTTTTGTAAATAACAGCTGGTGCACGATATCTAAGAAAGTCTCGAGCTATTGCTCGCCTGAGGTAGAGTATCTCATGATAAACTGTAGACCACACTACCTGCCTAGAGAATTTATCTGTATTTTTCGTAGCTATTTACATACCACCACAGTCAGAGGCTGGCACTAAGACAGCATTGAATGAGCTGTATTCCGCCATAAGCAAACAAGAAAACGCTCACCCAGAGGCAGCACTCCTAGTAGCTGGGGACTTTAATGCAGGGAAACTTAAATCAGTTTTACCAACTTTCTTTCAGTATGTTAAATGTGCAACCCCAAAAAAATAACTCGATCACTTTTACTCCACGTACAGAGGCGCATACAAAGCTCTCCCTCACCCTCCATTTGGCAAATCTGACCATAATTCTATCCTCTTGATTCCTGCTTACAATCAAAAATGAAAGCGGGAAGCACCAGTGACGAGATCAATAAAAAAGTGGTCAGATGAAGCAGATGCTACGCTACATGACTGTTTTTCTAGCACAGACTGGAATATGATCCGGGATTCCTCCAATGGCATTGAGGGGTACTCCACATCAGTCATTGGCTTAATCAATAAGTGCATCGATGACATCGTCCCCAAAGTGACCGTACGTACATACCCCAACCAGAAGCCATGGATTACAGGCAACATCCACACTGAGCTAAAGGCTAGAGCTGCCGCTTTCAAGGAGCAGGACTCTAACCCGGAAGCTTGCTGTGCCCTCCGACTTACCATCAAACAGGCAAAGCATCAATACAGGACTAAGATCGAATCGTACTACACCGGCTCTGACGCTCGTTGGATGTGGCAGGGCTTGCAAACCATTACAATCTACAAAGGGAAGCACAGCAAAGAGCTGCCCAGTGACACAAGCCTAACAGATGAGCTAAACTACTTCTATGCTTGCTTCAAGGCAAATAACACTGAAACATACATGAGAGCACCAGCTGTTCCGAAATACTTATCACGCTGTCCGGCCCCAATGTGAGTAAGAGCGTTAAAACTGATCACCATTCACAAGGCCGCAGGGCCAGACGGATAGCCAGGACGTGTACTGCGAGCATACGCTGACCAACTGGCAAGTGTCTTCACTGACATTTTCAACCCCTCCCTGTCCGAGTCTGTAATACCAACATGTTTTAAGCAAACCACCATAGTGCCTGTGCCAAAGAACACTAAGGTAACCTGCCTAAACAACTACCGACACGTAGCACTCACGTCTGTAGCCATGAAGTGCTTTGAAAGGCTGCTCATGGCTCACATAAACACCATTAACCCTAGACCCACTCCAATTTGCATACCGCCCCAACAGGGCCAAGCTTCCTGCCATCCAGGACCTCTATACCAGGCGGTGTCAGAGGAAGGCCCTAAAATTGTCAAAGCTCCAGCCACCCTAGTCATAGTCGGTTTTCACTGCTACCGAACGGCAAGCGGTACCGGAGCTCCAAGTCTAGGTCCAAGAGGCTTCTAAACAGCTTCTACCCGAAGCCATAAGACTCTTGAACATCTAATCAAATGTCTACCTAGACTATTTGCATTGTAACCCCCCCCCCCCTTTTTTTGCTTTTACACGGCTGCCACTCTGTTGTTATCCATGCACAGTCACTTTAATAACTCTACCTACATGTACATATTACCTTAACTAACCGGTGCCCCCACACATTGACTCTGTACCGGTACCCCCCTGTATATAGTCTCGCTATTGTTATTTTACTGCTGCTCCTTAATTACTTGTTACTTTTATTTCTTATTCTTGTCCTTTTTTAACTGTTTTGTCAGTTAGGGGCTCGTAAGTAAGCACTTCACTGGTTGCTGTTTTATTCGGCGCATGTGACTAATATAATTTGATTTGAAAACAGTTCGTTAAAATTTCACACAGATTGCCAGGGTCCAGTAAGCAACTAACGCATTATAACTTGAGGAACGACAAGGAGTTGTATACCAGTTAATACTATAGCGAATGGTTAGGTTACTAACGTTAGCTCATCTGATGTTGTAACGTTAGCTGTCTGACGTTATTAGCCAGCTAATTTTCACTCCATAAACTCAATTATTTGATCAGTTATGTTGGCTAATGTGGCTCAACATATCTCTGGCTAGCTAACGGAGAATTCTATCCAGCTACTGTAGCAAGATGCTTAACAATGCTAAAAATACTTGTTCCACCACATTTTCTCCCTCACCTCAAACTTTCCAAATTCCAGTTGCACGATTCTACACGAATCACGTAAGTCACCTATTTTGGATTCAAAACGGCGTATTTCGCCAAAAAGGTGACTAGTTTGCATCCCTGCAAATCTCTTTTGGGGGAGGTGGGACTCCGTCAGGTAAAAGAGCAGAATACACAAGTTGCAATTTAGAAATGTGGTTGTGCATCAGCAGTTTCTCTTGTTATGTCAGTCACTCAATTAGCCCATGTCAGCAAACATTTTTAGATTGTAAATTGATCTTGAGGCCAGCTAAACTTGTAGTAATCATGGTTGAAATACCAAACGGGGGCTCCCTTGATTTTGTTAGTCATTCTCAGGCAAACATTTCTCTCCACCCGATGGCAAAATGTGTACAATTGCATGAAATTAACTAAAACGTTTAATTTTGCTTAGGCCCACCAAAAGGCTAGTGCCGGCTGACAATGTTTAGGTATAGATATAGGTATGAATAGAACCGAAAGCCACTGCGGCCCCCCGTGTTGAATCCAGATCTTTTTGGTGGCCCCCACCCCCATCAAAGTTGGCCATCCCTGAGTTCGATGGTGAGGATAGGTCCAGATGGAAGCTGCTGGGAATGTTTCAATCCAGGTAGTGCCTGCATATTGAATCTCCTCAAATGCTATCCCCAAGCATGACTCTGAACACTTTAAAGAATGACACAGAGCAATGGCTTGACACTAAATGTATCAGTGACACTACACTTATCCAATTATTGTCAGATAACTCATTCCCAAAGAAAAGGTCCAGTCTCCACTCTCACATACCTGCACTGGTTCCCTCGTGTAGGGGTCTCTTTCTCTGTTCCAGGCACTGTGCTGCTGTGCCTCCCATGCAGGCCCCAGAGGGAGGGCTGAGCCTGGCTTGGATGACGTGAACAGTGGATGGGGGCTCATGTCCGGGGCATCTATTAGTAAGTCACAAAGATATAAGAACACTGAGATATGATAGGGACTCACACACAGATCCCATTATTGCTTTGACTCAAATCCTGAAAGAATAATGAAAAAAACAGAGCATTTTAGACCAGCATTGTTAAATGGCTAAAGGAGTTTTTCTTCTGACCCGTCTTCATTCTATTGCAACTCTACTTCAAGTTCCTTGGTGTGCACATCACCAATAAACTATCACGGTCCAAACACACCAAGACAGTCGTGACAAATCCTATTCGCCCTCAGGAGACAAAAGATTTGGCATGGGTCCTCAGAGACTCAAAGTTATAGAGCTGCACCATGGTTGCAGCAATGCCTGGTATGGCAACTGCTCAGCCTCCGACCGCACGACAGAGGGTAGTGCGTACAGCCCAGAACATCACTGGGGCCAAGCTTCCTGCCATCCAGGACCTCTATACCAGGCGGTGTCAGAGGAAGACCCTAAAAATGGTAAAAGACTGTTCTCTCTGCTACCGCACGGCAAGTGGTACCGGAGCTCCATGTCTAGGTCCAAAAGGCTTCTTAACAAGCCATAAGACTCCTGAACAGCTAATCAAATTGCTACCCAAACCATTTGCATTGCATTGCCCCCCATGTACATATTACCTCAACTAACCGCACATTGACTCTGTACCGGTACCCCCTGTATATAGCCTCGCTACTGTTATTTTAATGCTGCTCTTTAATTAATTGTTACTTTTATTTTTGTATCTATTTTACTTAACACTTATTTTTCTTAAAACTACATTGTTGGTTAAAACCTCTTGGGGCTAGGGGGCAGAATTTTAACTTTTGGATAAATAGCGTGCCCAATTTCAACTTTCTGCTTCTCAGGCCAAGAATATAATATATGCATATTATTCATAGATTTGGATAGAAAACACTCTGAAGTTTCTAAAACTGTTTGAATCATGTCTGAGTATAACAGGCAAAACCCAGAGGACTAACTGTTTTTTGTTACCTGTTCCCTGCCTTGTTATTGCCAAGGGATATTTCGTAGGAACCTGTTTTCAGTTCCTACCGCTTCCACTGGATGTCACCAGTCTTTGGAATTTGGTTGAGGTTATTCCTTTGTGCAATGAAGAAGTAGGCCAACTCGGAACTGGGTACACTTTTGTGAGTTGTTTGTTTTATTTCCTGTGTTGAACTTTAAAAAATACCTAAAGTTATATTACGAAAGTAGTTTAGCAAAGTTTATAGGCAACTTTTGAAATATTTTGTTAGTGACGTTGCGTTTTTTGTAAGCTGTTTTTTTCTGGATCAAACGCGCTTTATAAATGGACATTTTGGATATATATGGACGGAATTAATCGAACAAAAGGACAAATTGTGATGTTTATGGGACATATTGGAGTGCCAACAAAAGAAGCTCGTCAAAGGTAATGCATGTTTTATATTTTATTTCAGCGTTTTGTGTAGCGCCTGCAGGGTTGAAATATGCTAACTCCTTTGTTTACTGCTGGTGCAGATGGTGCAGGCTATCAGATAATAGCTTCTTATGCTTTCGCCGAAAAGCATTTTTAAAATCTGACATGTTGGCTGGATTCACAGCGAGTGTAGCTTTTATTGAGTATCTTACATGTGTGATTTAATGAAAGCTTGAATTTTATAGTATTTTATTTTAATCTGGCGCTCTGCATTTTCCCTGCCAATTGGCCAGTTGAGACATTTGCATCCCGCCTATCCCTAATTAAGGGCTTGTAAGTAAGCATTTAACTTTAAGGTCTACACCTGCTGTATTCGACACGTGACAAATACAATTTTATTTTGATTTGAACTGAAGCCATATAAATGCCTCCTGTTTTGTCTTTATCAATAGGCCCATCTCCAGACCAGCCATGTCCCCACCTGTGAGAGACAGCCTGTCTGGGATGTGCATGCTGTAAGAAGCGGGACAGTCAGCACACTCCTGCCTCTCCTCTTCCCATCTCTGTCCCATGCCTGGCCCTACTCTCAGCCGGTCGGGGACACGCATCTTCTGGTTGATGGCCTCAGAGAAGATGGTGTCACGGCCGCTGCGCACCTGGGAAACGTCACCCCGAAACTCCGAAGAGGCCATGGCAGCTGCTGTTTTAAGATCAAAATGTGTTACAACTTCTGAAGTCAGTCACAGTGCATCTTTGACAAGCCTATACTACCCCTGTAAGACTATACTTGGATGTAGTTAGCTGATTAGGCAACAGGATTAGTCAAATGTTAGTAGGTTAATTTTCATGCAGTGTGGATTAGCTGGAACTATCTTGTGTTATTCTTTGGGCGCATAAATCCAGTCTGCCCAACTCCATCGTAAAATCTTTGAGTTTAATTGGCTAGCGGCCTGTCAAATCATTGCAGATGGCAGGCAACTCAATTCAATTAATGTGAGAACAGCGTACCTAGGTGGCTAGTTGTCTGATTAATCAGGCTGTAATACACAATGAATTGGTATATACCGCTTTAAAGCAATGCCTGCAAATCATGTACATTTTGCTTACATCACAGAATGCTTAATAAAATTACATTTAAACTTACTATACCGGTTGTCTGTGCAGTTTGTCTTCAACTGCTCTATGAAACCAAGAATGCCATGACAATGAAAATAGTTCTGAATCAGGGTAGAGTAAAGAACAATCCACACTATTTTGAGAATTGCAGATTTTTGTGTAGATATAAATCAGAATATTTGTTTTTGAAATTCACACACAAAGAAAGGTGTTGATTGTTCTCCACCCTCCCTGGTTGAGATAGCCTACCATTTACTTTGTCATTGCACGCTTAGCTGGCTAACGTTATTCATAGTTTTTCGTCATCATACTTTGAACATTGCCCTGTCGTCATCACACTTTCTACAGTAAAATAAAATACATGTAAGATATATCTAGCAAGAACGATGACAGACCTGAGGAGTAACTTGCAGGGCAGAGATCTTTGGCCAGCTAAATTAGCGAGTAGCTTTGCTAGCTAGCTTGTCAGTTAGAATGCAAGCGACCTAGTTAGAGGCTAAAGTTAGCTGGAGTAAAGCTGATAGCCAAATAAGTTGGTCAACTATCAAGAAGTTGTCAGCAGCAATTTGACATTATCTTTAACAACGCGGCTAGACATTTAGATAAACGCGTAGGGAACTAGCAAGCTATGCAGCTAAACTTTATAAAGTTGACATTAGCTAGCTGGCTACCCTACTAACGACCTTCTTCGGTATCATTGCGTTTGCAAAATTGTCGTGCATGCCGCCACCTACTGTGCGGGAGTGTGTGGTCCATGACTTTTTACATTTTTTATTTAAAATGTAACCTATATTTAACTAGGCAAGTCAGTTAAGAACAAATTCTTATTTACAATGATGGCCTAGGAACAGTGGGTTAACTGCCTTGTTCAGGGGCAGAACGACAGATTTTTACCTTGTCAGTTCATTGTCAGCTTTACATTTTGTGATACAAAAAAAAACATATTGCACCACCAACCCAAGATATTTGATTTTTAAAAAACGAATTGCACCACCAACCAACCCAACACATATATACCACTATTTCATAAAAGAAGAAAACACCACCTCATTTCACTACTTTGGCTATAACTGATCCGAAGGTCTGGGAGGACGGGGCTTTAAAATTCAACACCTTAACCCAAGTACTTAATATATAATAATAATAATAATATATGCCATTTAGCTGACGCTTTTATCAAAAGCGACTTACAGTCATGTGTGCATACATTCTACGTATGGGTGGTCCCGGGAATCGAACCCACTACCCTGGCGTTACAAGCGCCATGCTCTACCAACTGAGCCACAGAAGGACCATACTTCTCTGCAGTTGCCACCACAACATCTATTCTCTGTGATTTAAGTTCAATTTCTGTGGTACATTTGATAACCATGGCAACGAATGCTAATGTAACATTTACATACATTTACAGTTGTTAAAGTACTATGTGAATTTCACCAGGTTCATATATTAATATGTTGTGTTGATTTGTTATGCATGCCTGCATCTTGGGAGAAGGGGAGTGTGTACTTACGTTTTGCCCTGCGTGCTCGTGCTCAAATCATTTTGATGCACTGAGAGAGAAAGAGGCGACGATTCTCAGAACATATGTGCTCTACAAATGTTTTATTTCCTTTTGGATGCAGATGCAGGATGCAGAGTGAGTTCTGCTTGATTAAAACTACCTGATCTCCAAAGTCCACGTTTATAGTCTCAATCAACCACACACAACGCAGAGTTACAGCGGTGCAGTATAGCACCGGCTACACTAAGAAGCCAACCTTACTGAAGCACACATTCGTATCACTCTGTATTAGACTAGGCCTACTACATTTTACATTGACATTTTAGTAATTTAGCAGACGCTCTTATCCAGAACAACTTATAAGAGCAATCAGGGTTGGCTCTCCCTTGGTTTCGTGCCGTGGGAGAGATCTTTGTGGACTATACTCAGCCTTTTCTCAGGGTAGTAAGTTGGTGGTTTGCGGATATCCCTCTAGTGGTGTGGGGGCTGTGCTTTGGCAAAGTGAGTGGGGTTATATCCCGCCTGGTTGGCCCTGTACGGTGGTATCGTCGGACGGGGCCAGTGTCTCCCGACTCCTTCTGTCTCAGCCTCCAGTATCTATGCTGCAGTATTGTGTCGGGGGGCTAGGGTCAGTCTGTTATATCTGGTGTAATTATCCTGTTTTATCCGGTGTCCTGTGGGAATTTAAGTATGCTCCCTCTAATTCTCTCTCTCTCCCTCTTCCTCCCCTCCTGGAGGACCTGAGCCATAGGACCATGCCTCAGGACTTCCTGGCCTAATGACTCCTTGCTGTTCCCAGTCCACCTGGTTGTGCTGCTGCTCCAGTTTCAACTGTTGTCCCGGACCTGCTGTTTCGACTTTCTCTCTCTACCGCACCTGCTGTCTCGAACTCTGGATGCTTGACTATGAAAAGCCAACTGACATTTACTCCTGAGATGCTGATCTGTTGCACCCTCTACAACCACTGTGATTATTATTATTTGACCCTGCTGGTCATCTATGAACGTTATAACATCATTGCCATGTACTGTTATAATCTCCACCCGGCACAGCCAGAAGAGGACTGGCCACCCCTCAGAGACTGGGTCCTCTCTAGGTTTCTTCCTAGGTCCCTGCCTTTTTAGGGAGTTTTTCCTAGCAATCGTGCTTCTACATCTGCATTGCTTGCTGTTTGGGGTTTTAGGCTGGGTTTCTGTATAGCACTTTGTGACATCAGCTAATGTAAAAAGGGCTTTATAATACATTTGATTTGATTTAGGGTTAAGTGCTTTGCTCAAGGGCACATTGGCAGATTGTTTACCAAGTCGGCTCAGCGATTCGAACCAGCAACATTTTGGTTAATGGCCAAACGCTCTTTAACTGCTAGAAAGCTAGGCTACTACTCACCTTTGACCCATCCTCCTCTTACTCTCTTCACTGCCTCAGCATACGACACCTTCTGTTCTACTCTGACCTCAACCTATCTCTCCCGCACCAGGCATATCTGTTCCCCAGCAACATGGGCACCCCTACAATTGACACCCACAGTTTTTTCCAACAATACTACACATTCCTTTGTCCCATGCCCTCCTGCACACTTTTCACATCTCGGGAATCTCCCTCCTAAACACTGCTGCAACATAACCATAAGCTTCGCATCTAAAACACCTTTGTGGGTTTGGCACAAAAGCTCTCACGGGATAACTGACATATCCTAACATGACTTTGCCAGGTAAAGACTCTCTGCTTCAAAACTCCAAAGGACCAAGCTCGCCACCAGGTTAGCATCGCAACAAACAGCGAGCATCACAGACACAGAGAATCTTCCATTTCAGTTGCTCCACTTCAACACGTAATGCCACCAAAGTAATCACTCCTTTCAAAGGCTCAAAGGCGCACTGCTCTGGAGAGCAAAACAAGTCACAGGTCTTGTCCCGAGACATGTGATGTTAAGCACCCGCTCCCTCTGGGCAGAAGAAACACAGAAAATCAAGTCCACTTCGAGCCACCTTCACCGATTTAACAGTGTCCAATTTCTTTTCTACCCAGCCCGAGACTACATATTGGTCAGCCAAATGTCACTCTCACTGGGCCAGAATCATCCTTTGCATGACCATCTGGTCGAGGCTCGGTCTTCACCTTATCTGCCACCGCAGGTAATTCATCCTCAATCCCATCAGGTTAAATGTCTAAGCCATCAGAGACAGCACAATGCGGTTTGTAGTACTTGGCCCAAATCTTCCTCAACACACATCTTCCCTCTGCACTTTTTCTTTTTTCCTCACTGTCTATTAACCACATCTATCTGTTCATCACGCTCATGCCACACCTTCATCCGCCCTATTGTTAGCAGAACACACACCGATGGCCATTCAACAATACCCAAATTCTGTTCCTTCGCCCAATTTAGTAGTCTGGCTATCTCTTGCCTCTCTATTCTCACAAAATGTGGCAGTCATCAGCCAAGTCTCCTCGTTGTCATCCCCAGAATGCTCACTGGGAGTTTCCACGTTCCCAGCCAAAAATCCCTGACAACGTTTCAAAATGGTCATCACTAGTTACCACATGCAGTTACGTCATATGTGTTTTGCTGGTGGTGGGTCAGGGAAATTGCCATGTCATATCCATTCAACCAGCTCAAACATTATGGATAATATAAGAAACTTTGTCGATATCAAATATACTTTCTGTGAACAGTGAATGGTCTTCAAAAATCCAGTGAGATTGTAAACTTGTCCTGCCAGTGCCAACTATTTGAAATGGCAATTTTTTTAATGTCCAGAGAAAAAAATACTTGATGCACAGTTTAAGGGACTTGGTCTTCAATAATCAAATTGTGAACTATTTGAAATGTACGTTTTATTCAGCAGCAATCCATCTGGGCAAATAATTATATATTGATTTCATAAAAAGACAAATAAATATCCGTTTCAATGGTAAAGAATGAAAATAATAAAACCAGAAATAACAACAACTGATTAACACATTTTAAACAAATAATAACACCGTTTTTGTTTACCTTTAATACATCGGGAAATATTAACTTATTTTAGAAGTAGTAACATGTAGAAAGGTATTTCTTCAAGAAAATGTGTGCGTGCGTGCACTGGCTTCAGCTATAGTATGTAATTTAGTATGAGGAATAGTACTATTCAGCAGGCACACTAATTATTACCATGTTATTACTTCTTTATTTCCTGCTGTAAGGTCAGGTGCTACCAACCTTTCTTTCCAGGACGTCACAGGCGTTATTAATCTAACTCGAATGCAGCTATGGAACTCCATATTTAGTTCCAAGACTGAAGTTGTAATTCTGTTGGAAACGAGGCACATCATTACATTTTGGAGGCGGTGTCTCTGAGCAGACTCCTCGCAGGGTGGCTCCAGATACAGACGGCGAAATGTAGACATCTCGATATCAAGTTGATGTCTTTCAGGATATTTTGTCAACACGTATGTCAGTCATTTAACGTGGCCAAGTATGAGGACTTGCGTTGTCGTTGTCGGCAAGATGAACATTTTACCTGAGAAAACTTTGAGGACATTCGTGTTGCAACTTTCTTGTGTGCTGCTCACGTTGAAGGCAACCGTTACCGTTGGCTCACCTGTGCTGCTAAATCTCCCGTCAACACCTGAGACTAGTGCTGAGGTAGGTTATGCAAATTACCTGGGAAATCATGAATTATGGCAAGGACGAGCTTTCACTTTTGAGTGTAATAAATTATGCTCAATTGTTTGAAGAAGGCAACGGGTATTATACTGCCATTTACTTTCCTGTCATTACAGTTTCACCCAATACTTTCCCCACTTCTTCCTCATGTCTTACTCTTGTTCAAAATTCTATCATTTCTATTACTGAGAGTTGTTTTTATTGGAAGCACATTACTGTATGTGATAACTAGGCTATGCATGAGGCATGTTATCTTAACTCTGGCAGTTACTTTGATTCCCTCACTGCTTGGATAACTCTCAGCAAGGCTTTACCACGTAGCAGAGCTCAGGGTTAGTTGACCCAGTCAGACTATTATGACTTTGCACACAAAACCGAAGTTGTTCCTGACCCCAGCTTGCCTGGCTTCCCTGACCTTAACTCTCGGTAAATCTGCCCTTTGGATTCCTCCCCTGGCCTCCCCTCCAGTCCAACATTGTACCCTGTTGCCCTGCCTCTACACACCCTTAGTCCCAAACACATGACATGGGTAACATGGGATAAGAAAATGGAGGGCCACTAGTATTGGGACCAGGGCTCATTTGGATGACTGTGCAGCCTGCTTAGCACAAACACATGTATATGTTCATTATGTTTCACCACAACATGGGTCTGTCTTTAGATGTGGTGCCGTTTAACATTTATTTATTTATTTTACCTTTATTTAACTAGGCAAGTCAGTTAAGAACAAATTCTTATTTTCAATGACAGCCTAGGAACAGTGGGTTAACTGCCTTGTTCAGGGGCAGCATGATGTTTACACAACAGGCAACCTACTACTTTATGGGTATAGGGCATATAAATCCTTTGATGATGTTCTTGGAGAGTACCTTCGCCTTAGAGAAATGCTTGTTGTACACCAGCCTGGCCTCCGAGCCATACGAAACATACTTTATGTATTTCTGAGCACTTCAGAAGGATTAGTATGATACCTACTAATGATCTAGTTACTATAGACAGAAATGAAAGTAGGGAGGTTGGTCGGGGAGGATGGGTAGGCGTAATCCGCGACCATCTGGCAATCCAAAGGTTGCATGTTCGAGTCGCATCAGGTCAACTGTAGAATTTTAGCTAACCCTTCACCTAACCCTTATTCTAAACTTAAGACAATTCACCTAACCACCAACGTAAATTCACCTAACCTTTGTCGTTTTAGTTCTCCTAACCACCAACGTAAATTCTCCCCATAAATTCTCCCATTTGTTGTTATGGCGCAACAAGCAACCTGCTCTCAGAGAAAGACGTAGAATACTATACGTAATACAAGACATATGTTAAGTTACATCACCCAATTTGTATGCTATTGTACGACCAGAAGACATATGATACTCTAAGTCTTATAATTCGTATGATAATGTACGATCGCTATTCCATTCATAATGTAACCTAAAGTAATGTAATATCATACTAAATGGAGTGTCACAGATTTAGCTACAGAATAATACAAGTTTCCAAGAGACCATGTTGTATACACAGGAACACTCAAATCAACAAACTGTTGCCAGGCGTAGACTCCTTTAGATGAGGTTTACTTGTGGACTTATTGTCTCCATATATTGACTACAGATATGCTTCTGGAATTGTAGAGTTTTGATTCATTTAGGATTGTTAAATGTGTGATACTGGTCACTTCTCTTGTTCTGTGATACTTCCCACACAATCCAATTGACTTATTCCCCTGTCCCCTCTTTTGTTTTGAGTTTCTATTGTCCATGATTGCACACTTCACTGTCATTGTCATGCACTTCTGTTGAAATAAGTAATTGACAAAGAACTCTGATGTCTGAAACAACACTGAACTATATTTGAGGTTGAAGGGGTCATGAGCTTTCTGTTCCATTTGACCAATGGTTGTTCACCATCCAGATAGTGAAAGTCAAGTGAAAGGCTCATTGTGTTGGTGTAAACTAGGAGGCAAGTGGCAACAGGAATTGTAGGCCTCTCCTGCTGGAGGAATGTTTTCTTCCACTGAGCATCCTTCCACCGAAGAAGCCTTCATCTTGTTTAAAGCACAAGAAGTGTCTAACTGGAAACAAAGCCTGTGAATTGAGGGTTTGTATTACCAACAAGTAGCTATTTTTCTGCTTCAAAACTTCTAAGGGTCTGTATTTGTGGAAGCTTGGAAAATGTCAACCTTTGGTTCTCTTACTCATAGGGACGACAAGATTGAATGACTCCGTTTTCATTCTTTACATCTGCATTGCATCGTAGAATGTCGGTCCCAGTTTCATGGTTCTTTACTTCACACAACTGTCATTCCTTTATTGGGAAATGAGCTTTTGATCAACAAAGTAGGCTACATTGTGAGCTCTTTGTGGTTTAGCCTAATTGTAGCCTTATTCCTCAATTTTCCCAGTACAGTACAGCCCATTTTCCACTTTTATAGTTTGTCACAAAAATTACGAAGAGTATAGTGAACAACAGAGAACTGACTCATTTGCCGGGCTGAATTTTAATTTTAGATCCATGCCCTGGCACTCTGATCTACCAATGGTCCATTGTAATTTGTCTGTTGAAACTCTGTATCATCTAGCATGCTTTAGATCAAGCCTCATTCAAAACCCAAGACTACGCAGTCAATTCAACCCGTCTGATTTTCTTTGCAATTAAAATGGTCTGTGGAGTTCCACTCTAATGCAGAGGCGCTCTCCCTAGTCTCTATCCAGCTGTGCTGGCTGGTTTCCATTAGGCATCCATTTAAGGGACCTGGGCCACGGAAGGCCCAGGGGAGTGCCGCGTATCATCACCCAGCTGCAGAAGTGGGCCTGAGTGCCACATCCCACAATGCACTCTGCTCGTTCCCAGCTGCTCATGGGAACAGCACTGGCTGGAAGCCCTCAGGGCCTAATCAATCCAATCATAGAAAAGTATGATGGGTTGTTCCCCCACCACAAACATCGCTGGCAGCGGTGTGAAACTTCTCAATGGCATCTCTGGTGTTGGCATCTGCTATAATGATTCTAAGACCACTTAGCCCTAATTTGAGTCCTCCACTGCATTCACTCAGTGCTTGATGATGTTTCAGTTTTTTTTATACCAGCCCAATGCTTCCCTCTCTCCCCTTCAGGCTGTCTTGACCATGGTATTCTAAATCATTCAAGTGTTGGAGTCTACAAATTACTAAAATACTTTGTAGGGGAGAGTGGGGAAAGTTGAGCTGTTTTTACATTCACCATCACTCCATCTAACATACATATATTTCAGGATGTTGTGTATCCATGGAAATCCTCAAAAATCTACTCATTACAGTTTTGAAAACAAAGCTTGTCCCAAAAAATATATTTCACACATTTCTATACTGAATGAAATATTACCACTACCTTTTTAAAACCTTGTCTATCTTTATTTTCCAAACACAATTCAACATAATCATGTTTTAAGCATGTTTTAACAAACACTTTGTACTTTTGTCACACCTTTAACATAGGCCAGGCCCTGTTGTTACCTCATATCATATGATTTCCATTACGCCTGGGAAGAAAACACTTACATTTGCTAAACTTCCTATTGGCTTAACTTATCCCATGGCTATTGGCTCAACTTACCCCAAGGCAAACATTTTGACTATATTAGCCCACACAGCTACAAGGATGCACTTTCATGCTGGCTTTAGGACCTCATATAGACCCCAACTAATGTATAGAACAATATTAAAATGATCTACTTTGGTTAAGATACAAGCATCATGGACCTAACTTCCTTACCACTTTTTCCATATGGCTTCTTCCTTCACAGGCTCTTTGAAATGACAACCTTTTCTTGAATATTTGGTCAAATGATAAATTTTATGTATAGTTTCCTAGAAAAAGGGTGGCTAAACTTAACCCTTTGGCTCAATTTACCCCAATCTCCCCTATTGATTTGTTCCCTTTCCTTGAACATAGTCTATGGTCCAGGAGAGAGTGTGATACACATTCTGAATTTATATGTTCTGTTTTCCTGTATAGACTTTTCTGGAGAAGTATGGATACCTTGAGGAGGAGAGTCACCAACACAATGATACTGAGGTCAACACAGCTCTCAGGTACAACAAGGCTGGCATATTTTAACCTACCAGAAAGAGCACTTTACATTAATAATGGGAAATTAGGGACATTTTTAATCGAGTGTGGTCAATGATTGATTACAATGTATTGGTTGTTACAGAATATGCCATGTACATTTTTCATTGACTTTGTGTACTCACTAATTTCTCAGATTGTCAAATCTGAGAAAAAACTTTTAGTTATTACATTTACATTACATTACATTTAAGTCATTTAGCAGACGCTCTTATCCAGAGCGACTTACAAATTGGTGCATTCACCTTATGACATCCAGTGGAACAGCCACTTTACAATAGTGCATCTAAATCTTTTAAGGGGGGTGAGAAGGATTACTTTATCCTATCCTAGGTATTCCTTAAAGAGGTGGGGTTTCAGTTCTCTGGGAAAATGTCTTTGAGGTTGTGTTGACAGCTTTACCAAAACTGTGTCCCATTCCCCAGTTGTGCTTGAGTGAAAAAGCAAGCACACGTCTGTTTTCACAGTTGCACTGTGAGTTACAGAATATTTGGAGAAGAAAAGCCTAACTCATTTAAAAGAATTATCGAAATGTATTGCATGTTTATTTTCTATCACAAAGCAAAAGCTTGGTTTCCCTAATGGAAGTAAAAGTCTGCCACCAGAGCCTGGTATTTATCCAGGTGATATGACAGCGATTATTTATGCTGATATTTAAACTACACGCATTTGACACTAATGAAGAGCTAGACGATGCATTACCCCCATGCACAGCAGGTTTAGAACCTTCAATGGAACAGTGGAATGTTTACATTACTGTTTTACCCACTTCATATGTATATGCTGTATTCTAGTCAAGGCCATCGTATTTAACTATTGCTGTACATATACTATTGTACGTATTCCTCATATATACCACACACACACACACACATACATACATACATACATACATATTCATTTCCTTATTTTACTTTTTAGATTTGTGTGTATTGTTAGATATTACTGTCCTTTTAGAGCTAGGAACACAACCATTTCCTTTTAGAGCTAGGAACACAACCATTTCCTTTTAGAGCTAGGAACACAACCATTTCGCTACACCCGCAATGCTCAATATGTGTATGTCACTAATAAAATGTGATTTGAAGGTTTGATTTCAGTTGTAAAGAACACACACTACCATCATCACATGTGGATTACTGGTAAAGTGCTGTATTGATTACATAACTTCTTCCGGGTTTGCAACTTTGATTCTACTTGCTCTCTGGATGTGCTCTCTGGATGTGCTCTCTGGATGTGCTCTCTGGATGTGCTCTCTGGATGTGCTCTCTGGATGTGCTCTCTGGATGTGCTCTCTGGATGTGCTCTCTGGATGTGCTCTCTGGATGTGCTCTCTGGATGTGCTCTCTGGATGTGCTCTCTGGATGTGCTCTCTGGATGTGCTCTCTGGATGTGCTCTCTGGATGTGCTCTCTGGATGTGCTCTCTGGATGTGCTCTCTGGATGTGCTCTCTGGATGTGCTCTCTGGATGTGCTCTCTGGATGTGCTCTCTGGATGTGCTCTCTGGATGTGCTCTCTGGATGTGCTCTCTGGATGTGCTCTCTGGATGTGCTCTCTGGATGTGCTCTCTGGATGTGCTCTCCGATCTTTGTTTGCCGTTCACTCTTCTTTTATCATTCATCCATCTCTCCTCTGTCTGCCTCTCAGGGAGTTCCAGTGGCTCACCCACCTGCCAGTCACTGGGCGTCTGGACAGTGACACACGGCACCAGATGGCAGAGCCCAGGTGTGGGGTGAGGGATGACAGGGGCCAGCAGGCCTGGGCACAGAAGGTCAACGGCATCTTCCATGGAGGTCTGACCAAACCTAACAGTGGACAGCGTCTACGCAGGAAGCGCCATAGCCAGCTAGGTTAGTGGCCAATCCATGGACCTCCTTTAGCTGATTTGGGCTCACTTCTGGCCAACTTCAAACCAACCTCCTAGATATTACTATTTTTTTATTCCTTCCTTGAAGATCAAATGATTGATTGAAATGTAGTTGGCCCATACAGATGGAATTGATTATACAGGTCATATTTCAAGAATAGACTGCTATGGCAATGCCAATGTGACTTTATTGTCTAGAATGGAGAGGTCAAACATGTTGTCAGGCTAACTAATCTCATCAGCTGTACCGTGACTCGATACTGCATCCTTAATTAAATGATCATCTAATCAACTATTACCATTTATTGAGGTCATAACATTGTTGTTTGCTCAATGACTCCCAATGGCAAGCTGCCCTGTTGGTTTCCTCAATGACCAAATTATTTTTTAGGGGGTTATCAATTGTTAGGCAGGGAGTCTCAAATCCCAGGCTGATTTTCCTTGAATCAGTCCCAAAATGGGCTTTGAGAGCTCCACTGAAGGACTCTGTAGTGGCAGTCAACATCCATGGCCATGTGCTTTCTGTGGTTGATCTCTGTTAGGGAGTTCACTACAAACTGTAAATCAGTGGGGGGGGGATCATGCCGTTTTTTTCTTATGAACATGGCCTTATTTCTATTACACCATATTGGATGACTGTCATTCATATTCCATTCACCCAGCTCAATGTAACATCCATAGGTTTAGGCTACTACATGATGCTACAATTCTCCCTGTACCCATCATGAGGTTGAATGAAAGTTTACAACATAGGTGCACAGGTTGAGAGAATTCTGAGTAATCAAGGTGACAGACAGTGACACATTTAATAACGCCTTGCACACATCTTGACAGCATCTAGATGATGTAATCATTAGTCCAACAGTTGCAAACAAGAGTTTCTATTGGAAAAATGTACATATGTTTATCCCCATTTCGTTCTGTTTTCTTCCGTTTAAGAAATGTTTTTCAATAGAATTGGCACAATGAAAACACGCATACAAACACAGTTCACTTTCATACAACGGCTCCTTGTATATATGTTTCCTTCTGGTATCTATCTACGCGCTCTCCTCTCTCCTTTTCCCTTGTGGACTTCAGTGCACAACACATCAGCTGTCTGTGAACAGGTGGAAAAAACCTTTAAGCCAAACCTTCATATCGCTAACCACACACAGCCTACTGTACATCATTGTCACATCATAGTCAACATAGCTACTAGAACTAATGCATTAGTAAACCCGCTACAATCATGCAGTACAGTGTACAGTCAACAGCAAGCAGTTTAGCAGTTACACCAGCAGGCCCTGGTGGCAATACATTTATAAAACCTAAAGCTTACCTTGACTTGGAATAGTTCCAGTGTTGGATAGCCATAGCCAGCTAGCTAACATAGCATCTCTCTCTGTTTGAACCAGGTGTTTAAGTAGGGTAAACTAGCTACTATAGCTGCATTCGATGCTAGCTAAGTAAGTGAAAGTTGAAAAAGTATATACTACAAAATATAGCTAGCTCTCTCTTTCTCTCATTCTCTCTCTCTCTACTTCTCCTTAATTTTGGAAGAAATTAATTTGTTCAAAACTGTTCTAGCTATTGTCTTTCTCTCTCTTTGAGTAAACTACTCACTACATTTTATGCACTGCAGTGCTAGCTAGCTGTAGCTTATGCTTTTAATGTTTTATTTTTTTTTATTTAACAAGGAAAGTCAGTTAAGAACAAATTCTTATTTACAATGACAGCCTACCCTGACCAAACCCTAACCCGGACAGCGTGGGCCAATTGTGCGCCGCCCTATTGGACTCCCAATCATGGCCGGACGTGATACAGTCTGGAATCTAACCAGGGTCTGTAGTGGTGCCTCAAACACTAAGATGCAGAGCCTTAAGACGCTGCGCCACTCGGAAGCTATATTCATTCTCTGATCCTTTGATTGGGTGGACAACATGTCAGTTCATGCTGCAAGAGCTCTGATAGGTTGGAGAACGTCCTCTGAAATTAGTCATAATTTCTGTGTAAATCTATGGAAGGGGGTGAGAACCATGAGCCTCCTGGGTTTTGTATTGAAGTCAATGTACCCAGAGGAGGACAGAAGCTAGCTGTCCTCCGGCCATGCCATGGTGCTACCCTACAGAGTGTTGTTAAGGCTACTGTTGACCTTCATGGCAAAACAGTGTTTTATTCAATTATTTGGTGACCTGAATATATTTAGCATAGTTTTATCTTTTAGTTCACCTTTATTTAACCAGGTAGGCAAGTTGAGAACAAGTTCTCATTTACAATTGCGACCTGGCCAAGATAAAACAAAGCAGTTCGACACATACAACAACAGAGTTACATATGGAGTAAAACAAATATGCAATCAATAATACAGTAGAAAATACGTCTATATACAATGTGAGCAAGTGAGGTAAGATAAGGGAGGTAAAGTAAAAAAAGGCCATGGTGGCGAAGTAAATACAATATAGCAAGTAAAACACTGGAATGGTTGATTTGCAGTGGAAGAATGTGCAAAGTAGAGATAGAAATAATGGGGTGCAAAGGAGCTAAATAAATAAATAAAGTAGGGAAAGCGGTAGTTGTTTGAGCTAAATTTTAGATGGGCTATGTACAGGTGCAGTAATCTGTGAGCTGCTCTGACAGCTGGTGCTTAAAGCTAGTGAGGGAGATAAGTGTTTCCAGGTTTAGAGATTTTTGAACTTCGTTCCAGTCATTGGCAGCAGAGAACTGGAAGGAGAGGCGGCCAAAGGAAGAATTGGTTTTGGGGGTGACCAGAGAGATATACCTGCTGGAGCGCATGCTACAGGTGGGTGCTGCTATGGTGACCAGCAAGCTGAGATAAGGGGGGACTTTACCTAGCAGGGTCTTGTAGATGACCTGGAGCCAGTGGGTTTGGCGACGAGTATGAAGCAAGGGCCAGCCAACGAGAGCATACAGGTCGCAGTGGTGGGTAGTATTGTAACGCTTGTCGTCTGGGGAAGGAGATGAGGACCAAGGTGCAGCGTGGTAAGTGTTCATATTTTAAATATTTTAATGAGCACTGAAAACAAAACAATAAACAACCAACGAACAGTCCTGTAAGGTACAACACTATACAGAAAATAACCACCCACAAAACACAATGGAAAACAGGCTAACTAAATATGGTTCTCAATCAGGGACAACGATTGACAGCTGCCTCTGATTGAGAACCATACCAGGCCAAACACAGAAATAGAAAATCATAGACAAACTAAGATAGACAACCCACCCAACTCACGCCCTGACCATACTAAAACAAAAGACAAAACAAAGGAACTAAGGTCAGAACATGACAAGTATATGGGGCTTTGGTGACAAAACTAATGGCACTGTGATAGATGCATCCAATTTATTGAGTAGGGTATTGGAAGCTATTTTGTAAATGACATCGCCAAAGTCGAGGATTGGTAGGATGGTCAGTTTTACAAGGGTATGTTTGGCAGCATGAGTGAAGGATGCTTTGTTGCGAAACAGGAAGCCAATTCTAGATTTAACTTTGAATTGGATATGTTTGATGTGAGTCTGGAAGGAGAGTTTACAGTCTAACCAGACACCTAGGTATTTGTAGTTGTCCACATATTCTAAGTCAGAGCCGTCCATAGTAGTGGTGTTGGACAGGCGGGCAGGTGCAGGCAGCGATTGGTTGAAGAGCATGCATTTAGTTTTACTTGTATTTAAGAGCAATTGAAGGCCACGAAAGGAGAGTTGTATGGCATTGGAGCTCAGCTGGAGGGTTGTTAACACAGTGTCCAAAGAAGGGCCAGAAGTAAACAGAATGGTGTCGTCTGCGTAGAGGTGGATCAGAGACTCACCAGCAGCAAGAGCGACATCATTGATGTATACAGAGAAGAGAGTCGGTCCAAGAATTGAACCCTGTGGCACCCCCATAGAGACTGCCAGAGGCCCGGACAACAGACCCTTCCGATTTGACACACTGAACTCTAGCAGAGAAGTAGTTGGTGAACCAGGCGAGGCAATCATTTGAGAAACCAAGGCTGTCGAGTCTGCCGATGAGGATATGGTGATTGACAGAGTCGAAAGCCTTGGCCAGGTCAATGAATACGGCTGCACAGTATTGTTTCTTATCGATGGCGGTTAAGATATCGTTTAGGACCTTGAGTGTGGCTGAGGTGCACCCATGACCAGCTCTGAAACCATATTGCATAGCGGAGAAGGTGCGTTGGGATTCAAAATGGTCGGTAATTGACTTGTTGACTTGGCTTTGGGAATCTCAGATGACACGAAAGAGAGTTTGAACAGGCTAGTAATAGGGGTGGCAACAATTTTGGCCAGATCATTTTAGAAAGAAAGGATCCAGATTGTCTAGCCCGGCTGATTGGCAGGGGTCCAGATTTTGCAGCACTTTCAGAACATCAGCTGACTGGATTTGGGAGAAGGAGAAATGGGGAAGGGTTGGGCGAGTTGCTGTGGGGGGTGCAGTGCTGTTGAAGCATGGCCAGCCGTAGAAAAATGCTTATTGAAATTCTCAATTATAGTGGATTTATCGGTGGTGACAGTTCTTCCAATCGTCAGTGCAGTGGGCAGCTGGGAGGAGGTGTTCTTATTCTCCATGGACTTTACAGTGTCCCAGATTTTTTTTGAGTTTGTGTTGCAGGAAGCACATTTCTGTTTGAAAAAGCTAGCTATCTAAAATGGATAGCTTTTTCAATGTTTCACTATTTTATTTTTGTGAAATTCACTGATGAGGATGGTCCTCCCCTTCCTCCTCTGAGGAGGCTCCACTACTGTAAATCAGAGCCAGCATAGTACAGCTGTAGGATCATAATTTGAGACAGTTTGCTACAGCAGGAAAATAATCCAGCAGCGACAGGACATGTGAATTATTATGTGGATATAATTAATGGACATTTTTGTAGGGTTTGATTCATTTACAAGTCTGAAAGTTCAAGTTCAATTTATAAACTTTAGAAGCCTTTTTAAACCTCAAATACACTACAAGTTTGAGATTTCCTACATTGCAGGAAAGTTCTGCAACAGGGTAAAAAAAATGTATGGCTATCTACACACATTGCCATTGAAATATCTTCAGGGAATTCTCCAATCTCTACTTGTGTGTGGGAAGCACACACATCCTATTTCATCTTAAAGGAGCTGCCCAGTCCTTTTTAGTCTGTGAGAACCACTGCCTAAATTATTAAGATATACAACAGTCTTTTCAATGTTCCGAGGGCCAAATGGAGACTGCCCAACACATCTCCACTGTGTGATAGATAGGCCTACATGCTCAGTGGTAAATGGAGCTGTTTTGGGGTATTCGGGTGCTGATGTTTGTGGTCTGGATGGAGAAATGTATGTAATTCCACACAGCCCCTGAAGTGATTGGATAATACTATAAGAATGCAGACGCAGGCGTCGTACTGCCCACTTTTCCAGCTGCAAGTTTGTACCTGACAGCTGCCACCTGCTCCCTGTGCAAAGACGCTGGGGGAGAGTCCATGGAAGGACGGCTCAGGATCCTCTGGAGCAATCCTATTTCAGAGAAATCCCATCAATATGGGTTACACACACGGACAGGATATTGAAGGACAGTTTCTGCAAAGAGGCAGTATTAGTCCCAAAGGAAACTTTACAGAATTTTAAGTGGAAGAACATGGCATTCTTTCAAATGTAAGTGAGGTACAGGAGAATAGTTATATGTATCTGTCCATCTACAGTAAGTACAGTAGTGAAGGCAGCCAGCAGAAGTCAAGGCAGGGGCTGGCTCTTACTGGCTCGTTGGTCGAGTACCAGAGAGACGCAAACGATTGCACCAACAGCTCATCTAGTCTCACCAATGAGGCTTGCTGGAACAGTCTTAGCTCATCTCGTCTCACCAATGAGGCATGCTGGATCAGTCTTAGCTCATCTAGTCTCACCAATGAGGCTTGCTGGAACAGTCTTAGCTCATCTAGTCTTACCAATGAGGCATGCTGGAACAGTCTTAGCTCATCTAGTCTCACCAATGAGGCTTGCTGGAACAGTCTTAGCTCATCTAGTCTCACCAATGAGGCTTGCTGGAACAGTCTTAGCTCATCTAGTCTCACCAATGAGACTTGCTGGAACAGACTTAGCGCATCTAGTCTCACCAATGAGGCATGCTGGAACAGTCTTAGCTCATCTAGTCTTACCAATGAGGCATGCTGGAACAGTCTTAGCTCATCTCGTCTTACCAATGAGGCTCGCTAGAACAGTCTTAGCTCATCTCGTCTTACCAACGAGGCATGCTGGAACAGTCTTAGCTCATCTAGTCTCACCAATGAGGCATGGTGGAACAGTCTTAGCTCATCTAGTCTCACCAATGAGGCATGCTGGAACACATTGTGAACATTGAGATCTGAGAGTATTTTTTGTGTCCTGTGGAGTTGTTCTCGATACATTTTCTTTCAAGGAGTGCTAGCAAAAAGGTTCAACCTTGTAGCGTTTTTTTCTCTATGTGATTTCACACATGCTCTTGAAATGTGTTTGTCACACTTTGGCTCTAAGCTCATACAGGTGAAGAAGACCATCTCTTCCCACTGGTCTGTGCCTCTGTTAAAAACCAGCGTTTATCCAGACACTTGTGAGGTGGCCTTGCTTAGTGAATGTGTCTTATTGAGGAATAATCTGCTGCAGTCAATTGACAAGGTTATTTTTATTGCAAAGATGCATGGAGTTGTTTTGACACTAAAATAATTGATTTATTGCCTTAGACAAGCACTCCTACCAATCCTACACAGCAAGAGCTCTTCTGAATTAGTTGATAACATTTAAAAAAGTTGTGTCACTGCTGTGACCACAAGTAATGTAATAAACATTACTCTCTCTGCACTTTGCCAAAGGATTCACCCTTTTTGTTCAAAAAGAAACACTCACATCCCCATTACTGTGATTTGCAAACGTCCCTCTCTCTCTCCCTTCTCTTTTCCTCTCCCTCTTTCTATCTCTCTCTGTCTCCTTCTCCCTCCCCCTTATACTCCTCTCTCCCAGCTGCATGAATGGCAATCTGAATCTTACCCAGCACAACAGTGCTCCCAAAAGTGGGTGCTAGTGACTCATTTACCATAACTACTCTTTTTCAACGTTCATATAATATCTCACTTCTTGGTCATGAGACCCCCTTGCTCCTCTATATTCATCAGTCCACTATCTCATCTCCCTGCAGGTGAGAGGTGGCACAAGCATCACCTGACCTACCAGGTGGTGAACTGGCCTGGCCACCTCCCTCGGGGTCAGGTAGCCCTAGCCGTACGCACCGCTTTCCAGCTGTGGAGTAACGTTTCGGCCCTGGCCTTCAGAGAGGTCACCCAGGGGTCAGCTGACATCCGGCTGGCCTTCTACGAGGGGGACCACAACGACGGCATGGGCAACGCCTTTGATGGTCCAGGTGGGGAGCAGAGCAGTATTACCTTTAGTAGTGGTTTGACATTTTGACTGATTCCTGTCAGTTCATAGTTTACCTAAAAGAAGGGAGAATGCATTTTCAAACAGGGCAATTTCCAAAGATCAATTGGGTTCAGCTGTGAAAGATCTCGCCACAGCTGTCACAATGTTCACATGCTTACAGATCCCTCTTGCCTGGTCTGAGAACAGCCACTAGCATCTACCGCTTTAGTGTTTACACATTTTAACGGACCAGATAATCATAAGAAACATGTTGATGGTTCCACCTAGCCTGAAAATGAGAGTCGAGAAGCTTCTACCATATTTCTTATACCTGCCTGGCTCCTTCAGATTTGCACAGTTTGAAGGGGTATGGCAAGGGGTTGTTTTGGGAAGCTTCTCTTCCACCCCTGAACCCTCTGTATGTTTTTGTTTTTACCCCCAGGAGGCGCCCTAGCACATGCCTTCTTCCCATGCCGAGGGGAGGCCCACTTTGACATGGCAGAGCGCTGGACACTGAACGGCTACAAGGGCCACAACCTGTTCATGGTCATTGCCCACGAGGTGGGCCACACGCTGGGCTTGGAGCACTCTCCTGTGCGCCACGCTCTCATGTCCCCCTACTACAAGAAGCTGGGGAAAGCCACGGTGCTGAGCTGGGATGACATCACTGCTGTACAGCAGCTCTATGGTGTGTAGACCTACTCCACTCTGAGAGAGGAACATTAAAGTTATTTGAAATTCAATTTGAATTTGAACATTATTTTTAACCAGTCACTTTACATGACAACTACTGCTATACAAAGAAAATGGCCCTAGTCCAAAGCAAAGTTACACTGATCTGATCTGACTAGAGATCAGCATCCGTTTCTTTAACCCATCACCATCTGCTGTGCTCTCAGTCACCATGACATCATAGTGTCCGACAGTCCCGACCACCCTGTGATATATGAAGCATCAACTGAGAAAGCTAAAGGAGGGAATCTTTTCATATTAAATGTGTATCTTAAGCTGGTGCATTCATTACAGGGAATCACACACGGTAGCATAGGCTACTGTTTAAATGTACATTTTTCTATCCAACTACTCTAATGCTGTACCCAGGGGGATGTCCAAAGATCACTATATCCCAGAGCCAGACTTCCGGCAGCTGGAGACAGTGTTGATCAGTGTTTTTTCCCATCCTCTCAAGGTCACACCAAAGTAAACAAGCAACTTCCTCGCACATCAACGTTTCCATTTAGACAGTATAACAGGGAGAAGCCAGACAAACTATCTCTCCATGTTTTGTCTTGCTCTCCTTAGGGATGCCGATTTTATCAGACCTTTACACAAATGTTTGCTCAACGTTTTCCAAACAGAACGGGTGGGCAACATCTGGAGACAAATCAAAGGAGACGTGTCTGCGAGTCAGTGGCATTGTAAAATCATTTGGCTCTCTTTACTTCTTTTGGCATTGGAATACAGTAAATTTAAAGTTAGCTCAGCTGTCAGTATCTCAGCACTCATCTGTGATGCATTGGGTTTTCCATTCTGCAATGTTATGGCGTGCCAAATCTGACAATTAGTGTCTTTTGTGTATGTAACCTCTCAAACTTGCTGTGAAACAGGCATATAGGTCTTATCTGCACCCACTAGGCAAAAACTGGTTGAATCAACATTGTTTCTACGTCATTTCAACCCAAAAATGTAATGCGATAACGGTGAATCAACGTGGGGAAATGATTTGATTTGAAAAGAAAGTCATCAACATAAGGGAATTTGGTCATTTTTTTACCCAGCTTTTAACCTAAATCCAATGACATGGTGACATTTGATGTTGATTTCACGTTGAATTCACATTAGTTGACAACACAACCAATGTAAATCATGAACTGACATCTGTGCCCAGTGGATACTTGTCCATAGCAGAAAGCTTTAATTCCACTTGTAAATGTGCAGTCAGAAATACATCAATACGTCAAGCTTTTTGCAGATGCACCTGGTCTATTGTAGTAACATAGAAGAATATGCATGTATATTACGTATGGTCAGAAAAGCTTGTACATTACTGAAGCTACTGTTCTTTTTGTCATTGAATGTTCTCCATAGGGAAGCCAGAGAGCGGTCAGGTAATCCAGTTGCCTGGTCAGGTGTTCAGCTCTGCTCTACGGGACTGGGAGCTGTCTGAAGGTGGTACTTGGAAGCCTGATTCCACCCCACCTCCATACTGCAGGGGATTCTTTGATGCTCTCACCATGGGTAGGACTTGATTGGTGGTCACTATCTGATCATGCTAGAAAGGCACAAAAAATAGGCCCCATTGAAATGAATGGCTCTTTGTCACCAGACTGGAAGTTGTACTTACCTAGCATATTTGAGGCTAGAAGCAAGTTTTAGATAAGATTTGAGGTTTCGAACAAGACAAATATGACAAGTAAACAGCGCCATCAAGTGGATTTTGGTCTATGATTGTTTTGGGACACAAGGTAATCAATCTCTTTGCAAATTACATGAACAGTAGGTTGAGAATTCTTCATTGACTTCTGAATATGGTGATATACTCTGATTCCTGAAAATAATTAATTTTATATTACCTTGCAGACCAAGATGGTACCAGCCTCGTATTCCGTGGGGGGCTGTTCTGGACTGTGTCTCCTGCAGGCAAGACCAGCTCCCCTCTACCTCTGCAGAACCGCTGGCCAGGACTACCCCTCGCCATTGAGGCAGCTGCTTACTCTCAGATGGACAATAAGTTCTACTTTTTCAAAGGTAGTGTGAAAATGAAGACACGAGTTACCCAGCAATAAACGTACCTGAAATGATTTGTTCTTGTTATAGTAACAACTGTCCTGTATCATAGTCGGGGTTATAGTTCAGGTAGATTATCGCAGAAATGTTTCACACAGACTGCTTTTTCAGTTTGTGTCCTCATATATGTGTTGCTGCATTGTAATTTCACATCTCACACTACCAGCACCTTCCTCCTTGCGTCTCTTCCCCCAGGTAGGCGAGTGTGGCGTTACTCTAGCAGTGGTGTGGACCCGGGCTTCCCCCTGAGGTGCAGTGAGCTGGGCCTCCCTGGACACCCTGACCAGGCCTTCTACTACCCCCGCCTGGGCCACCTGGTGGTGTTCAAGGGCCAGCTCTACTTTGTGCTCAACCTGGGGACCCTGAGGCCCGAGCCATACTACCCCCGCAGTCTGGACGACTGGAGAGGTGTCCCCCGGGGGACCAACGGAGCCGTCAGCCACCCTGATGGACAAGTGTACTTCTTCAAGGAGCGGCACTACTGGAGATTTGATCCAGAGAAAGTGCAGGTGACTGGAGAGGGGATGTGGAACACAGAGCTGGAGTGGGCAGGCTGTTTGGGAACTCACCACAGAGGCAATAATGTACTGTGACCACAAGAGGGTGCTCACTAACTGATTAAAGTGGTTGGCGAAGGTAATGTGCAATGGATATACTCAGACTAAGCAATGACAGAGCTCATATTTTTTATGTTCATACATTATTATTAAATAAGTATTCCTAATCCTACTTCATCCAGTGAACCAATGCTTTTGTTTGTAATGTGTTTGTTTTGTTTTAGACAGTATTAAGATAGTCTGTATGGCATAGCCAATCTGTGAGTGATATGTGGCATGTGTCATTGTTGCACAAATAAATTATGTTTGTATGTTTTCTCTCAGACAAGTTGTTGTTGTTGGAGATGAAGTCTCTGGAGTCTTTAGTAGACTATTGCATTCATAAATACCTTTTGTATAATTATTTCATAAAATACCACATATGGCAATGTTTTTTCCTTTGTGGCAATTCCTTGATGTGCTGATGATGTGACAAAGGGACTGTTACAGGGACCTCCTCTTCATTAAAATAATTCTTAAATTCTGATCATGTGAGATCAAAAGAGAGTTAGTTTAGTTGTAAGTAAGCTGCTCTGTAACAATGTCTAACGCACTCTTGCATGTAGGCAACTAGCTCTCCCGGTGACATATCAGAGCCAAAGAGCTATTGATGAATACTAGTTGTTTTCTTCAGATTAATTGCTACTTTTTACACTTTTTGACCAATGAAATCGATATGATTTGCATCACCATTTGATTTGAACCTGTGAATATATGCACTTCAGTAGCCTATGTTTTAATGTTGGTGCCTCGTAAATGATGTATGGATAACGTTTGATGTCTTCCTATTCCATACATGTAAACCTAATATCTAACCCACCACCATCTATTCTGTTGATGGTGGTGAACTTTATCCCTTCCACATTACTCAGCGGTAATAATAAACCATGCGCAAAAACGACTGCGTCGAGCTTCCCAAACTACAGTGCGTATAGCACTCAGACGCTGCTGCAGACAGACAATCCTTCCAGACTTGGAAGGCAGAAGCCTAGCAACACGACAAAGGCGGTGACTGGGAGAACAGTAGGTTCCAGAATGTCTCACGACGTTGCAAATGTATATGATATTCGTTTACTTTAACGATATATTAGGACGATATATTTGTGCGCGGCGGCTTTGACTTCCGAGACGCGCGTCTCCAAACTTTGTCCACTTCAAAATACAGGTAGTGTTCAACCTCTCACTCGAACAGAAACCTAAATTCTCGGACAATGACAGGTTCAATCATTTTTAGCATTCTCTGTATTTGGATGTTTTCACCCAGTCTGTCACGAGGGACCGGGTTTATCTATCAGTTTCCAGGTGTGACATTGCAACGCATCCACACTGAACACACCGCTGGACCCCCTGCAGGCACCAATGCGGCTCGCAGGTAAGTGGACCTCAAGCAAATATTCATCAGAGAAGTGATTATGAGTTCAAGTTGTTGTTCAATGTTAAACAGCTACTGATGTGTAGAAATATACCTTTTTATATAGTTATCAACCCTGTTGAAGTTGTATGCTACAATGCATGAGCTTGTGCGTTGACTTTAAACAAAAGTATAACTGTGGTACAACTATTTTCTTGCCCGCTAAGAATAACGAAGTGAAGTACTGGCAATAATGGAAGAAAGTATTAAGATGTGGTTCTGGGTTTGGATTGGAATGGATGAATGGAGCATACGTTCAAGTTGCACATTGCTGCCAAATTGAATACTCTCTCTTAGTATGTGAATTGCCTCTCAGCTCCAGTTTATGACACTATAAACAACTTTATTTCCAATTTCACATCCCCACATCCTTTTATTGTCTAGATTTGGCTTGATACACCAAACTTCTCAATTGACAAAAGCGGACCGCCCAGAGAGTTGTCCTTAATAATGATGAATAGGAAAAATATGTTTGGTTTATTATTCAAAGTTAAATGGAAAAATGTTTTTGACTGCCTTGTATTTTGATCCCCATCTCCCAGATACCATGCACACACACACACACACACACACACACACACACACACACACACACACACACACACACACACACACACACACACACACACACACACACACACACACACACACACACACACACACACACGTGCGCGCACTAAAACTAAAACACACTCACACACTCACACACATACACACGCACTAAACCTTTGCCTCCCTATGGCCTCCTTTGGTAGGAACTGGTGTCAGTACACAGTGTCGAAGACTGTGTCATGCCAGGTGCACAACGGGACAGAGAAGCTGGTACAGCGTATGTTTCAGAGTTGCCGGTGGCCGGGACCCTGTTCTAACCTCATCAGGTATGGTCGGCACAGTTCACTCACTAACTCCAACAGGCCCTTCATGCAGTGGAAAATACAACTTCAGACATGAGAGGTTCTGGTTTCAGAGTGGCACTGCGACCATCTCGTTTTGAGGAATCATTTGCTCAAATCACTGCATGTAATTAAAAAGATAATGCGCAGTAGCCCCACAATGTCAATTCACCGTGAAAGAACTATATAGATATACATCCTAATGGGTTGCAGTAGCTTACAGCCATCTTGCTGAGCCAAACGCTTTGAGGGAATGGCTACCATTTCCAGGTTTCCCTTGGTTCTCTTTAGGACAGCTATGGGTCCATTCATATAAGTGCCATTATACATTTTGGTGGCCTTTGCTGACAGTGTATTCTGAATCATAATTCTACATATCCTGAAGACAAAGCCATCTTGATGGAAAAGAGCAGGTCATTGATTCTGGTTTCAGTTCAGCTGGCCAAGAGTCTGGCCAGACATTGCACAGGGGTCATGATTATGGTGTTTGTATATTTGTAGCCTAAAGAGTCCTTAATGTCATCCAGCTTTGACTGTAGACAGTCTAATGACTGATTATTAAGCCTCATGGAAATATGATTTGTTTGTTGATTGAAGAAGGCAGATTTACTCCCTCGACCACCACACAGAGCAACAAGTCATCCACCATTAAGGCATATGAATATGATTTTTCCCATTCCAGTATTCCCAGGTCTGCTATTGCTCCCAGAACAGACACTAATGTAAGACCATAGCCATGTATTATATAGATGTGTGTGATTTGCAACTGTTTGGTTATTTTATGTCTTTGGGATCCATCCAGAAAGACTACTTTAATATGTTCCCTGTATTCGGTCATAGTGTTAAGCTTGGATCGGCATTGTTATTTTATCCCTATGTTATAGACAGGTTCAACATCTTTTGATTTAGAGTTATTCCCGTGTAAAGAGGTCCATGTATTCTCTCTTTTGTCTGTTGTTAATGTTACTGAAATCATTGTAATGGCCTCTAATTATATCCGTGAAGTGAACATCTGCCCCAGTTAGTGACTATGCTCTGCTTTCAGTTACAGGACCATTGTCCGGCCCACATACATGCTAACGTATCGCCAGGTGACGGCATTGGAGTGGAGGTGCTGCCCAGGCTTTATGGGCGACAACTGCAGAGAGGGTGAGTACTGTACCTGTGTTGTCTGTCTGTCTGTCTGTCTGTCTGTCTGTCTGTCTGTCTGTCTGTCTGTCTGTCTGTCTGTCTGTCTTTTTTTCTTTCTTTCTTTCTTTCTTTCTTTCTTTCTTTCTTTCTTTCTTTCTTTCTTTCTTTCTTTCTTTCACACTCAGAGAACTGGTGAGCTGGAGGTAGAAATGACACAAGGGCACTGCAGTCAAAACTGTAGTCCCATTGTGTACCCATTCATCCTAAACTCCCTGCTATGAATGACATGACTGTGGTGTATGGAAGACAATAGATAGGGATAGTCACTGAATCAAAAGCTCAACTTGGCTCTAAATGACAGATTATACTTACTGTTCCTCCCTCTTGCTTGGACTCACTGTTCGGCTTCTTCTTGGGAAAAGGTTCCTTATTGTAACTTAATGGACCAAGACATTGTGTTTTCTCTGTTCTCGTGTCAGCGATATGAGGGTTCAGATTTATGACTGGTGTCTGATACAGAGAACATGGCTCTGCTCCCCAGTTCAGACTGTAGCTATGTTGAACATAGGATTGATGACCCTCCTCTGTGCTCTGAGGAGTCAACTTACTGAAGGAAAGCATATGTCATGAAGATGTGAAATGATTGTTAATGGCGCTGTATCATTCGTGGGGGACGACATGTTTACTTGTTTCTGTCTGTATGCACTGCTATCTATCTTTTATATCTTGATGTTCCAGTGGCTACCTGATGATGATGCTGCACTCTATCCTTCAATTGTACCAAAAACAGTATGTTGTTGTCATATTTGTGAGGCATTGTGCAGTGACCATAGAGAATGATAGAGGACTCTAGGGCCCAAAAGCTTCTTTTTAGCATGGGCAACCCCATTGAGGACATTCACCATTTTCACCAAGTAGTCAACTGGGTGGGACTTCCTATGGGTTAAGGAAGGAGCACATAATTCCATCCAGGTCATCAAGAGGGATCAACCAATGAATAATACTTGTTAATAAACATTCCATAACAGGTTGCCGTCAATCGCCAACCTTGGCTTTATATGCACCCTTTCAGTTTGTTTAACAACTCATAGAAGGAGTAGAAGAAGAAAATGGACTACTTACTTCAAAATGGAGATGGCCTCAATGGCGTTGCCCGTGCAGTCACAAACGCCATAATGAGACAGATACAATGAAGAGTCCTCTATCAATCTCTATGGCAATGACACACACAAGTACATTCATACATACACACACCCCTCCACATACTGTCTGGAGAGGGGCCTCTCCCTGACTGGAAGTGCTTTCCCTGTGAATGGGTAAACAGAGCCAGACGGTTGTGGAGTGGGGCGACCCTCGGGAAAGTGAACCCCCTGGCCCTACTGGTCTGTTCTACTGAGAGCCTTGTTTTGGTTTCAGGGGAACCAAGGTCATCCGCTCCAGCTGTTGTTAATGCACCAAACCCCACTACCCAAACTCTCTCTCTTTCTACCTCTCCTGTTAGAGTGGATGCCTTCACAGGGCAGACTAGGAACCCCAGGGATTGGCTGTTTCAGAGCAGGAAGCTCAGCTCTATCACACACACACACACACACACACACACACACACACACACACACACACACACACACACACACACACACACACACACACACACACACACACACACACACACACACACACACACACACACACACACACACACACACACATACACATACACACAAATAGCTTCACTTAACATTCACCTACAGTAAATCATGTAAAACTGTCATTGGGAGATTTGCGTGAATCTCAAGCACCCGTTACAAATTAGGATTCAGCCATGATTCTTCAACATCTGCTTCTGGCCCCGTCACCAAACATCTCCATCTTTGCAGTTATTCACATGGCTGCGGAATCCACTGGCATGGGAACTCAACCATGGCAATCAGATATCATGTCCTTCATATATGACATGATCTGTTGATTTTGGTAAAGAAAATGAGTGCTAGTCATAAAAAAACACATTTTTCAGTTATAATTGCTTAATCAAAATGTTGAAAGGTATAAAATGTTGGTCTGGAATTCTCCAGTGTAGCCTTGTTGCAGCTTCAGGTGAAGGACCTGGTAGCAAGAGATGGGAGAGTGGTCCTGTCATGCTCAGGATTCCAAAAGTTTTTTTGGCTGTTCTATAGAATAACCATTTTTGGTTCCAGGTAGAACTCTTTTGGGTTCCATGTTGAATCCCCTGTGTAAAGAGTTCTACCTGGAACCAAAAATGGTTATTTAAAGGGTTTTCATATGGCGCTTGCATTGCCAGGATCATGGGTTCAATTCCCGCTGGGGCCACCCACATGAAAAAGTATGCAAGCACTACTGTTATTCTCTTTGGAGAAAGGTGTCTGCCAAACAGCATACAGTATATAGGTATAAAGCAATAGAGGAAGAGGGAGATATGGAAATGCAGTGACTAGAGATTTGTAACCTGTTATTTATTCCTGGAACATCAGCAGTTGGAGCTGTACACATTCACTGTTCACATACCCATTGCAAAACTCCAATGTGCTTTGAATGGCAAAAAAAGTAAAATGAACAAGGTGCTATTCACAGCCTCGTCTCTAGACTGTTGAAGCAAAGCACCCCAGGATCAGTGTTCGGGAGGCAATGTTATCCCTGGATAGGCAAGCCACAGTTGCAGAAGTCAGCCCACTTACTGTTGTGGCAAGAACCACATGCCTTTCCCGTCTTTACCCAGAAAGCATATGCTTCTGAGGGAAAGAAATTACATCATCTGGGGTTGGGAGGTCTCCCCCCCACTCTATCGACACAGTTGTTTCAGACAGCGTTCGCTCCCAGGGCCGTTGCGTTAATTGAAACCAGCGCGTCGTTGTTGTTTCAGGTTTGCGACTCCTCTAGAGTGAGCTCTTCCAGGTTGTCGTCATGCCGTAATGCGCTGGGCGGCGAGTGTGTCATCTAGCCTTGGTGTGTGTGTGTGTGTGTGTGTGTGTGTGTGTGTGTGTGTGTGTGTGTGTGTGTGTGTGTGTGTGTGTGTGTGTGTGTGTGTGTGTGTGTGTGTGTGTGTGTGTGTGTGTGCGTGCAACCTGGTGGATGTGAAAGCTGGGTCTCAGCCAGCTGTCTGTGGTAGTGCATGCACAGCTGCTGTACCCCGGATTTCACTGCTCTATGGAAACAGCCGGTTAAGAGAAGAGTCATCACGACATCCACTCTTTGGAGCCATTGGACAGGAGCCTATTATGGGACTTTGTAAGCAAGTGTTCTCATGAACTGCCAGTCCCTGTCAAGATGAGCATGTTGCAGGCACATGGCAAGTGTCCGATTTCATAGGACAAAATGAAAAAATATAGTTACACTGTGCAGCTTTTTAACTGTCTTCGTCAGATATAGAAGCTGTGAAATTGCACATGTGAAATTGGCTGGATGTGCGCGCACTAACTTCGTCAGACTTTAACCAGAAGGATTCAGTCTTTGGTGGTGAAGCAGACAATAGCTGTATTGTCCGTAGCAATGAGAACTGGATGTTTCAAAGGGGACATAGTTCTGCCCTTTCAAGCATCCAGTGGAACCCAGTCATAAAGGCACAGAGTCTACGAAGGTCCAGAGCCAATGGAACACACATTTTGACTCAAGCTGTCCATAATGTTGAGGGAACAAAACAGATTCTTTTTCAATCAGTTTCACAGAATTTTCTTCATATGCCATGTGCTTCCCATACTCACCCGTGTCCTTTTGAGTTCCCATCCAATCCATTGAAGGCTTCATAGTCTCTGTTAAATGTAATTTTACGTCAAGGGAAAAAAATAGCATTGTGGCTGTAATATTTCACTTGACTCATATTTTTGTTCTGCTTCGATGGCTTTCATGACAGGGCCTTGAGAACGCTGCCTCAATCATTCGCTTTCCTCCACTAAAACCCAGGCTTTGTAGTGAGTTGTTATTTGCTGGATTTGGCATGATTCTTACTTGATTGATACTCCCTGGACTGTATTTTAAGTGACCATAACAAATTACTGTTGAGCAGTATTACTCGACATAAGCATATGCATTTGGTAATGCTATTATTCATGCACAATTTGTCAGAAGTCAAAAGGTTATTATTTATTACCCCGATTACAAAATGTGAGCAGGGAACTCAAGTGACCAATTTACGGTTGCTGCATTGACATGAATTTACAGTGCCTTCAGAAAGTATTCACACCCCTTGACTTTTTCCGCATTTTGTCATGTTACAACCTGAATTTAAAATGGATTAAATTGAGATTTTTGTCACTGGCCTACAGACAATACCCCATAATGTCAAATTGGAATTATGTTTTTTAGATATTTTTACAAAGTAATTCAAAATGAAAAGTTGAAATGTCTTGAGTCAATAAGTATTCAACCCCTTTGTTATGGTAAGCCTAAATAAGTTCAGGAGTAAAATTGGGCTTAACAAGTCACGTGATAAGTTGCATAGACTCACTCTGTGTGCACTAATAGTGTTTAACATGATTTTTTAATGACTACCTCATCTCTGTACCCCACACATACAATTATCTGTAAGGATTCTCAGTCGAGTAATGAATTTCGAATACAGATTCAACCAAAAAGACCAGAGTGGTTTCACAATGCCTGGCAAAGGGCACTTATTGGTAGACATTGAGTATCCCTTTGAGCATGGTGAAGTTAGTAATTACACCTTGGATGGTGTATCAATACACTCAGTCACTACAAAGATACAGGCGTCCTTCCAAAATCAAATCAATCAAATCAAATGTTATTTGTCACATACACATGGTTAGCAGATGTTAATGTGAGTGTAGCGAAATGCTTGTGCTTCTAGTTCCGACAATGCAGTAATAACCAACAAGTAATCTAACTAACAATTCCAAAACTACTGTCTTATACACACAAGTGTAGGGGGATAAGGAATATGTACATAAAGATATATGAATGAGTGATGGTACAGAGCGGCATAGGCAAGATACAGTAGATGGTATTGAGTACAGTATATACATATGAGATGAGTATGTAAACAAAGTGGCATAGTTAAAGTGGCTAGTGATACATGTATTACATAAAGATGCAGTAGACTAACTCAGTTGCCAGAGAGGAATGAAACCGCTCAGGGATTTCACCATGAGGCCAATGGTGACTTTAAAATACTTAGAGTTTAATGGATGTGGTAGGAGAAAACTGAGGATGGATCAACAACATTGTAGTTACTCAACAATACTAACCTAATTGACAGAGTGAAAAGAAGGAAACATGTACAGAATAAAACAAATATTCCAAAACATGCATCCTGTTTGCAACAAGGCACTAAAGTAATACTGCAAAAAATGTGGCAAACAATTAACTTTTTGTCCTGAATACAAGTTGTTATGTTTGGGGCAAATCCAATACAACACATTATTTTCAAGAATAGTGGTGGCTGCATCATCGATCATCTAATAGGTATGCTTGTAATCGTTAAGGACTGGGGAGTTTTTCATGATAAAAACTAAACGGAATGGAGCTATGCACAGGCAAAGTCCTAGAGGAAAACCTGGTTCAGTCTGCTTTCCACCAGACAGTGGGAGATGAATTCACCTTTCACCAGGACAATAACCTAAAACACAAGGCCAAATCTACACTAGAATTGCTTACCAAGATGACAGTGGATGTTCCTGAGTTGGTAAGTTACAGTTTTGACTTAAATCTACTTGAAAATCTATGGCTAAACCTGAAAATGTTGTCTAGCAATGATCAACAACCAATATGGCAGAGCTTGAAGAATATTTTCAATAATAATGTTGCACAATCCAGGTGTGGAAAGCTATAAAAGACTTAGGCAGAAAGTCTCAGCTGTAATGCGCCTACAAAGTATTGACTTACAGTACCAGACCAAAGTTTGGACACCTACTCATTCAAGGGTTTTTCTTTATTTGGATTATTTCAAGGCATACTGAACAAGCATGGCTACCACTATCAGGGATCAAGGTAGACCCAAGTGCAGACTGTGTGTGAAGTAACAATGTTTATTGTAACAACAGGGGCAGGCAAACGACAGGTCAAGGCAGGCAGGGGTCGATAATCCAGAGTAGGAGCAAAGGTACAGGACGGCAGGCAGGCTCAGGGTCAGGGACAGGCAGAGGGGCAGGCAGGCTCAGGGTCAGGGACAGGCAGAGGGGCAGGCAGGCTCAGGGTCAGGGACAGGCAGAGGGGCAGGCAGGGTCAGGGACAGGCAGAGGGGCAGGCAGGCTCAGTGTCAGGGACAGGCAGAGGGGCAGGCAGGCTCAGGGTCAGGGACAGGCAGAGGGGCAGGCAGGCTCAGGGTCAGGGACAGGCAGAGGGGCAGGCAGGCGGGCTCGGAGACAGGACAGGCAAGGGTCAAAACCAGGAGGGTGAGAAAAGAGAAACTGGAAAGAGGAGCAGCTGAGACACAAAACGTTGGTAGGCTTGAACAAACAAGACGAACTGGCACAGACAGACAGAAAACACAGGTATAAATACCCAGGGGATAAGTGGGGAAGATGGGCGACACATGGACGTGGGTGGAGACAAGCACAAGGGCAGGTGACACAGATCAGGGTGTGACAACCACAGCATTCTGCAGCGACATACCATTCCATCTTGTTGGCGCTTGGTGGGACTATTTGACCAAGAAGGAGATTGATGGAGTGCTGTATCAGATGACCTGGCCTCCATAATCCCCCGACCTCAAACCAATTGAGATGGTTTGGGATGAGTTGGACCGCAGAGTGATGGAAAAGCAGCCAACAAGTGCTCAGCATATGTAGGAACTCCTTCAAGACTGTTGGAAAAGCATGTGCAAAGAATGTGCAAAGCTGTCATCAAGACAAAGGCTACTTTGAAGAATCTCAAATATGAAATATATTTTCATTTGTTTAACACTTTTTTGGTTACTAAATTATTCCATATGTGTTATTTCACAGTTTTGATGGCTTCACTATTATTCTACAATGTAGGAAATACTCAAAATAAAGAAAAACCCTGGAATGAGTACTGTAGACGTGTCCAAACTTTGGATTGGTACTGTATGTAAATTAGATATTTCTGTAATTCCTTTTAAATAGATTTGCAAACTATTCTAAAAACATGTTTTCACTTTGTCGTTATGGGGTATTGTGTGTAGATGGGTGAGAAAAAAGTTATGTAATCCATTCTGAATTCAGGCTGTAACACAACAAAATGTGGAAAAAGTCAAGGAGGTTAGAATACTTTCTGACGGCACTGTATATAATGTTCCTTAGATCCACAGTTGGGAATGGACTGAGTATTTTCCTCCAGTGCATCATTAGATCCACAGTTGGGAATGGACTGAGTATTTTCCTCCAGTGCATCATTAGATCCACAGTTGGGAATGGACTGAGTATTTTCCTCCAGTGCATCATTAGATCCACAGTTGGGAATGGACTGAGTATTTTCCTCCAGTGCATCATTAGATCCACAGTTGGGAATGGACTGAGTATTTTCCTCCAGTGCATCATTAGATCCACAGTTGGGAATGGACTGTATTTTCCTCCAGTGCATCATTAGATCCACAGTTGGGAATGGACTGAGTATTTTCCTCCAGTGCATCATTAGATCCACAGTTGGGAATGGACTGAGTATTTTCCTCCAGTGCATCATTAGATCCACAGTTGGGAATGGACTGAGTATTTTCCTCCAGTGCATCATTAGATCCACAGTTGGGAATGGACTGAGTATTTTCCTCCAGTGCATCATTAGATCCACAGTTGGGAATGGACTGAGTATTTTCCTCCAGTGCATCATTAGATCCACAGTTGGGAATGGACTGAGTATTTTCCTCCAGTGCATCATTAGATTATCCAGAACTCCCTACTCACCAACCAAAGGACGCAAATCATCCCCATAGTGCAGAACAGCCAAACAAGTGTGCATCTGAGGAGACTAAGAATAGAGACAAATACTAGAATCATTCATCTCCAAGTCCTTATAAACATTTGTATTGTTTTACCTGGAAATCCAGGAGCACAACTATTTCAGGAGAGTCTAAGCACATATTGTGAACTATTCCAGACACCCCAAAACAACCCTCAAAAAGCCACGTACCTCTCGTTTATAAACAAATAACCCACTGGGCACAGATGCCAATTAAACGTATATATGCCACATTGGTTCAATGTAATTTCATTGAAATGATGTGGAAACAACGTTGATTCAACCAGTGTGTGTCCAGTGGGAAGGCACTGACCTGGCTGACCTGAAATGTGTTGCCTGATAAAGGGCAGCAGCCTGCGAGGCGAGGCATTGGCATGGCTCTGAAGTGTGTCTGTCTGTGTTATGCTCTGAGTGGCCGCAGACATGATTTATGGAGGGTCAGTGGGACCAGCTGGAGAGGCCTGGTCGCGTCCCTGACTTCTGTGGGCCAGCCTGGAAGGCATTTGTCCACAGGAGGAATGAGACCCAGGAAAACCCGCCACAGCCTCTGTTGTGACCAAAGGAGGGATTTGGATGATAAGTCCTTGAAAGAGAGGTCCACTTGCTTTTCCAGTATTGGCTTGAGAACATCTGGCCACTTTGCTTGGCTTAAGTTCTTCAAGATCTACAGTGGAAACACTTGGTTTAAGGGGTTTTCTACTTACTTTGATGCTGTGTCTTCATTCCCACACCATTTGGAGACCAAAAATATTGCAGAGGGAGTGCAATACTTTTTCATACTTTGCTATACTAAATATGAAAATATCCTTCAAGGAACTCCACAGCAACTTGTATTGGAACTTTAAGTCAAACCTATTTTGAGTGAAAAGCAAGCAGAGAGAGCAGTGCTCTGTGATTGTCTGCAGGCTACAGACACTTATCTGCGTGTTTGGTCAAATATTTGGACAGACTGAACCCCTCGGGACACGGGTTGCCTTTCTCAGAGGGAGCCCCTCTCCCAGACTCAACTCGGGTTACAGTGACCAGATTTCAGCCGTGACTGGAGCTGCTCTCACAGGAACATGCCAACTGCTTTTGTTTTGATTCACGTCCTGCTAACTCAACCCTCCTAACCTCCCCCAACCCACCACTCCCATCCACAGACTGTAAGGCATTGAGATATCCCTGGGAAAGCACCCGTAATAGACCTCTCTCAGTGTAGTGTGGGGGTCTAGAGTCTAGACTAATATCTTAAGCTTTGTCTGTACGTGAGAGTCACAAATCATCATCACCACTCAGTGGTATGAGTCAGTGGCTTGAATTCCAGGTGCAACTAAATACCCCTCAGACTGCAAAGTAGTGGCTAATTTAATGACGTACCGTGGCAGACACTTGGCTATGTATGTCACAGAATGATGTTTGTATAGTAGGTTCAATTTAACATCAATCACTGGCTCAGGCAATAGAGTGATAGTCAGATTTAGCCTTTGTTTTTTAGGTCATAATGCAGAATACATTGGCAGCTTTGAATTGATTCAGTTGCTATTGACCCCATTTGAGTCGGAATGAATGTCTTTACGAAAGGTGCATTTCAGCCAAAGTCCCATAAGATATGATCAAAGGTGCGTGTTTTTCGATGTTTGCTTAACCTTTGGAAATGTGTCTGCTAACATTTTTAGAAGTGGTCGAAATGCCTGGAATAATTGCATCCATATGGAGCCATGCAGGGCCTGCTCTCGTCACTGTGGAGCTGGCCTGTCAAAAGGAAGGGTCAGACACGGTCTGGCTAAGAGAGGGAGAGAAATACAGAATAGGGGTGGTGGTGTAATGGAGCAAGGTAAAGAGAGACTTAATATATGACCCTGGTCCAAATCCGATAGCGTCGGAATACATGATATGCAGGGTCTGAGGGTCTGAGGGCCCGTGTTGGGGTGGATGGGTGGGAGGCACCTTGACCCTGGAGTTCCTCTCAAGCGAGAGCTGAGTGGGTCACTGTGACTGTGACCTCAGGTTAATCCTCACAGTGGGTTGTCACCAGTACCTCTTGGTTGTGAGGCTGAAGCTAATTGTCTCGTATATTCAACAGGATTTAGTTCGGTCACAATGTCAGAAAGTTAGGAAATCACTGCCTCTAGTCATGGGTATCACCTCCTGTCACACTCCAACTACAATGGACTGGGAAACAATTGCTTACTATCTTTTAAGCACACAAGAAGAGTTGACTGTTCAATGTCAGCTGATTATTTACAAATCAGTGACATCTGCTTGTTTTCTCTTGAAGTTCTGGATTTGAATTAGAGGTCACGCAGACGTAAACATTTTAATATTTACTCAGTCTGTGTACAGTAGGTAAGGACTATTGGACAATTGACTCATTCTGATGGTCCTTTCGCTACCTACATAGTACACGGCAGGAAAGCGGTACTAAATGCCTCCAAGTGAATTCACTGCTCAGTGTGAGTGAATGTGTGCAGTATGTGTGCAGTATGTGTGCAGTATGTGTGCAGTATGTGTGCACGTTTTTTAAAACTTTGTGTGAGCATGAATTATACTGTGGCCTGTAGTATGTAGCTCCCTCTCTTCTCTTCTTCACTCTCTTTGTTTCTCTCTCTCCCGATCCCATCTTTTCCTCCTGTCTCTGCCTAAGTGGACCAGTAAGAGCTGAAGATGGGAGTCAGTTCAGTAATAACCAGACTGTTAATCTGTCTGTGTGCTGTAGGGTTCCCAGACAGCAGTCTATGTAAGCCAGCACACTGTTCTCACTGCTCATTACGTCCACAGGCACAGACCGTCGGTAACAGCATCCCTACAGCCCCTGCACCCTACCGTACTATCCCAGCCTCCACTTACCGCTATTGTATTGACCGGCTCCATAAAACAAATAGCGGCTAAAATCCCACTGCGTTTGTTTAAATCACCACTTTACTAGGTTTGAGGCACACCTAAATCTCTCATGAGATTGTTTGGACGGCCGGGAAAAAGCCTGCTAACGAAGCCGGAGCCTGAGTCTCTGTCTGTGGTAATGACCACTGAGGAGGATATCCCCATTATAAAGCAATAAATCTGAGGCGGAACATCGTCGCTGGGTTTTGGAGATTGCCGGTGGCGAGTCTCCAGCGCTGCTAAAGCATACTGTAGCTCATCCTGCCAAAAGCAAGAGGCGTCCCTGAGCACTTACAGGACCGTGCAGTCATGGAGCCACTGATTTCTCCTCACTTAGCTTTATCGGAAAAGATAGTCTAAGGAAAACCATTGGTGGAACACGAACTGTGACCAGGAATAAATCTGAGGTTTTATTGACAATTCTTGGGCAAGAAAAGTTTGAGCCGCAACATGCAGATGGTATGTACAGTTGAAGTCGGAAGTTTACATACACCTTAGCCAACTATATTTAAACTTAGTTGTTCACAATTCCTGACATTTAATCCTAGCAAAAATTCCCTGTCTTAGGCCAGTTAGGATCACCACTTTATTTTAAGAATGTTAAATGTCAGAATAATAGTAGAGATAATGATTTATTTCAGCTTTTATTTCTTTCATCACATTCCCATTGGGTCAGAAGTTTACATACACTCAATTAGTATTTGGTAGCATTGCCTTTAAATTGTTTAACTTGGGTCAAACTTTTCAGGTAGCCTTCCACAAGCTTCCCACAATAAGTTTGGTGAATTTTGGGCCATTCCTCCTGACAGAGCCGGTGTAACTGAGTCAGGTTTGTAGGCCTCCTTGCTCGCACACGCTTTTTCAGTTCTGCCTACACATTTTCTATAGGATTGAGGTCAGGGCTTTGTGTTGGCCACTCCAATACCTTGACTTTGTTGACCTTAAGCCATTTTGCCACAACTTTGGAAGTATGCTTGGGGTCATTGTCCATTTGGAAGACCCATTTGCGACCAAGCTTTAACTTTCTGACTGATGTCTTGAGATGTTGCTTCAATATATCCACATAATTTTTCTTCTTCATGATGCCATCTATTTAATGAAGTGCAATAGTCCCTCCTGCAGCAAAGCACCCCCACAACATGATGCTGCCACCACGTGCTTCACGGTTGGGATGGTGTTCTTCAACTTGCAAACCTCCCCCTTTTTCCTCCAAACATAACAATGGTCTTTATGGCCCTTTTTGTTTCATCAGACCAGAGGACATTTCTCCAAAAAGTATGATCTTTGTCCCCATGTGCAATTGCAAAGCATAGTTTGGCTTTTTTATGGCGGTTTTGGAGCTGCGGCTTCTTCCTTGCTGAGCGGCCTTTCAGGTTATGTCGATATAGGACTCCTTTGCTGTTGTCCTGGGATTGATTTGCACTTTTCGCACCCAAGTACGTTCATCCCTAGGAGACAGAACCCGTCTCCTTCCTGAGCGGTATGACGGCTGCGTGGTCCCATGGTGTTAATACTTGCATACTATTGTTTGTACAGATGAACGTGGTACCTTCAGGTTTTTGAAAATTGCTCCCAAGGATGAACCAGACTTGTGGAGGTCTACAATAATTTTTCTGAGGTCTTGGCTGATTTCTTTTGATTTTCCCATGATGTCAAGCAATGAGGCACTGAGTTTGAAGGTTGGCCTTGAAATACATCCACAGATACACCTCCAATTGACTCAAATGATGTCAATTATCCTATCAGAAGCTTCTAAAGCCATGACATCATTTTCTGGAATTTTCCAAGCTGTTTAATGGCACAGTCAACTTAGTGTATGTAAACTTCTGACTCACTGGAATTGTGATGCAGTGAATTACAAGTGAAATAACCTGTCTGTAAACAATTGTTGGAAAATTACTTGTGTCATGCACAGAGTAGATGTCCTAGTCAACTTGCAAAAACTACAGTTTGTGAACAAGAAATTTGTGGAGTGGTTGAAAAACGAGTTTTAATGACTCCAACCTAAGCGTATGTAAACTTCCGACTTCAACTGTAGGTTCCATTTGATAGTAGAGAAAGAAATTGAGTGCCTGTGATGATTGTTAGTCTTCGACAGTCAAACGGTAGTGACTTAGGTACCTTGAGCTTATGTACAGAAACTCCCTAGAAGTCAGCATTAAAGACAGATAGGCATAGGTCTCCTTCTCCCCCTTCTCCCCCTTCCAGACCAATTTCTACTGGTATGGTCAATCAATCAAGCTTCCACCCTCTCCTTGTCTTTCTCTTCTCCTTTCTCACTCCCTCTCTCCTCTCTACTTTTGTTCTCAAGGCTCAGGGCCTTGGTCAAAGGGCCTCTCAGAACTAGTGACCTTCTGTGTTCGGTTGATCTAAGAAAATATTTTGGTGAGACGCTTGCTTGAAAGGATGTTCCATGGAGAGTTGGTCAGCTCCAGCCCCCAAGCAGCCCCCGGCAGGCCACTTCCTCCTCTGCTCCATAGGAGACCAACACGGACATCTGACGGCAGCAGATCCAATCTTTACCAATTAAGGGCAAAATCCTCCTCGAAACATTTCGGTTAGGCCAAATATATCCGCCCCACTGCGTCAAGACGAAGCCTGCGTGTTTCAGTGACATCAAACATGGGATGGAAATGGAGTACCCCGGGCCATGTCTTGACATTCCCCCTCATCGCAAGACATTAGTGATGTGCTCCCCTACTGTGAACACTCTAATGGGAAATGTGGTCAGCCTTCCAAAGAGGGGGATGTGCCTATCCCTTTAACTCTGATCACAGACAAGCCTATGTGCTGCTGAAATGTAAGAGCATTAAACTAATCTCCAATCAAGAGATTATCACCACTTTAAACCACAATAACTGTAAGCAGTAGTTCTTCTGAGATACACAGATCATCAACTCTTTCTGTTGTTTTAGTTGCCGATGGGGTTTTGATGGAGTTCTCCAGCAGTGATCTTGGGGTGTGTTGTAGAGAGAACCAGGCAGTGTTTATGTAAGGTCCAGATGAGCTCTTCCATCCCCTCTGATTGTGAGACTGGAGGGCAATCACAACGCTGGGGGACTCTGGAGCCTGGTTCTCATTTCCCCTTCCACCTCGGTCCCTCCTACTTCCCTCGTCCTCCGACACAGCCTTTCTGATGCCTATCTCTGGCTGAGCAATGTCCGGGGATATTTTATAGTCCATATCTAAAACAATAATGGGGCAGTAGTTAAAGAGCTCAACTGGGGCTGTGCCAGGACCTCCCCAGTGCTCCTCGGTGACCCCATCTCTACCATCCATCCATCCATCCCTGGTGCTGCGTTGTGAACACTGGCGTTCCAATTTATTTCACCTGTGTTTTATGTTTTTGGGAAAAAGTGATCATCGAAATTTGGGAAATGCCCTATTGCTATTCTTACGTGGAAGCTCAAGCAGTCAACATGATTGATTAAATGTCAAGGTGAACAAGAGTTTTTCCCTCATGGTAACTGGAAGTGATAACTCTCTCATGAAACCCAGATCTACATATGTTGAATCCCCATAGTTTTTTTTCAGGTCAATGTGTTTAATGGTTTTGGCAAACAGACTTCCCAAGACTGGGTCGTGTTGGGTTGCATTGGGTCTCGTCGACCCATATATTTCTCTGTAGTTCAGCCACATAAATTTGAGTGTGTGAGTTACAATGTAGAGACGTGTCTGGTAAGAAGTGGTTTGAGTGGATATGTGTTTGTAGTTCATTAACGCACCCCAGATGTAACAGGGTTAACTCACACAACCTTGCACCTTCGCTTGGAAATCTGCCATGTAAACTGTGTTTCTGTTTGTCCTCAAGTGAACTGATTATAATGCAGATGATTTGTTTTTCCATAACTTGTTTCATATCACACAGCATGTATGGCTAATTTAACATCTGAGAACATTCTCCACCATTCACATGAATTCCACATATTGCTGTCGCCTTGCAACTTACTGATTGATAAGAGTATGGAAAACATAAACAGATGCTAGGTCTACCTACTGTAAGGAAAAACATACATTAGTTTACTATTATTAACACACTACAGAGATACGGTTCATACGCGCAAACAGTGGTTTGATTGTGAGAACCAAGTTTGTATTTTTCTTGAAGAGGAAGTTCCCAAGCTGGACAGGCCCATATCACTTAGTAGCAAGCAATAACTACAACCTTAGACTGGAAAAGGTACATTGTCCCATTAAGCTTCCATCAGTTGTTCATCCAACTGCCAATAAATATCAGCTTTGGTAAGTGATAATCAACATGGAATGGCATGACACATTGCACCAAGAAACATGAGAACCAGACAGACAGACGGATAGACAGTGGAGCGCAGTGGATTGCAGAGCAGGAAATGGTAGAAGACAGCTGAACGGGACAGGTGGACACACTGTGGCCCCACAGGCCGTAAGAGAGGGATCCGGCTCACTTCCCTAGAGGTTAAGGGTTAGGGTTCAGGTTCAGAGTGGGACATAGACTCACACTATTCCAGAACTGAAAAAGCGTGTGCGAGCAAGGAGGCCTACAAACCTGACTCCGTTGCACCAGCTCTGTCACGAAAAATGAGTCAAAATTCATCCAACTTAATGTGGGAAGCTTGTGGAAGGCTACGCAAAACGTTTGACCCAAGTTAAACAATTTAAAGGCACTGCTACCAAATACTAATTGAGTGTATGTAAACTTCTGACTCATGGGGAATGTGATGAAAGTAATAAAACCTCAAATAAATCATTTTCTCTACTATTATTCTGACATTTAACATTCTTAAAACAAAGTGGTGATCCTAACTGGCCTAAGACAGGGAATTTTTACTAGGAGTAAATGTTATTTGGCTAAGGTGTATGTAAACTTCCGACTTCAACTGTACATAAAGGGGTAAGGTGACTAGCCATCAGGATATATGATAAACAGAGTAGCAGCAGTGAATATGATAATTGTATGTGAGTGGGTGTGTGTGTGTGCGTGTAGAGTCAATATACTGTAAGTGTATGTGCATATTGTGCGTGTGGGTAAATTATGGAGTGTTTGTGTGTGTGTTGGAGTGTCAGTGTGCATGAGTATGTAGGACCCTGTGAGTGTGCATAGAGATTTTTATAAAATACAGGAGTCAACTCAGATAGTCTGCGTAGCCATTTTGTTAGCTATTTAGTTAACCATTTAGCAGTCTTATGGCTTGGGTATAGAAGCTGTTCAGGAACCTGTTGGTGTCAGACTTGATACACCGGTACTGCTTGCCGTGCGGAAGCCGAGAGAACAGACTATGGCTTGGTGGCTGGAGTCTTTCACCATGCTCCGGGCCTTCTTTTCACACCGCCTGGATGGCCAGGTCCTGAATGTCAAGGAGCTCAGCCCCAGTGATGTACTGGGCTGTCTACACCACCCTCTGAAGCTCCATTTTCAGTCCCAGGGTCCTAAGCCTGGTGACGAGCTTGGAGGGGACTATGGTGTTGAACGCTGAGCTGTAGTCATTGTAGTCAATGAACAGCATTCTCACATAAGTATTCCTCTTATCTAGGTGGGTGAGGGCAGTGTGGAGTGCAATTGAGATTGCGTCGTCTATGGATCTGTTGGGACAGTATGCAAATTGGAGTTAGTCTGGAATCATGGAGTTGATGTGTTTGGGGGTACGGTTAGTCCCACCTTGAGTTATGAAGAGGATGGTGTTCAATGCAGACAATATTTGGCCAACCTGTTTTCCCATAAATTCCTGCAGACTCATTGTGATAGCGGCACGATCAAATCCTTTCCCTGGTGTTATTTGCTTGGGCTTGTAGCATGAGAAACAGGAGAACACTGAGAATGTTGTTTGGATGATAAAGACATAAGAGGAGCAGCTGCACACAGTAGGAAACTGCTGTATGCTAATGTGAAGAGCTATGAGAAAACAAGCAGGACACAATGACTTATTATGGTTTGACTTCAAGTTCCATCTTCCATCAAAGCATCATGGCTGGGGACAGTGGACGTGGAGTGTAGAATGACTACTAAAAGTATCCCCTGACAAAGTTTTACTTTAACATATGTATCCTCCACTAGGGTTCAGATATCTTTTGTGCAACACTTGCCCAAACTGAAAGCACATTTTTCCACAGCTCTTTACTCAAATCACTTTGACTCCTTGAGTTACATTGAGTTAGTATGTTGGGGAATTGACAGTCCACCAGGAAGTGTGCCTAAACTTGCCACACTGTGACCTCCCGTAAATCTGCCAGAACTAAGGAGACTGAGAAGACACAGCCAGGTCCAACTCTGACTGACCGCTGAGGGAGGGGTGGGGGCTGGCCACTTCTACTGGGGAACTCCATTTAGCATTCAGCCACATGCCAGCTGATTGCAGAGCTCTAAGTAAGCCAGCAGTTTAATCAAGCCTCATTCCTCAAACTCAAGTAATACTGTAATTCCAGAATCTGCCATAATTTTGACATGTTCTTTATAAGCAACTGTTTGGAAGGGGATACTTTGCAAAACAGCTGGCGTACCCATCTGTCGAGTAACTAAACACAGTTCATACTTCACACTGACCTTTCTATGTCTATGAGTGAAAAAGATGTGTACCTACACACTGAACAAGGCTGCAAAGCCAAAACGTCTGTGTACGCTGTCCCTGATGCAGTGAAAATAATACAACAATCCAGAAATGTAGTAAGCTTTATGCAACATCATTTTGAGTCCGGACCCATCACACCTTTTTATTTACAGTGGGGCAAAAAAAGTATTTAGTCAGCCACCAATTGTGCAAGTTCTCCCACTTAAAAAGATGAGAGAGGCCTGTAATTTTCATCATTGGGACACTTCAACTATGACAGAGAAAATGAGAAAACAAAATCCAGAAAATCACATTGTAGGATTTTTAATAAATTTATTTGCAAATTATGGTGGAAAATAAGTATTTGGTCACCTACAAACAAGCAAGATTTCTGGCTCTCACAGACCTGTAACTTCTTCTTTAAGAGGCTCCTCTGTCCTCCACTATTTACCTGTATTAATGGCACCTGTTTGAACAGTCACACTCCAAACTCCACTATGGCCAAGACCAAAGAGCTGTCAAAGGACACCAGAAACAAAATTGTAGACCTGCACCAGGCTGGGAAGACTGAATCTGCAGTAGGTAAGCAGCTTGGTTTGAAGAAATCAACTGCGGGAGCAATTATTAGGACATGGAAGATATACAAGACCACTGATAATCTCCCTCGATCTGGGGCTCCACGCAAGATCTCACCCTGTGGGGTCAAAATGATCACAAGAACGGTGAGCAGAAATCCCAGAACCACACGGGGGGACCCAGTGAATGACCTGCAGGAAGCTGGGACCAAAGTAACTAAGCCTACCATCAGTAACACACTACGCCGCCAGGGACTCAAATCCTGCAGTGCCAGACGTGTCCCCCTGCTTAAGCCAGTACATGTCCAGGCCCGTCTGAAGTTTGCTAGAGAGCATTTGGATGATCCAGAAGAAGATTGGGAGAATGTCATATGGTCAGATGAAACCAACATCTACATTTTTGGTAAAAACTCAACTCGTCATGTTTGGAGGACAAAGAATGCTGAGTTGCATCCAAAGAACACCATACCTACTGTGAAGCATGGGGGTGGAAACATCATGCTTTGGGGCTGTTTTTCTGCAAAGGGACCAGGACGACTGATCCGTGTAAAGGAAAGAATGAATGGGGCCATGTATTGTGAGATTTTGAGTGAAAACCTCCTTCCATCAGCAAGGGCATTGAAGATGAAACATGGCTGGGTCTTTCATCATGACAATGATCCCAAACACACTGCCCGGGTAACGAAGGAGTGGCTTCGTAAGAAGCATTTCAAGGTCCTGGAGTGGCCTAGCCAGTCTCCAGATCTCAACCCCATAGAAAATCGTTGGAGGGAGTTGAAAGTCCTTGTTGCCCAGCAACAGCCCCAAAACATCACTGCTCTAGAGGAGATCTGAATGGAGGAATGGGCCAAAATACCAGCAACAGTGTGTGAAAACCTTGTGAAGACTTACAGAAAACATTTGACCTCTGTCATTGCCAACAAAGGGTATATAACAAAGTATTGAGATAAACTTTTGTTATTGACCAAATACTTATTTTCCACCATAATTTGCAAATACATTAATTTAAAATCCTACAATGTGATTTTCTGGATTTTTCTTCTCATTTTGTCTGTCATAGTTGAAGTGTACCTATGATGAAAATTACAGGCCTCTCTCATCTTTTTAAGTGGGAGAACTTGCACAATTGCTGGCTGACTAAATACTTTTTTGCCCCACTGTATCTGAATTCACAGATTTTATGCACCAACCAAACTTCTGGGGGAGCTCCATGGTCCCCTTTTGATGTCTATAGGCCTACAGAAGAGACTGCTAGTTTCATTTAGGAGCTTTAAAAGAAATCCTAGATGGCTACATGGCTCCCTGTTTGAATCAGATAGCACAATCAGCCTTGTCAACAGTCCATCCATCTTACTCTTAAACACAAAGCACTCTGAAAGATTTCTGTGAGTACGTACGTACAGTGCCAAAATTGAACTTTTTGGCAACAATGCAAAACGTTTTGTTTGGCGTAAAAGCAACACAGCTAATCACCCTGAACACACCATCCCCACTGTCAAACATGGTGGTGGCAGCATCATGGTTTGGGCCTGCTTTTCTTCAGCAGGGACAGGGAAGATGGTTAAAATTGATGGGGAGATGGATGGAGCCAAATACAGGACCATTCTGGAAGAAAACCTGATGGAGTCTGCAAAAGACCTGAGACTGGGACGGAGATTTGTCTTCCAACAAGACAATGATCCAAAACATAAAGCAAAATCTACAATGGAATGGTTCAAAAATAAACATATCCAGGTGTTAGAATGGCCAAGTCAAAGTCCAGACCTGAATCCAATCGATAATCTGTGGAAAGAACTGAAAACTGCTGTTCACAAATGCTCTCCATCCAACCTCACTGAGCTCGAGCTGTTTTGCAAGGAGGAATGGGAAAAAATTTCAGTCTCTCGATGTGCAAAACTGATAGAGACATACCCCAAGCGACTTACAGCTGTAATCGCAGCAAAAGGTGGCGCTACAAAGTATTAACTTAAGGGGGCTGAATAATTTTGCACGCCCAATTTTTCAGTTTTTGATTTGTTAAAAACGTTTGAAATATCCAATAAATGTCGTTCCACTTCATGATTGTGTCCCACTTGTTGTTGATTCTTCACAAAAAAATACAGTTTTATATCTTTATGTTTGAAGCCTGAAATGTGGCAAAAGGTCGCAAAGTTCAAGTTCAAGTTCAAATACTTTCGCAAGGCACTGTATGTACATTATAGTGCGCGAGTTGTAAAGCTTAAAAGGGCCGTTAAGTGAGAGCATATGACCCCTGTTACTGTACAGTACCAGAAGGTCTGAATTACACAAGGCATGGAATCATTCATTCCTTTGAGCATTTAAAATTTCGCATAGTTTTGAGTGTTCGAGCTGTGAAATGTGTCAAACGCTCCTCAGCAGGGAGGTCTCCCCCTCACGTTGATAAAGTCTGCCAGATCCACCCAGCTCCATTTACATCTCTGAGTCTGACTCAGTCAGATGATACCACCACTTTATTCTAAATGGTGGCGCATAATGCAGTAATAAAGTAGATGAAGTACAAGGAATGGTATCCGCAAGGTCTCAAAGTGCCTTATATTATATGGCGATAACCCATCTCATCAGGCACAACAGCCATTGAAACAAGAAAACTTTGTTAGCATAGTTCATGTCAATGGAATCACTAACAATGTAGGTTGTGTTAGTTTTAAAACAGACAAAGGATCTGCAAGTTTGTGAGGGATTGTTTAGAATTTGTCTTGTTGTTGTGGCTTGGGTTAGTTGGATTGGGGCTAGACATCGCTTAGGGGACGAGAAGAGGGAATGTCCCCCATTTGGTCTTTTATGACAATTTCACCACTAAGTAGTGGCTTGTGCTTTGTTTTGAGCTATGTTTGTGTGATCAAGTCTATTTTGTTTATGGGTACAGTCAGACAGCTAGAGACCACCTCAGAGAGTGGTCTGTCAAATCTGCCCCAGGGAGACCTAGTCTAACAATCTCATTCTGCAAGGTGGGGTATACAATGGTCTGGATCAGGATTAGCTTGCAGCTGGACTCATGCAGTATAAATATTGTACTTTACCCACTGCACATACTGTAAAATAGGCATAGGAAGAGGTTGTAGACCCATTTGTTTTGTCTGGGAGATGTGCTATTATTAGCCCAGCTCTGTCGCTGAGGGAGACTGGTGTTTTTATGCCCTGAGCTGCAAAGCCACATTTCCAGAAACATCTTCCTCCACAACTATGTGTCGATGGGTGTGTTCCGTGAGTGTGGTGAGATTGTTTATGTGTATCTGTTTTGCGTGCAGTTTATTGCAATGAACTTTTCACCGTGAAGATGCTTCATAACTCATCTGTTCCTCTATTCAAGTAGATGTGTGTGTGTGTTTGGGCATATGTGCAAAGCGTGCATGCGTATGGTGTGTACATTTCAAAACCTCAACTGTCCTTATCATCTGCTTACTGCCTCTCGTGAACCAGTGGAGTAGCTGCCAAAAATGTCCAATGGGTCCTCCACCCCATCTCTCCATCTGGGAAAGTATTCACCTCTCTGGGTCTGCATACTTCATTGTCTTCAGGGGGTGTCTGTCTCTCTCTCTCGCTCTCTTTTACTGCTGACTGAAGAGAACATCTGTATTTTCCACCTCCTCTCCCCTGTCCAGTGGTCTGAAGGTAGACCTTTACCCAGTGGTACACTACACCGCAGGAAAAGCACGCCTGGGTTTAGACCAGACAGCAGTCTGTGCCAGGATGTCGGACTCTGGGCGCACTTCATCCTTTGAAATGTGACCCGTATAGACTTACCTGAGCCTCAGATCCATGGAGCAGAGAAAGCACCGTCAAGGTCAACAGTTCATAAATTCATATCTCTTACTGTGGAAGAGGAAGAAAGGAGGAGACGTTGACCGTACACCGTACAGTATCTGTAACAAAGTAAGACAAAATAAATACAGCAAGAGGTAAATCCATCACAGAACTATGTATCATAATGGCTTTAAAAGACAAGATGGATCAACCCTAATAGCTACACCGCATGAGATGAAAAATACTAGCAGGTGTGGAAGATAAGTTATCTGTCTACAAGGCTGTTTATGATCGGTATCTTCCTCTTATAGATGTAGGGATAGACATTGTACAGTCACCCCCCTATTGCACACTGGGCCAAATCCTAACTTGAGATGTGCAGGCATCATTTTTGTGTAATCATGCAATGATGGCAATGATAGTCTTGAGCGAACTGACAAAATACTCGCGTTTCGGCTAGATATCTAGGCTCCATCCTGCTGGACATGATCTGTTTAACATGATGCCAAATGAGGCAGCAATTACAGCCTATAACTCTTCAAGTTTGTTCCTGTGTTGAGGAGCCAGTTTCTTCACTTCTGCCCATCCTGCACGTCCACCCTTGACCTCTGTGAAGCAGCAGGAGGAGGCTCTGGGGTTCAGGTCAATATGTGGCTGGGAGTTTCTCCTCAGGGGTAAGTGAAAATAGGTCTTTATGAGGTTAGACAGGCCACACTCTGGCTGTTAGTTTAGCGGCTCATCTATCTTTCACTCTCGTGCCCCAAAATGTCAACTTTCTTTTGTGCTGAAACGGCATCTCCTGTCCTGTCTCCTTTTAAAAAGAACTGTTCTTTTTTCTTTTTTTAGTGACCAAATCTTTATTCATCTGGTAATTTTCTGGTGTGTTTGTGTGTGTGTGGGGGGGGGGGGCACAATCCACAAACTCATATAATTTCATAGTTTGCTAGCAAAAGAAATCAACAAAAAGAAGTGAGCCTCCACCCCCAACCTCCCATCCCATTCCCCCAACCCCACCCATCCAACATGTCTCCATCCAACCATCTACTCCCCCCTCCGCCACCCAGAAACCATGTTTTCCACACCTTTACCCACCCACCCCCATCAACTAAGGTTGCTTGTCAATGACCCCTCCCCCCACACCACCACTATATACTGTATATTTTATTTGTATGTTTGGGCTTTATAGATTTGGGGCTTTAGCTGAGATAATTCTTTACAAAGTCAAGTGTATTTGTTCAGAGCCAACATATTATTTGCAACAGTGCAGCCTACCAGCAGCAATGGTCTCTGATTTATTGAGATTCAAGGAGCTATCATCGTTAAGTAACATAGTAGATGCAAAGCATTGAATATTTACATTCATGCATTTCAAAATGAATTTTGTAACTTTGTCCCAGAAGCATTTAACTACACGTCACTCCCACGTCAGATCAGTTGTTTCGGTATTTATAAATACCCTCATTGGATGGTTCAGTAGTTGTGTTCCCAAGGGACTCCATAGGCCAGCATAGCTGACCTAAGTTGTAAATATAGAAAAAAGTTGTCAAATTTTTGAATGTTCTCAAATGGTCCATGATATCGACAAAGATACGAATTCCCCATTTGAACCATTGAGGGGAATGCAAAAGGCCACCCTACAGATCACAAAGCATTAGTGTGAAATATTGGAATATGGGCATGACATTTTGATTCCCAGTTTCATTTTTTTATCATTTTGCACCAAATAGAGATTGTGTGAGCAATAATAGGACCAAAGCGTAGAAGACCACCTCTTCCAGGTCAATAGGAGACAACATATATCTCTCTAAACTCAGCCAGGGTGCGGAAGAATCATGTCTTAACCAATTTAGCATGGAATGAAATGCTAGTGCCTGGAAATACAATGTAAAGTTAGGTACAGATAGTCCTCCCATTTCCTTCTCTCTCTTGTAAATGTGTTCATTTTATGCGGGATCGCTTACCTTTCCATGTACATTTTTAAACTGCACTATGGATTTTATCCCAATAACCAGAAGAGGGAGACAATGGAAGCATTGAACTACTAAAATTCAGCCGTGGCAATATATTCATTTTGACAATTGCTATTCTGCCAGTTAAAGTAACTTATTTCAATTGACTGATTTCCTTATCAAATTAAATCAAATTTTATGAGTCACATGTGACCTTACAGTGAATTGCTTACTTACGAGCCACTAACCGACATTGCAGTTTCAAAAAATATGGATAAGAATAAGAGATTAAAGTAACAAGTAATTAAAGAGGAGCAGTAAAAAATAACAATATATACAGGGGGGTGCCGGTACAGAGTCAATGTGCGGGGGCACCGGTTAGTTGAGGTAGTATGTACATGTAGGTAGAGTTCATTAAAGTGACTATGCATAGATGACAACAGAGAGGGGCAGTGGTGTAGAGCGGAAAGGAACTGTAACTCAGTCAAATCTTTGAAATTGTTGCAAGTTGTTTATATTTTCTCTCTCCCTCTCTCTCTCTCTCTCTCTATATATATATATATATATATACAGTGACAAGAAAAATATGTGAACCCTTTGGAATTATCTGGATTTCTGCATAAATTGGTCATAAAATTAGATCTTATCTTCATCTTGGTCACAACAATAGACAAACATAGTGGGCTTAAACTAACACACAAATTCTTGTATTTTTCTTGTCTATATTGAATACATAATTTAAACATTCACAGTGTAGGTTGGAAAAAGTATGTGAACCCCTAGGCTAATGACTTCTCCTAAAGCTAATTGGAGTCAGGAGTCAGCTAACCTGGAGTACAATCATTGAGACGAGATTGGAGATGTTGGTTAGAGCTGCCCTCCCCTATATAAAAACACTTACAAAATATTTGTAATAAACAATGAGATCTCAGAAGACCCAAGATTAAGAATTGTTGACTTGTATAAAGCTGGAAAGGGTTACAAAAGTATCTATAAAAGCCTTGATGTTCATCAGTCCACAGTAAGACAAACTGTCTATAAATGGAGAAAGTTCAGCGCTGTTGCTACTCTCCCTAGGAGTGGCCGTCCGGCAAAGATGACTGCAAGAGCACAGTGCAGAACGCTCAATGAGGTTAAGAAGGATCCTGTCAGCTAAAGACGTACAAAAATCTCTGGAAGTCTATGATACGTAAAACACTAAACAAGAATGGTGTTCATGGGAGGACACCACGGAAGAAGCCACTGCTGTCCAAAAAAACATTGCTACACGTCTCAAGATCGCAAAAGCGCATCTGGATGTTCCACAGTGCTACTGGCAAAATATTCTGTGGACAAATGAAACTAAAGTTGAGTTGTTTGGAAGGAAGACACAACACTATGTGTGGAGAAAAAAAGGCACAGCACACCAACATTAAAACCTCATCCCAACTGTAAAGTATGGTGGAGGGAGCATCATGGTTTGGGGCTACTTTGCTGTCTCAGGGCCTGGACAGCTTGCTATCATCGATGGAAAAATGAATTCCCAAGTTTATCAAGACATTTTGCAGGAGAATGTAAGGCTATCTGTCCGCTAATTGAAGCTCAACAGAAGTTGGACAACGACCCAAAACACAGAAGTAAATCAACAACAGTATGGCTTCAACAGAAGAATATACGCCTTCTGGAGTGGCCCAGTCAGAGTCCTGACCTCTATCCGTTTTGAGATGCTGTGGCATGACCTCAAGAAAGCGGTTCACACCAGACATCCCAAGAATATTGCTGAACTGAAAAGAGGAATGGTCCAAAATTCCTCCTGACTGTTGTGCAGGTCTGATCCACAACTACAGAAAACATTTGATTGAGTTTATTGCTGCCAAAAGAGGGCCAACCAGTTATTAAATCCAAGGGTTCACATACTTTCCCACCCTGCTCTGTGAACGTTTACACGGCGTGTTCAATAAAGACATGAAAACGTCAAATTGTTTGTGTGTTATTAGTTTAAGCAGACTGTTTGTCTATTGTTGTGACTTAGATGAAGATCAAATTTTATGAACAATTTTTGTAGAAGTCCAGGTAATTCCAAAGGGTTCATATACTTTTTCTTGCCACTGTATATGTGTATATATATAAAATCCAGTACACTCAAATATCTAGCTTTTCTTGTGTCTTTATGTGTTGATGTGTGGTGCAGAGCTGTCAGTGTGCTCACAACAGAGTCACAGGCTTACAGAGGTGCCTCTCATGCCAACGGTGGTGTTCGTTAAAATGGCCGACTCTTGTCATCACCTAGTTAAATAAAGTTTCAAATAAAACATTTAAAATAAAAATCACAAGGCGGCAACTTCGCGTCCCTGCTATGTGTAGTGTCATCCAGGCCTGTATTTATCATACTACAGGTTTTACACCAGCCTGTAATTCAGCTAGCTGCTGGGGCTACTTGTCCTTCAGTCATTAGGAGAGCCACGCAAATTGAATCTTTTCTCGGCAGCACGTTTCCATTTCACCTTGAGTCAATTATGTTTCATGGGTAAGCCGTTCAAAATGAATAAAATAACTTTGGAATAGATTTTGAGCTATATTTGAAGATGATCCTTGAGTTTTCAGTAGACATGCAACAAGAGACTTTCAAATTTATGGACTCAACTTTGTCTTATCACTCCTCTTCACTGCATGGAAACCATTCTGTATCCAGCTGCTGCAGACCTTGATGCCCTTCCACAGTCATGGGAACCCTAACCCTAACCCCTAACCCCTAACCCCTAACCCCTAACCCTAACCCTAACCCTAACCCTTACCCTTACCCTAACCCCTAACCCTTGCCCTAACCCCTAACCCTTACCCTAATCCTAACCCTAACCACGCCACAAAAACACACAGCACATTTTTGTGACCATAAAAGGTTGTCTTATGTTATTGCAGTACCTATGCCAGGACAAACATCACCATTCTGTCTGTACTGGCCTCCTGGCAGTCATTATATAGCAATATGAATGTGTGTGGGGGGAAAAGCTGCAAATGTGCTTTCAGTGCCTGATTGTGCATCAACGCAACAGGCAGCTTGAGTGCGTGAATTAGTCATGTTACTGTTCAAGATCACTCAGGATGATGGGGGAACCTGCCAAGGCCACCCCTGAACTCCACCACACACACACACACACACACACACACACACACACACACACACACACACACACACACACACACACACACACACACACACACACACACACACACACACACACACACACACACACACACACACACACACACACACACACACACACACACACACACACACACACACACACACACACACACACATGCTGTGCAGATGGCCTGAATCTCTTGAATCAACCTCTTTATTTTGGTATCTCATCAGACTAAAGACCCCAGTGCAGAGTTTGTCATGATTGACAGTGGAGACAATGGATAATCATAATCCTTTCTCTTCTTGTCTTCTTGCCATGCGTATTCTGTGGCCTGGGATTTGTAATGGAATGGAACATAGTACAACCACTCTTAGTTCATCTATTGATACTGTATGATACCTACTGTATATATGTGGGAATTATATGTTTTATGAAATTGAAAACATAGCCAGGGAGAGAGAAGATTCAAAATGGACAATATCCTAGGGGTTGATCAAGGAAAAGCATGTCAGGCCTATGCTTAGAATCACCTTCATGAACTGCAGTGTTTTGTGTACATGGCAGCGACTAACCCTCCTAAAAAAATGAGCTCATCCAATTGGATTTGTGAAACTTACAATTTGATTTGAGTTGAAAAGAACAGTGTAAACACATTTTATAATAGTGTAACAAATGTGTTTTAGGGTCTCTCTGATCTTTTCATTCCCTTGTCTGTCTCTTGGCATCCCACCTCAGTTCTTGCAATATTCCATGATTCCCACCACACATTCCACGTGTCAACAAACACCTTCACGCTGATGTCACATTCATTACTCAGAAAACTGGAGGAAAAACACCACTTTTAGGCCATAAATGTTAATTCCACTTATTAATAACCACATGCACATGGCATAATTTCATATAGCATTTTATTTATGCCAAGTCAACAATGCACACATTGATGTAGTCTGTAGCTGAATGACAGACAATGTTTTCCCAGACAACATAGTGATGTATTTTTCATAGATGGGTCGGGATTCACTGGTGGTTTGCAGCTAATTCTTTTTTGGGGGTTGTGTCCTAAGACAGAGTGCTGTCTAGAACCCTTGGTGTGTCACAAGGGAACTCAAAAAGCTACAATGGTTCTCAACCCCCCCAAAAGTTTGGGAACCAGTTCCATAGAGTTACGCCAGACAGACAACATAAAGTGCTTTGAGAATTTGTGTGAAATGCTATGGAAATGCCATGTACACAAAACACTGCAGTTCATGAAGGTGATTCTAAGCATAGGCCTGACATGTGCTTTCCCTTGATCAACCCCTAGGATATCCCTGGCTATTTTTTCAATTTCGTAAGAAATATAATTCCCACATATACAGTCGACGTTGGAAGTTTACATACACACACCATAACCAAATACATTTAAACTAAGTTTTTCACAATTCCTGACATTTAATCCTAGTAAAAAAGTCCCCATCTTAGGTTAGTTAGGTCAACACTTTGTTTTAAGAATGTTAAATGTCAGAATAATAGTAGAGAGAATGATTTATTTCAGCTTTTATTTCTTTCATCACATTCCCAGTGGGTCAGAAGTTTATGTACACTCAATTAGTATTTGGTAGCAATGCCTTTAAATTGTTTAACTTTGGTCAAATGTTTCAAGAAGCCTTACACAAGCTTCCCACAATAAGTTGGGTGAATTGTGGCCCATTCCTCCTGACAGAGCTGGTGTAACTGAGTCAGATTTGTAAGCCTCCTTGCTTGCACACGCTTTTTCAGTTACTATAGGTTTGAGGTCAGGGCTTTGTGATGGCAACTCCAATACCTTGACTTTGTTGTCCTTAAGCCATTTTGCCACAACTTTGGAAGTATGCTTGGGGTCATTGTCCATTTAGAAGACCCATTTGCGACCAAGCTTTAACTTTCTGACTGATGTCTTGAGATGTTGCTTCAATATATCCACATCATTTTTCTCACCCATGATGCCATCTATTTTGTGAAGTGCACCAGTCCCTCCTGCAGCAAAGCACCCCCACAACATGATTCTGTCACCCCCGTGCTTCACGGTTGGGATGGTGTTCTTCAGCTTGCAAGCCCCCCTCTTTCCTCCAAACATAATGATGGTCATTATGGCCAAAGAGTTCTATTTTTGTTTCATCAGACCAGAGGACATTTCTCCAAAAAGTATGATCTTTGTCCCCATGTACAGTCGCAAACCGTAGTCTGGCTTTTTTATGCCGTTTTTGGAGCTATGGCTTCTTCCTTGCTGAGCGGCCTTTCGGGTTATGTCTATATAGGACTTGTTTTACTGTGGATATAGATACTTTTGTACCTGTTTCCTCCAGCATCTTCACAAGGTCCTTTGCTGTTGTTCTGGGATTTATTAGCACTTTTCGAACCAGAGTACGTTCATCTCTAGGAGACAGAACACGTCTCCTTCTTGAGCAGTATGACGGCTGCGTGGTTCCATGGGGTTTATACTTCCGTACTATTGTTTGTATAGATGAACGTGGCACCTTCAGGCGTTTGGAAATTGCTCCCAAGGATGAACCATGAATCTGAGGTCTTGGCTGATTTCTTTTGATTTTCCCATGATGTCAAGCAAAGAGGCACTGAGTTTGAAGGTAGGCCTTGAAATACATCCACAGATACACCTCCAATTGACTCAAATGATGTCAATTAGCCTATCAGAAGCTTCTAAAGCCATGACATCATTTTATGGAATTTTCCGAGGCACAGTCAACACAGTCAACTTGGTGTATGTAAACTTCTGACCCACTGGAATTGTGATTCAGTGAATTATAAGTGAAATAATCTGTCTGTAAACAATTGTTGGAAAAATTACTTGTGTCGTGCACAAAGTAGATGTCCTAACCGACTTGTCAAAAACATAGTGGTTGAAAAACGAGTTTTAATGACTCCAACCTAAGTGTATGTAAACTTCCCACTTCAACTGTATACAGTAGGTATCATACAGTATCAATAGATGAACTAAGAGTGGTTGTACTATGTTCCATTCCATTACAAATCCCAGGGCATTTTAGGACATGACAGCCTGGCCCTGGCCCCTCTCTGCCCTTCATAGCGTGATGTTGCTATGGCATGTTGGCAGAGAGACGGGCACCGGACAGCAGGCAGCGGTAAGGCTGTCCTGTCAGAGGTGGTGGACCGTGGTGGGTGTCTCTGACAAGCACTGGAGCGGGCCAGAGTGGCGGTGCCGTTTGAACACATGGCTAATGCCAAGTCTCAGAGCTGCCTGACAGAGAAGGACACTTTGGCCAGGAGTTGGTAGAATTGGCAAAGGAGGAGGGAAGGTTTTTTTCTCTGGCAAATAGAGAAGCTTGATGGTCAGGGAGGCTGCCAGGGAAGCTTCACATCACTCTCTTTCACTCTTCCTCTATCTATCTCCATTTCTCTCTCTCGTCGTCATTTTCTCCATTTCTCACCTCCCTCTCACTACTTTCATTCCCTCTCTCCAGCCTGTATGTCATCTAAGCACAGGGCGTTTGCTGTCTCTCCATCCTGTATGTCATCTAAGCACAGGGCGTTTGCTGTCTCTCCATCCTGTATGTCATCTAAGCACAGGGCGTTTGCTGTCTCTCCAGCCTATATGTCATCTAAGCACAGGGCGTTTGCTGTCTCTCCGTCCTGTATGTCATCTAAGCACAGGGCGTTTGCTGTCTCTCCATCCTGTATGTCATCTAAGCACAGGGCGTTTGCTGTCTCTCCATCCTGTATGTCATTTAAGCACAGGGCGTTTGCTGTCTCTCCATCCTGTATGTCATCTAAGCACAGGGCGTTTGCTGTCTCTCCATCCTGTATGTCATCTAAGCACAGGGTGTTTGCTGTCTCTCCATCCTATATGTCATCTAAGCACAGGGAGTTTGCTGTCTCTCCATCCTGTATGTCATCTAAGCACAGGGAGTTTGCTGTCTCTCCATCCTGTATGTCATCTAAGCACAGGGCGTTTGCTGTCTCTCCAGCCTGTATGTCATCTAAGCACAGGGAGTTTGCTGTCTCTCCAGCCTGTATGTCATCCAAGCACAGGGCGTTTGCTGTCTCTCCAGCCTATATGTCATCTAAGCACAGGGAGTTTGCTGTCTCTCCAGCCTGTATGTCATCCAAGCACAGGGCGTTTGCTGTCTCTCCAGCCTATATGTCATCTAAGCACAGGGAGTTTGCTGTCTCTCCAGCCTATATGTCATCTAAGCACAGGGCGTTTGCTGTCTCTCCAGCCTATATGTCATCTAAGCACAGGGAGTTTGCTGTCTCTCCAGCCTGTATGTCATCTAAGCACAGGGAGTTTGCTGTCTCTCCATCCTGTATGTCATCTAAGCACAGGGCGTTTGTTGTCTCTCCAGCCTATATGTCATCTAAGCACAGGGAGTTTGCTGTCTCTCCATCCTGTATGTCATCCAAGCACAGGGCGTTTGCTGTCTCTCCATCCTGTATGTCATCCAAGCACAGGGCGTTTGCTGTCTCTCCATCCTGTGTGTCATCTAAGCACAGGGTGTTTGCTGTCTCCATCCTGTGTGTCATCTAAGCACAGGGCGTTTGCTGTCTCCAACCTGTCCGTATTTAGTCCCAATATGTCAGTTCTCCCACTTAAAAAGACAGGAGTTTGTAATTTTCATCATAGGTACACTTCAACTATGACAGACAAATGAGGGGAAAAATCCAGAAAATCACATTGTAGGATTTTTTATGAATTTATTTACAAATTATGTTGGAAAATAAGTATTTGGTCACCTACAAACAAGCACAATTTCTGGCTCTCACAGACCTTCTTTAAGAGGCTCCTCTGTCCTCCACTCATTACCTGTATTAATGGCACCTGTTTGAACTTGTTATCAGTATAAAAGACACCTGTTCACAACCTCAAACAGTCACACTCCAAACTCCACTATGGCCAAGACCAAAGAGCTGTCAAAGGACACCGTTGGACTAGTAACCGAAAGGTTGCAAGTTCAAATCCCCGAGCTGACAAGGTACAAATCTGTCGTTCTGCCCCTGAACAGGCAGTTAACCCACTGTTCCTAGGCCATCATTGAAAATAAGAATTTGTTCTTAACTGACTTGCCTAGTAATATAAAAAAATATTTTTAAAGAAAAATCCTGTATGTCATCTAAGCACAGGGCGTTTGCTGTCTCTCCATCCTGTATGTCATCTAAGCACAAGGCGTTTGCTGTCTCTCCAACCTGTATGTCATCTAAGCACAGGGTGTTTGCTGTCTCTCCATCCTGTATGTCATCTAAGCAGCGTTTGCTGTCTCTCCATCCTGTGTGTCATCTAAGCAGTGTTTGCTGTCTCTCCATCCTGTGTGTCATCTAAGCAGCGTTTGCTGTCTCTCCATCCTGTATGTCATCTAAGCACAGGGCATTTGCTGTCTCTCCATCCTGTGTGTCATCTAAGCAGCGTTTGCTGTCTCTCCATCCTGTATGTCATCTAAGCACAGGGCGTTTGCTGTGTCTCCATCCTGTATGTCATCTAAGCACAGGGCATTTGCTGTCTCTCCATCCTGTGTATCATCTAAGCACAGGGAGTTTGCTGTCTCTCCATCCTGTATGTCATCTAAGCACAGCGTTTGCTGTCTCTCCATCCTGTATGTCATCCAAGCACAGGGCGTTTGCTGTCTCTCCATCCTGTATGTCATCTAAGCAGCGTTTGCTGTCTCTCCATCCTGTATGTCATCTAAGCACAAGGCGTTTGCTGTCTCTCCAACCTGTATGTCATCTAAGCACAGGGTGTTTGCTGTCTCTCCATCCTGTATGTCATCTAAGCAGCGTTTGCTGTCTCTCCATCCTGTGTGTCATCTAAGCAGTGTTTGCTGTCTCTCCATCCTGTGTGTCATCTAAGCAGCGTTTGCTGTCTCTCCATCCTGTATGTCATCTAAGCACAGGGCATTTGCTGTCTCTCCATCCTGTGTGTCATCTAAGCAGCGTTTGCTGTCTCTCCATCCTGTGTGTCATCTAAGCAGCGTTTGCTGTCTCTCCATCCTGTATGTCATCTAAGCACAGGGCATTTGCTGTCTCTCCATCCTGTGTATCATCTAAGCAGCGTTTGCTGTCTCTCCATCCTGTGTGTCATCTAAGCAGCGTTTGCTGTCTCTCCATCCTGTGTGTCATCTAAGCAGCGTTTGCTGTCTCTCCATCCTGTGTGTCATCTAAGCAGCGTTTGCTGTCTCTCCATCCTGTGTCACCATGCCGCTGTGCTGCTGCTTTGACTGGCACACGTCATAATGTCCCAGCCACTACATGAAACCTCTCTCTGTCTCTTACAACAGCACTGTCTCTTACAACAGCACTGTCTCTTACAACAGCACTGTCTCTTACAACAGCACTGTCTGACCCAACACACTGTTTGTTTGTTTTTATCTTTTGTGCTATTTTGGCTGGAAAATGTCTATCTTCTTAAGCCAAACCATATGCCAAACCATGTCCTCTACCATTCGAATTGCATTATTGCAAATGCACACCATTGCACTGTGAAATGGTATGGATGTATTGAAAGGACAAAGGTATGAGTCTCATCTGTTTCTGCTAACTTGAGAGATAATATGGTATCTCTCACTTAAAGCAACAAGCTACAATGTATTACTAACTGTTACCCCTCTCTCTCTCTCTTTCTTTTTTCTTTCTTTCTTTCTTTCTTTCTTTCTTTCTTTCTTTCTTTCTTTCTTTCTTTCTTTCTTTCTTTCTTTCGCTCTCTCTCTTCCTAGAATGTATGAACTGCACTGGCTATACTAATATGAATAACAGACTGAGTATCCTTGAGTCCAAGGTAAGCTTGCATCAACCAAACATCTTATTTAAACAGTACTGCCTACATGAACATATTAACACGGCCTCATATCTCATATCTGAACACACTAATCTTACTTTGTTTTGTGTCAGATTGTGTTACTGGAGGAGGCAGGACCACCACCTCTCCCATTCAGATACTCCCCAGATAGGTCTTCAGATAACGAGGTGGGAGCACCCCAGCCCACCCCCATGCCTCCCCCCACCATTGGCCTACCAGGTGAGGGACTTTACTGCAGGACCTCATTGAACCTCAGATGGTTAACTATTCACATTTCTTCCTCCATAGTTTTACATGGCAGCTATTTGACTCTGTTGTGTTATCAATTTAAAGAAAAGTGTAGCAAGTTTAAAAAGAAAAGTGTCTGAATCAGGTGGGATTCTGACTGAGTTAACTAGTTTTTGTTCAAGGAGCAAGAGGCCCCCCAGGACCAGTTGGACCCCAAGGCGTGGTGGGACCCCCTGGACGCACCGGAGAGACAGGCCTCGAAGGGAAATCTGGACCCATGGGACCCAGAGGTATAAGTCTTACCCCCACATCTGTATCACACCCATACACTACCACTTGAGGTACCAAGCAGTTTGGCACTTGGACACATTTGATTAGTATGTTGTGTGTAAAGACAGTGTTGTGTTGAGGCAGGCTGTGCTGTGGTTCCCACAGGGCCCCAGGGCCAGCGAGGAGCCCCAGGGGAGAGAGGTGTACCTGGGCCAGCGGGTTCTCCGGGGCCAGCCTCTCCCTTCTCTCACAGAGGAGATGTGTTTGGTCTGAGGGAGCTGGACCAGTGTGAGTATCCCTGTTACACTAAGAAATTAAATCCAATAACTACGACATGAAATGAAAGCCATAAGCGTATAGGGATACTATTTTTTATTTATAAGACTGATGGTTCATTCTGAAAGTGTTTCAGGAGTCTCATGTGATTTTTGACCCCTTTCTTGCCATTGGCAGTTTGACAGTTAGGACATTTTGGAATATCCATTATTTCAGGGCCATCTGCCAAACATATATGTGAAGACCTTGTTTCAAAGGTAAGTTACTGATAGCAATCAATTGATAATATTTGGAGACATTACACTCTCACCTATTTCCTCTACCAACTGGGGGACATATTATGGAAGGAATAAAAACATGCCATGACCCCCCTTAAAGCCAATTGACATGCATAGTGCAGTTTCACCTATAGCCCAGAGTTCATGGACCATTTATGAAGTTATAGGGCCTGTGTACTGTATAGTTCAGCATGCCAGGTGTCCCATTGGCCCATATCTGGGAAGTCCATCAGTGGAACAGCCCTCTCTTTGCCTGTTAAAACTCTCTGTTCCTAATCAAAGAACCCTCATTGGACCACAGGCAACAGGTCTGCCAAGAGCTATAATATAGTCACACTCAAAGGAAAAATGAGAGTTTAGTTAAGCATACTGAGCCCTCACAAGGCCCTGGAAAAAGTCCTATACCTGTAGGTTTTATATCTTATCAGTCAAGCAAGAGTCCCCATAAAGCCTGTCAGTTGGCCGCTGTGTGGATGACTAGAATGTTCCTGTAATCCTGGAGTCCTATTACCTTCTTCCTGTAGTAGTATTAGCTGTGTGGATGACTAGAATGTTCCTGTAATCCTGGAGTCCTATTACCTTCTTCCTGTAGTAGTATTAGCTGTGTGGATGACTAGAATGTTCCTGTAATCCTGGAGTCCTATTACCTTCTTCCTGTAGTAGTATTAGCTGTGTGGATGACTAGAATGTTCCTGTAATCCTGGAGTCCTATTACCTTCTTCCTGTAGTAGTATTAGCTGTGTGGATGACTAGAATGTTCCTGTAATCCTGGAGTCCTATTACCTTCTTCCTGTAGTAGTATTAGCTGTGTGGATGACTAGAATGTTCCTGTAATCCTGGAGTCCTATTACCTTCTTCCTGTAGTAGTATTAGCTGTGTGGATGACTAGAATGTTCCTGTAATCCTGGAGTCCTATTACCTTCTTCCTGTAGTAGTATTAGCTGTGTGGATGACTAGAATGTTCCTGTAATCCTGGAGTCCTATTACCTTCTTCCTGTAGTAGTATTAGCTGTGTGGATGACTAGAATGTTCCTGTAATCCTGGAGTCCTATTACTATTACCTTCTTCCTGTAGTAGTATAAGCTGTGTGAGACATGTGAAGTCTTATAGTGAATAGTTGTTACAACTAAAAATAAATATGCACGCTAAGGGAGAAGGACAATATAGGACAGGCCGGGGCAATTCCTTCCCATGAAGGGCCACAGTAGAATATATTTTGGCCATCGCGGGCCAGAATCATGTTACAGGATTATACATCATGTGTATGACTGTGTTGACAGCTCAACATTCCATGTAAACTACTCAATCAGTGTGAGGAGTGAAGTCTCTGATGGCCATTGACGAGAGCAGTGAAGTCAGGTATAGTTTCTGACGTCGCTCTGGCACGATTGCTGAGAGGTGAGAGTCAGTAAAAGATGATCTGTGCCTTGACTTGTTATATTTCATCACTGAACATGTCTGTTCACATACGTAGGTTGACCCAAACAGTACAAACATCTTCTGAGCAGAACTCCTAACCTTTGGAAAGTTTAGTTCATGGAGAGATGCATAGAACCTCGTCAGTGACATTGTTTTGAATAGTTCTCCAATCACTGCATCAGACTGAAGATCGATAAGCTCAAGTTGCAGGTCAGTGGGAGCGTTATCCACATTGCAGGTGAAAGGAGAGGAAACCAACACTTTGAAAACTAACAGTTCAAAGCACACAGCAGCAATGTATATTTCTCCCGCTGGTCATCTGATAGGGAACAGACCAGTAGTGTTGGAAGGTGGGTGAGATTGTTGGCTTCTACTTGGCGGGTCAGGAGGAGTCATTTTCCCTTGAAGTCTTTGACAAGGCTGCACATCTGATGTGCAAAAAGGCCCTTCCCTTGTAGTTTGGAATTCAGCTCCTCTGTAATTTCAAAGTCTGGGGTTTTGCCTCGTAAGAATATCAACAACTATGCTGTGTCACGTGCATCACTGCTCTCATCAAGGGCCAAGGAGAAATAGGTGAAATCCTTTACCTTGTCTTTCAACTGTTGTTCCATATTCTCAGTGATGTCCTCAACACGTCGTGTCACTGTTCATCTTGACAGGGAAACATTTTCAAACAGCTCTTTCTTGTCGGGACAAAGTAGTGCTTCAGAGTCAATTAAATATTCTTTAATGAATTTGCCTTCAGCGAATGGCTTGCTATGTTTAACAATTTTGTGAGACAGTACATAGCTAGCTCTCGCTCTATCTGCATTGAACCTATCTTGCACGGACTCTATGCACACTCACAAGACTATATATACACACACACTATATACACACTCCCTCACACACACGACACTGACACTCTCACATAAAACCCACACACATTCACATAAACTACATATGCACCAGAGTATGTGAGCGGTTGGAAATCCCACTCTGGATCTGGCACTCCACATCCTTTCCAACCGCTCTGCTAAAAACCGCTCCATGCTCACAGGAAATAATTCCAAATTCACTCCATTCATTAAAATAACAATTTAACCAACACCAATCTATTTTTGTGACTAACTGGACCTACCATTTGGTTTTGAAGTATTGAAACAAAACCATAAGATGTTTTATTTGAATAAACATGAAAAGGTAAACGTAAGAAGCTCACAATCGGCTGCACAACTGATTGGCAAATTTACCGGAAATTGAGAAATCATGTGACTAAACTGAATAAAAAGAAGAAGAAACTACACTATAAAACAAAGGTAAATGACATAAAGAATGATAGTAAAAGAGCACCTTCAATGAAATGTTGGGATAAAAGGCAAACTCGGCTCCATTTAATCAGATGGCTCATTCATTAAAAAGCCGACTGATATTGCCAACTACTTTTTTTCATTGGCAAGATTAGCAAATTTAGGCATGACATGCCAGCAAAAAACCCTGACACTACACATCCAAGTATATTTTACCAAATTATGAAAGACAAGAATTGTCATTTTAAATTCTGTAAAGTGAGTGCGGAAGAGGTGAAAAAAATATTGTTGTCTATCAACAACGACATGCCACCGGGGTCTGACAACTTGGGTGGAAAATTACTGAGGGTAATAGCAGATGATATTGCCACATCTTCAATTTAAGAAGACTAGAAAGTGTGTTCCCTCAGGCCTGAAGGGAAGCAAAAGTTCTTCCGCTACCTAAGAATTGTAAAGCCCCCTTTTTTGGCTCAAATAGCCGACCAATCAACCTGTTACCAACCCTTAGTAAACTTTTGAAAGAATTGTGTTTGACCAGATACAATGCTATTTTGCAGTAAACAAATTGACAACAGACTTTCAGCACTCTTATAGGGAAGGACATTCAACAAGCACAGCACTTACACAAATTACTGAGGATTGGCTGAGAGAAATTTATGATAAAAATATTGTGGGTGCTGTTTTGTTAGACTTCAGTGCAGCTTTTGACATTATCGATCATAGTTTGCTGCTGGAAAAATGTATGTGTTATGGCTTTACACCCCCTGCTATATTCCGAATAAAGAGTTACCTGTCTAATAGAACACAGAGGGTGTTCCTTGATGGAAGACTCTCCAACATAATCAAGGTAGAATCAGGAATTCCCCAGGGCAGCTGTCTAGATCCCTTACTTTTTTCAACCTTTACTAACAACATGCCACTGGCTTTGAGTAAAGCCATGTACGTGGCTGTACGTGGCTGTCTATGTACGTGGCTGTACGTGGCTGTCTATGTACGTGGCTGAAATGACTGGAACACTTAACAAAGAGCTGCAGTTAGTTTCAGAATGCGTGGCAAGAAATAAGTTAGTCCTAAATATTTAAAAAACTAAAAGCATTGTATTTGGGACAAATCATTCACTAAACCCTAAACCTCAACTAAATCTTGTAATAAATAATGTGGAAATCGAGCAGGTTGAGGCGACTAAACTGCTTGGAGTGACCGTGGCACTATCAACAAGGCAGGTCCTACGGGCTCTAGTTTTGTCGCACCTGGACTACTGTTCAGTCGTGTGGTCAGATGCCACAAAGAGGGACTTAGGAAAATTGCAAATGGCTCAGAACAGGGCAGCACTGCTAGCCCTTAGATGTACACAGAGAGCTAACATTAATACTACGCATGTCAACCTCTGGCTAATCTCTGGAACAGCAGGGACTGTGAAGCAACACAAACAAAGGCACAGACACATGCACACAAACACACATGATAACATACGCACTACACACACGTACACATGGATTTTGTGTTGTTGATATGTGGTAGTGGAGTATGGGCCTGAGGGCACACACTTAGTGTGTTGTGAATTCTGTAATGAATGTATTTTAATATTTAAAAAATTGTATTGCCTTCATTGTTCAGGACCCCAGGAAGAGTAGCTGCTGCCTTGGCACCCGCTATTTGGGATCCATAATAAATGCTAATACAAATTTCAAATAGGCTACATGCATATAAACATTCTAAATAGGCCAAGAGCTATATTATTTCTATTATTTCAAGGCTATAGCCTACAAATAAATACATTGTGAAGCATTTGCAGGTGCAACACAATTGACTAGTAGGGACATAAAGCGCTCAACATTTCAACATGTTGTTGTATTAAATCATTATAGTCTATAAATTGGGCATATAGGCTGTGCCTTACTTAGATTTAAATACAAATTAAACGAAAAACGACTTATTAGTGCCTTTTGAATTCATTTTCAGAAACTTGAGTTTGGCCAGTCTGTGGCTTCAGGCTCATGCAATGCAGCAGACAATATTGTATTTTTTCTATAGATAGGCCTACAGGTTTTTAGGCAAAGTAACCCGATCAAAACGGAAAGCTTCTTGAACGTGGGAATATACCAGGCCTATTGGGCCAAAATCAATTATGGCCTATTGTATAGATAATAAAACAAAAATGAAATGAAACATTTAAGAGATCTGCTTTTCAGTTTATAAATACTTCACTACAATGACACTTAGATTCCTACCCACCTCGTTCCTTTCTTTTAGCATGTGCATGTAGTAAGTACACCATCATGATTTCGGGATATGTGTCTTTTCAGATTCCACAATGACTCATTAGTGGACACTACATCACCACACTCTCTCTCTTGCTTTAGGTCCTCATCTTTTTAAGTCACCTTGATTTTGCAACTGTGTGATTGATCCGTTTTCTGAAAATATTTAGCGAACACCATGACAGTAGCTACAGCAAGGGGCTAGAGGAGCACACAAGGAGACTACAAATTCATACTGGGCCGGGCATGCCCTGAGCTCTTGAAGTGAGAAGGCGGACGCTCCAGCCTTCGGGAATCTCGCTCCGCGCTCCAGTCAAATTGGGCACGCTCCGCTACACTCACATACTCTGATACGCACACGCGCTCATAACACACACGCATTCCAACACAACACACACACACATTTCACACCCATCATATGCTGCTGCTCTGTTTTTTATTCGAATTGTTATCTATCCTGATGCCTAGTCACTTTACCCAGCCGTTATGTAAATATCTACCTCAAATACCTCGTACCCCTGCACATTAATCTGGTTCTGGTACTCCCTGTATATAGCACAATTCTTGTGTATTTTATTCCTCCTGTGTTACTACTTGTGTATTATTATTGTTACTGTTAACTCTGCATAGTCGGGAAGAGCTTGTAAGCAAACATTTCACGGCGCATGTGACAAATACAATTTGATTTGAAGGGCAGTCAGCGGTAGTGATGTATGAGTGTTAGAGGGAAAATGACCTAATGTGAAACAAAACACTCAGCATATGTATCCCTACAGTCTAATATTTTAACATGTATAGAGTTAATTCATGCTGTAACATTTAGTAGATGACTGGCTGAACTATATGGATTGTAAAACTGTAAACTGTAGAAGTATCTTGACCTCCACCTGAGGCACTTCCTAGTTTTGACCAGCAGAGGGCAACATACTCCCACTCAAGATGTCTATGGAAAGCTGTATTTGATTACTGTGGTGGACTGGCTTTGTTTAAGCCTGGGCTCTGGCTTCAGTCTGCCTGCTGTAAGTCAGACCCAATTTGTAACCTGTCAGCACAGCAGCCTGATCTGGCAACCCCGGCAGTCTTGGAGCCAGAAACCTGCTCAATAAAACGGCAAGGCAAGGTTTTCAAGTCAATCGTCAATGCTGCAGGGAGTTTGGGGTTAGGAGTAGTGTGTGTGTGTGTGTGTGTGTGTGTGTGTGTGTGTGTGTGTGTGTGTGTGTGTGTGTGTGTGTGTGTGTGTGTGTGTGTGTGTGTGTGTGTGTGTGTGTGTGTGTGTGTGTGTGTGTGTGTGTGTGTGTGTGTGTGTGTGTGTGTGTTCACTACATGAAGTAGTCTACTTCAGACAACTTGGTGGTACACCAGAAAAATGACTTCCAGTGGGAATGCTCCAAAGGATATTGAAGTTTTCCACCTGTTTATCCCTCTCTGTGGTGGGATGCTGAACTAGTTAGTACCAGAGCTACTGCTCCCCACCTCAATCAATGAGCATAAGAAGTGTATCCCTACCACACAGCACACCCACAGTGACAAGCAACCAAGACAGCCAATGTTTCCAATGTTTGAAAATAATTCACAACCCCCAAAAAACACCAGAGCTATGTCAATAATGGAAATAGGCTACTCTTAACTCTTGTAGTACATACTGTACATACTGTACACGCAGTACATTAGGGATGGGCCCTCGGATCAATTTCCCCTTTCCCCAATTTCCCTTTTTTGGGAGGGAGGGGGGACTACTTTGGGGTCTCAACTTACTGTTATGAGTTGGAATAGTAAAATACACAAGGTGCAATTTAGAAATGTGGCTGTGCAGCATCAGTTTTCCTCTTGTTATGTCAATGACTGATAGTCAGTCAATTAGCCAATGTCAGGTACATTTTAGCGGCCAGCTTTCTAAACATGTTATCATGGTCGAATTACCGGCCGGGGGTATGGATGTGGGTACGCAGACCCGCGAGCAGGACATTCATGTAGTACGTCTTTAGAGCAGGACTATTCAACCAGGGGTGCAGAGGAACTGCAGGGTGCGCTTAAATATATTTTTAAAATGTTTTTATGAATATCGCTAGCAACAACAGAATAAACACATTTTTAATGACATACCTACAGTAGAAAATAGAATAATATCTTCTTTCTAAGGATGTCAACTTTATTTCTGAACTCCCAATGTTGAGAAAATTACGCTAATTTGAGCCAATTACACTCACTGGAATATCTGACATGGGCTTTGAAAAAGCAGCTACGAATAGGCTGCAGGGCAAGTGCTGCTGACTGCTGGTACGTTTCCTTCATATCAGTTTTGCCAACACATGGCTATTCTTTGTTTAACCTGCTAAACAGATGCTTTTAGCAAACATGTGTTTGGAAATACCTTTCCAGCTAATAGGCTATGTTAGAGTTTACACTTCCTCTTCAAATTATAATGTAGGTAAGTCAAAATAATGAAAAACAATCGACCAAATCTATTCATTTTAAAAATGTTGATTATTTCTCCTTGCCCTTATCATTCCCCTGATGATAAGACAAGACGTGAAAAACCCCATTTTGTTTAACGTCTGATGGGGATTCCTGGATCGTCGGTTTACCTGAGAGGGGGTCCCTGGGAAAGAAAAGGTTGACGACCCCTGCTTTAGAGCACAGTGAGCACCTGTTGTATTTAAAACATGGCATTTTTTTGTTTTGGGTACAGATGAAGAGGCTGCGCTCCCTTCACGGAATAACCAGAAAGATGTGACCGGTCTCCCAGGCCCCATCGGACCCCCTGGACCCCCAGGCAAAAAAAACACTCATCCCCCCGCTGGCATGGCCATGAACCCATGATTATAATTGTGTAAAAATGTTATTAAGGGGAAATTAGAATACTAATTCGCCATATCAGCTAGCCACCGACTGTGACCTTTAAGTGGATGTTGGAAGAATACTTGGAAAACTATTATTTCCGTTTTCCAACTCCTCAGGCCGGCCTGGACCCACAGGGCCTGCTGGAAACACAGGTACCCCAGGCAGAAACGTATGTACAGTATAACATTGGACTTTGATTTGCATCCTGATGTACAGCTTGATATATATGCTTGTTACTCTCATAAATCATGCATTGATGTCAACGGGAGATTCATTCAAGAAGTTCTATCTCTGTGTTCCAGGCCGGGTTTGGTCTCTCAGGCAAGCCTGGGGATCGCGGACCTAAAGGAGACACTGGTGAAAGGGTGAGGCTTGGCAGAACTGCCTTTAAAGAGACCCCTTTCAATTCCACTCTGAAATGCTCTATGTACAGTCTATACATGACATGAGTCGACATGGTTCATACAGCTTCTCTCTCCTCACAGGGACCCCCAGCACACAGGGGAGAACATGGTCAGCCAGTGAGTTCACAGTGAGAGTACAACATTTCTGCTCTTACACACATATACATTTAGTTACTCTTTGCCAACCACCTATGTTTTTCCCATTTGTGATGCTGTTTTTAGGGTGCACCAGGGCCAAAGGGTGAACCAGGAGATAGCCAGGCTGAGGTGACCCTACACATTCCCTCTATATGATTTAAGAGTCCTCAGAGAAACATCTTCCATACCTCACGCTTTTGAAAAAGCCGGCATAGTAGTAAGCCGGCATAGTAGTAGTATGCAGTAGGTATACAGTAGTAGTATGCAGTAGGTATACAGTATATCATAATAGTACTGTGATAAATAAACAGACCTTAACATATAGTTCCCGATGGAAGCTTCATTTGAACTTGGTAGGTAAACTTGAACTTGAAGCTGAAATTGATATAGTGATGTGGTTCCGTCCAGGGGGAGGGGGTGCAGCAGCTGAGAGAGGCTCTGAAGATCCTGGCTGAGAGGGTTCTCATTCTGGAGCACATGATCGGCATTCATGGTGAGAGACACACCCCCTTACTCAGAGAACAACAGGGTCTCTAGGAATTACAGGGTTGTTAGAGATGTATACTGTGTCCACTTCCAAGCAATCACTGTGTCTGTCAGTGATAAGTCGTTTTCTATTGGAGTGTCCTTGTTGTGAGCATGAGATTAAATTGATCTCCCTCTGTCTCCATCCCCACATCCCCAATCCATTCCTCCCTCTCTTTGGTCATTTCTCAGAGAACCCACTAGAACCCGGTTCTGGCCTGGACATCCTGTCAGACCTGGTGCCCATGTTTAAAAACAAAAGGGCGGGACCCAATACCCTGCTCCACTCTCTCGCCACGGGAGACCGGAAGCTGATTGGAGAGGAAAGAGTGAGGAGGGGGGACAATTAGATGCTCATGCCAATGGGTGTAGAGCATGGTTTGTATATGAACTGTGATTGTTTAAGAGACTGAGATGGACGTACCATGTGTTCTCTGGGCCAGAGTGTATGACCAGTCAATCCTCATGGAAGCACAGAATTCCATCAATCTGGGTTTTGGGCGACCGAGCGTCTGCAAAATGACCCCTTCTCTTACTCAGATTCTTGAATTTGACCTGTTTATAATGTGTGTTTTTTTTACATTGACTTTTAGTACTGTTGTCATTATCGTAGTCATGTTATTCCAATGTAATGATGTAACTTTGGTGCTGGTACTGGCCTCAACGTGTGCATATTCTTAAAGTCTAGGTAGCAGATAATGGACCCTATCAGATATTTATGTAGTTGGTGCTGTATATGAACTTAAATACATGGGTTCTAACTTGAAACATTATTTGTTAGTTTACAACTGTACAATTTATGCATATAAAATACACGAAGACTGACGGGAAATGTACAGTTGAAGTCGGAGGTTTACATACACTTAGGTTAGAGTCATTATTCAAACACTCCACAAATGTCTTGTTAACAAACTATAGTTTTGGAAAGTCGGTTAGGACATCTTCTTTGTGCATGACACAAGTAATTTTTCCAACAATTGACAGATTATTTCACTGTATCACAATTCCAGTGGGTCAGAAGTGTACAGAAGTTGATTGTGCCTTTAAACAGCTTGGATAATTCCTGAAAATGTCATGGCTTCAGAAGCTTCTGATAGGCTAATTGACATAATTTGAGTCAATTGGAGGTGTACCTGTGGATGTATTTCAAGGCCTACCTTCAAACGCAGTGCCTCTTTTCTTGACATTATGGTAAAATCAAGAGAAATCAGCCAAGACCTCAGAAAAAAAGTAGACCTCCACAAATCTGGTTCATCCTTGGGAGCAATTTCCAAACACCTGAAGGTACCACGTTCATCACAAACAATAGTGCGCAAGTATAAACACCATGGGACCGCGCAGCCGTCATACCGCTCATGAAGGAGACGCGTTCTGTCTCCTAGAGATAAACGTACTTTGGTGCGAAAGTGCAAATCAATCCCAGAACAACAGCAAATGACCTTGTGAAGATGCTGGAGGAAACAGGTACAAAAGTATCTATATCCACAGTAAAACAAGTCCTATATCAACATAACCTGAAAGGCCGCTCAGCAAGGAAGAAGCAACAGCTCCAAAACCGCCATAAAAAAGCCAGACTATGGTTTGTAACTGCACATGGTGACGAAGATTGTACGTTTTGCAGAAATGTCCTCTGGTCTGATGTAACAAAAATAGAACTGTTTGGCCATAATGACCATCGTTATGTTAGGAGGAAAAAGGGGGAGGCTTGCAAGCCGAAGAACACCATCCCATTTGTGAAGAACGAGGGTGGCAGCATCATGTTGTGGGGGTGCTTGTGGATATATTGAAGCAACATCTCAAGACATCAGTCAGAACGTTAAAGCTTGGTCCAAATGGACAATGACCCCAAGCATACTACCAAAGTCGTGGAAAAATGGCTCAAGGACAACAAAGTCAAAGTATTGGAGTTGCCATCACAAAGCCCTGACCTCAATCCTATTGAAAATGTGTGGGCAGAACTGAAAAAGCGTGTGTGAGCAAGGGGGCATATAAACCTGACTCAGTTACACCAGCTCTGTCAGGAGGAATGGGCCAAAATTCACCCAACTTATTGTGGGAAGCTTGTGGAAGGCTACCTGAAATGTTGGACCCAAGTTAAACAATTTAAAGGCAATGCTACCAAATACTAATTGAGTGTATGTGAACTTCTGACTGACTGGGAATGTGAAAGCTGAAATAAATCATTATCTCTACTTATTATTCTGACATTTCACATTCTTAAAATACAGTGGTGATCCTAACTGATGTAAGACAGGGAATTTTACCAGGATTAAGTGTCAGGAATTGTGAAAAATTGATTTTAAATGTATTTGGTGTATGTAAACTTCCGACTTAAGGCCTCCCGGGTAGCGCAGTGGTTAAGGGCGCTGTACTGCAGCGCCAGCTGTGCCACCAGAGGCTCTGGGTTCACGCCCAGGCTCTGTAGCAACTGGCCGCGACCGGAAGGTCAGTGGGGCGATGCACAATTGGCCCAGCATTGTCCGGGTTAGGGAGGGTTTGGCCGGTAGGGAAATCCTTGACTCATCGCGCACCAGCGACTCCTGTTGCGGGCCGGGCGCAATGCACGCTAACCAGGTTGCCAGATGCACAGTGCTTCCTCCGACACAAGCCGGGTTGGATGCGCTCTGAAGCAGTGCGGCTTGGTTGGGTTGTGTATCGGAGGACGCATGACTTTCAAACTTCATCTCTCCCGAGCCCGTACGGGAGTTGTCGCGATGAGACAAGATAGTAGCTACTAATAAACTTCCGAACATGTTGTAGTCTACTGTACATGATGGAGGAACATGTTGTAGTCTACTGTACATGATGGAGGAACATGTTGTAGTCTACTGTACATGATGGAGGAACATGTTGTAGTCTACTGTACATGATGGAGGAACATGTTGTAGTCTACTGTACATGATGGAGGAACATGTTGTAGTCTACTGTACATGATGGAGGAACATGTTGTAGTCTACTGTACATGATGGAGGAACATGTTGTAGTCTACTGTACATGATGGAGGAACATGTTGTAGTCTACTGTACATGATGGAGGAACATGTTGTAGTCTACTGTACATGATGGAGGAACATGTTGTAATCTACTGTACATGATGGAGGAACATGTTGTCTGTCTACTGCACATGGTAAGCTGGCACTTCACTTTTTAGTATGGAAAGCGGCTGTGAGGATTTTTCTACAATATTCACAACATAATGACACAATTACAATCTTTATAGAATAAAAATCTAATTTCATCAATTACATGTGGAAATACGTATTTTAGGGAACAAGCAAGCAGCAGAAAGTGAATTCAGTAACACTTTATTTTAAGGGGTCCTTATTACAATGTTATTACATATGTAATTACACTGTAACAACTATTGAAATTAACTGTAATAATTCATAGTTACACTGTAATAAAAACATGTAACTGGTGATAATTGCTTAAATAAAGGTTTGTTAACTGACTTGCCAAGTTAAATAAAGGTTAAGAACAAATTGTATTTTATATGACGGCATACCCCGGCCAAACCCTCCCCTATCCTGGACAACGCTGGGCCAATTGTGCACCGCCCCATGGGACTCCCAATCACAGTCGGTTGTGATACAGGCCAGGATCGAACCAGGGTCCGTAGTGAACCAGGGTCGAACCAGGTGCTACAGCCCCTAGCACTGAGATGCAGTGCCTTAGACCGCTGCGCCGCTCGGGAGCCTTAAAATCATTTAAAATGGTTAACAATGCATTTGACAATGGGTCAAAAAAACTGATACGTTAATAAAACCTTATGGATATCATCATTCCTGTTGTCAAACGTGTATTTATTAGGGATCCCCATTAGCTGTTGGCAGCAGCAACTCATCCTGGGGTCCAAACACATTAAGGCACTTACATTACACATAAAACAACAGAATAAACAGTACATCATATAACATTATTACACCACTACTTATCTACAATACCAAATGTATAATACAACCATACAACAATATTAGTGTGTGTGTGTGTGTGTGTGTGTGTGTGTGTGTGTGTGTGTGTGTGTGTGTGTGAGTGTGAGTGTGAGTGTGTGTGTGAGTGTGAGTGTGAGTGTGAGTGTGTGTGTGTGTGTGTGTGTGTGTGTGTGTGTGTGTGTGTGTGTGTGTGTGTGTGTGTGTGTGTCTTCACAGTCTCCGCTGTTCCATAAGATGTTTTTTTATCTGTTTTTTAAATCTGATTCTAGTGCTTACATTAGTTACCTGATGTGGAATAGAGTTCCATGTAGTCATGGCTCTATGTGCGCCTCCCATAGTCTATTCTGGTCTTGTGGGGTGTGCATGGGTGCCCGAGCTATGTGCTAGTAGTTTAAACAGACAGCTCGGTGCATTCAACTTGTTAACAATTCTCACAGAAAAAAAAGTAGTGATGAATTCAATCTCCCCTCCACTTTGTACAGTTTCGTCACCTCAACTTGCTCAATTTCCACATTATTCATTACAATATTTAGTTGAGGTTTAGGGTTTAGTGAATGATTTGTCCCAAATACAATGCTTTTAGTTTTAGAAATATTTAGGGCTAACTTATTCCTTATCACCCATTCTGAAACTAACTGCAGCTCTTTGTTAAGTGTTGCAGTCATTTCAGTCGCTGTAGTAGCTGACAGGTATAGTGTTGAGTCATCCGCATGCATAGACATGCTGTGCTTGTTGAATGTCCTAAGAGAGCTGAAAGTCTGTTGTCAATTTGTTTACTGTAAAATAACATTGTATCTGGTCAAACACAATTTTTGTTTTGTTTTGTTTACTTAGGGTTGGTAACAGATTGATTGCTTGGCTATTTGAGCCAATAAACGGGGCTTTACAATTCTTAGGATGCGGAATGACTTTTGCTTCCTGAGGGCACACACTTTCAAGTAGGCTTAAATGGAAGATATGGCAAATAGGAGTGGCAGAATCGTTATTATCCTCAGTCATTTTCTATCCCAGCTTGTCATTGTTGATAGACAACCATCTTTTTTTTCACCTCTTCCACACTCACTTTTATTTTATTTTATTTCACCTTTATTTAACCAGGTAGGCAAGTTGAGAACACCTTTATTTAACCAGGTAGGCAAGTTGAGAACACCTTTATTTAACCAGGTAGGCAAGTTGAGAACACCTTTATTTAACCAGGTAGGCTAGTTGAGAACACCTTTATTTAACCAGGTAGGCTAGTTGAGAACACCTTTATTTAACCAGGTAGGCTAGTTGAGAACACCTTTATTTAACCAGGTAGGCTAGTTGAGAACACCTTTATTTAACCAGGTAGGCTAGTTGAGAACACCTTTATTTAACCAGGTAGGCTAGTTGAGAACACCTTTATTTAACCAGGTAGGCTAGTTGAGAACACCTTTATTTAACCAGGTAGGCAAGTTGAGAACACCTTTATTTAACCAGGTAGGCTAGTTGAGAACACCTTTATTTAACCAGGTAGGCTAGTTGAGAACACCTTTATTTAACCAGGTAGGCAAGTTGAGAACACCTTTATTTAACCAGGTAGGCTAGTTGAGAACACCTTTATTTAACCAGGTAGGCTAGTTGAGAACACCTTTATTTAACCAGGTAGGCAAGTTGAGAACACCTTTATTTAACCAGGTAGGCTAGTTGAGAACACCTTTATTTAACCAGGTAGGCTAGTTGAGAACACCTTTATTTAACCAGGTAGGCTAGTTGAGAACAAGTTCTCATTTACAATTGCGACCTGGACTTTACAGGATTCAAAATGACAACTGTTGTCATTCATAATTTGTTCAGATATATTTAGATGTGCAGTGTCGTTTGTTGCATGGTTGAATAATGGTTTATAAATGCTCTTAAAACGGTCATAAGAAAAAAAAATATTCCGTCATATAACCTTGCAAGGGTTTCACTGTTGAGGAACATTCTCACTATTGGATGGGATGCATTGGTGCAATTATTTATTTAAGGCATCATGTCCAGTGCTGCCTATCTGCACAACAGTCTCGAAATAAGGAAAACCATGAATGTAACAGTACGCTAAGAACGGAGTCGAGAAGAAGGTTAGTATACAAAATAGTATTATGTGAGACACACCCAGCATGTTCAATTTATCTAGATACTTGTATCAACACACTATGAGTAACGTTAGCTCCTTTTCAATGTGGCTAAACACTAGCTAACCTATTTGCACAGATAGAACAATGAGCCAGATGTTTCACTGGATGTATAAATGTGAAGCATCCGGTTCGCGTTTCCACTCACTACCAAATATGGTGATGAGTGGAAGCCCAGTGGCCCGCAGTGGGAGAAGATTGAGCGATATGGGTTTTGGCCGACATTCTGCTAACTTCTCCTTGTTCAGAGTCTTGTCACACACCACTTTCCTACTCTTAACAACCTTAGTGTTACTGGGCTGGTACTCCAGCGACCAGGTGATGGGTTCCTCACGTACATCCAACAGCGTAGACGGAGGCCTCTTCCTGACGAACTTCTGCAGCTCTCTTTTGAGAGCAGGATCTATGACGCCCTCAATGAACTGGTTTCTGACAGTTTTATCAACTTTATCCTTGGGAATGACGTCTTGTTCTTGTTTCAGTACTGAACTGAGTATCTGTGAGAGTGCATGTGAGTAATCACCAAAGTGCTCTCCCTCTCCGATGGCAGCCATAGAAGGTGTGCAACAGCTGAGATGCACTTTTCTGTATAAGCCCACCTTAGATACGAGAACAGGTCACTGGGCTGCTTTGACTTCGCACCCATGCATAACCACACTTCCTCTAAGGCTGACCCCCTCAACAGAGACAGTATGCAATCTACCTTTTCATCAGTACTCTGATCTTTGGCTCGAATTACACGTTCAACCTCCTCAATGAACTCATTAAGTAACCAACCATCCTGAGAGACATACTGTAGAGTAGAAACAGTCTCTGAAAGATTCTGGATGGATGGAGATGATGGCAGATGGTCCTCTGCGATGGTCAATGACGATCCGTGATAATCTACAATGGTTCGCGGCGTTCTCTGGATCCCGGCAGTCTGGTTACAGACAGCAACTCCAGGCAGGCCTCACTGCCTGTTGTCAGATCCCCTGGTCCCTCGTCAGATTTCTCTGGCCCCGTACCACTCGTCACCACTACCATAATTATACTACCCTAACAAAGCTATCAGAACCCCACTCCTGAAACAGGACACAAACTAATGGTTTATTCTGTCAAAGTTTACATTTAAAAAAGGATCATGTATAAGGGAAATCACCACAAGATTAAGTCACCATAAAGTAAAGTTAGTTACAATCTAAATCACAATCTAGTGAAATAACTCTGTTAGTAAAGTGCATAAAACAATCTGAGTTCGTTAAGTACAAAGTGAAATGCATAAACAGTAGTGGCTCTGCTTTCTATAGAAACACAAGAAAATACAGAGACCACAATGTTCAGTTAGAATGGACTTTAAAACATTTCAAATGTCTGGGTACAAGATATACATACATAAAATGACATTGTGCATGAAAAACAAAAATACATTTTGTCATAAAACAATATGAATACTTACAAACACACTGTCCACATGATACCCTAACCCCACATGGAGGATCATGTAGACACAACAGTAGATCCTCATCTCACCCATACTGCACTGAGAGAAATGTCATATCAACAGATAAGTTACAATTCAAAAATGAAACAATACAACACCCTGAAGCTTTACACAAAATATCATGTAAATCTGATAATGACTTAATTAATAATACTTAAAAGGTATTATTTACCCAAAGTAACATTGGATCCACATTGGATTTCAATAGCTCTCTAGTGTAATTGCTTGCTCTTACACACTGCACGTGCAATCCCATAACTGCTTGCACGCCTTATTTAGGATCTCTTAAATGGACAGTGCCATCTTGTGGATATAAATGAGTACAGCAGTGCAGTTTTACCACCTGGCTACAAATGGACTTAGACCGGTAGAAATCTGTCCTTTGGTCTGAGTTCAAATTTGAGATTTTTGGTTGCAACCGCTGTGTCTTTGTGAGATGAAGAGTAAGTGAATGGATGATCTCCGCATGTGTCGTTCCCACCGTGACGCATGGAGGAGGAGGTATGAGAGTGTGGGGGTGCTTTGCTTGTGACACTGTCTGTGATTTATTTAGAATTCAAGGCACACTTAACCAGCATGGCTACCACAGCATCCTGCAGCAATACACCATCCCATCAGGTTTGCGCTTAGTGGGACTATCATTTGTTTTTCAACACGACAATGAGTCAACACACCTCCAGGCTGTGTAAGGGCTATTTGACCAAGAAGGAGAGTGATGGAGTGCTGTATCAGATGACCTGGCCTCCACAATCACCCGACTTAAACGCAATTGAGATGGTTTGGGATGAGTTGGACCACAGAGTGAAGGGTAAAGCAGCCAGCAAGTGCTTAGCATATGTAGGAACTCCTTCAAGGCTGTTGGAAAAGTATTCCAGGTAAAGCTGGTTGAGAGAATGCCAAGAGTGTGCAAAGCTGTCTTCAAGGCAAAGGGTGGCTACTTTGATGAATCTGTCTAACACTTTTTTGGTTACTACATGATTCCATGTGTTATTTCATAATTTTGATGGCTTCCCTATTATTCTACAATGTTGAAAATAGTAAAAATAAAGAAAAACCCTTGAATGAGTAGATATGTCCAAATGTTTGACTGGTACTGTATATCTTTTTTTTTGCTAAACAGTAACAGCCCCACCTGCCCTGAATGGTCGTCACTGCTCCTGTTAAAGGATGGAAACCGAAGGAGTTTCATGGAGATAGTTTAGCCAGTGGGGTTGAATATATAACAGTTGTTTTTGTATTCAGTAAAATATCATGACTGCTTTTGAATAATATATGTACTTAATTTTTTGACATGGTTATATGGTTATATGTACTTAATTTTTGTACATTTTTTACATGGTTTGTGAAGATTTGATTTTTGTTTTTAATGGTTGCAATTTGATTTGCACACAACAGTGGAAAAAAATGGTTTTCTTTAGGTTTTATGTTTATGGTAATTCTTTATCCGAAGCAGTAGGTGATCTTGTATCTGCCACTCTGTTGCATATCCTTGTCGCTATCTAGAACTTAAAATGGTTCTTTGGCTGTCCCCATATTACAACCCTTTGAAGAACCCTTTTGGGTTCCATGAAGAACCCTTTCCACAGAAGGTTCTACCTGAAACAAAACGGGTTCTGTCTGGACCTAAAAAGGTTTTTCCTATGGGGTTCTTCTAAGAGTGCAGTCCTGTGTCAACAAGTAGGCGGATGAAGCAGGTGAAACAGTTGAATAGACAACTGTAAAATAAAGTGTGACCTATTGCTCTTACTTTTATCACCATCTTTTCTCTCTTTCTTTCAGTCTGGAGTTATTATAAGCTCACATTTTTACATTACATAATGGTTTTTCTGCACCTGTTGAAAACCTATTAAACCTATTTAACCAAATGTATAAATAGGTTTAATAGAATGAACCCCTGTTAAGACTGTTGGCTGCTCTCATATGGCCATTGCTATATTCAGTGTGGAGTCCTTGCCAACTCCTTTGCAGAGCGTGTACCCAGTTTATTATTGCAGCTCAACTGTTATGTCCTTCTCTCTAGAGCATGTCCCTCTGACCATATCCTGACTCATTACATTCAGTTTTTTTTTTCAATCTTTGTGGTGAGGTTCCAAGTGGTAAACGGTTCAGTTTTACAGTATCTTCCCTTTTTTTAAAGTATACCTTTATTTATTTATTTGGGGGAGGGGGGGGATGACAGTATTTTGAAAAGATGTTTACTATAATTTTGACTCATTGGGATTTTTTTGCTGCACCATTGATATGGCTCTACTGTTCAGATTGCAATCAATGTATTGAAAAGTGTAAATATGGAATTCTAAATGTAGCCTATTTTGCACACATAAATGAGCCCTAATTTTTAGTAGATGTGAATGATAAAACATCCTGTTATCAAGGCACAAGGCAAGACCAAAATGCAGACACAGGAGGCAGATGGTTGGAGTCTTACAATGTTTATTAATCCAAAAGGAGTAGGCAAGAGAATGGTCGTGGACAGGCAAAAAGGTCAAAACCAGATCAGAGTCCAGGAGGTACAGAGTTGTAGACAGGCTCGTGGTCAAGGCAGGCCACGCTGGTCGACTTGGAAACATACAAGACGAACTGGCATTGACAGACAGGAAACACAGGGATAAATACACTGGGGAAAATACCTGGATGGGTTGGCGACAATGACGAGGACAGGTGACACAGATCAGGGTGTGACACCTGTCTTTTGTTGATCTTCGGCAGAACTTGTGATATTTTACATGCACAAAGCAATGTATTCTGGCTCGCTGCTCTTCCTATCTGAGTCTCAAATGCCTAGTAATTTTATGTAAATACTGTGATGTATTGTAACACAATAGACAACTGGGACAGAGAGGCTGAATCTGAATATAGACTTATCAGTCACCAAACTCCTATGTGTATCCCTATTAGCGCTCTTCTTCTTGCACTTAACCTCTGTGAAGCCCAGCGACTTGAGGGTGTCTGAAATATGCGTACGGCTATTCTCATCTCACATACAAGACATTGATAAGCATTACCTCTGATCCCAGTCAACTCTTCACTTTCAACACAGTCATCTTGGAGTTCAAATGACACAATGCTTCGTTCACACACCAAAGTCCTTTTTATTTGTTTTTTATTGTGGGGAAATTGAGATGTGGAAAAGGAAACGGGTCATGTGTACAGGGCGATGATGTGTAGTGGGCGGTCCAAGGTGAGTGGTTGGGTGATTGAGAGCTCGTGATTGGCTCATTTACTCCGCCTCCTTGTCCTCTCCGTGGGTGATAACGTAGCACAGGTTCTTGTAGTCCAGATTCCCGGCGACGTCCAGGGGGAAGTTTGTGAACATGTCTTCAACCTGGAAGGGTGAAGCACACAAAGGTCATGCAATGTCATGGGTTGAAAAACTGATTGGTAACTGAAATAAAAGTGAACACATACATCTCAAGTCACAATGTGGCCTTCTAAGCCGAGATGAGACCAAAATATCCACTCATGGTTGTGCTTTATGCTATGAAAACGAGCCATCATACACACTCATTCAAAATGAATGCAAGTTATTTCTGTGAGTACATCAATATGCTTTTAAGAAAGGAATGCCATTGTCTTATAGGGTCTCATAATAGTACTGCTCACTGGAAGTAGATAGGCCTCCTGTATATAGTTAGAAGGGGATAGTGCTCTGGATGGGGGCTCTGATCAGATTCACTGTCTTTGTGATGGAATACAGGATCACTTTTGTGCGGACCAGATGGTCTGAAGGAAACTCTTGTTCCATAGCTTTACTGGGCCCTGATGGGGCTCAGGGTCAGCGATAAGTGGGTTAGAGATATAGTCTATGAAATGGACTTGTGTGATGGATGGGTCTCTGACAGGAAATGAGGTATAAGTCAACCAGTGAAAGTTGACTGATTCCAAACACAAATCCCACTGAGCCTCAGAAACTTGGGAGAAGGACATTACCTCAGCTTCGGTGAACTTGTCCGCCTGAGACATGATGTAATATTTGATACTGGAAAGGAAAATTATGACTTGTTAGATACAGTACATCAACCGTGACAGTGAGTTCTTTTCTCAGAGTTGGCTCCAAGAAGTTACACTTTTTTCTTTAATTATTTCCTAAAACACACAAGAAAAGGTCACATATTTCTACAAGAATCTATAAAACTACTGAAACTATTATTGATGGGTAATTATCAGCAACCATAAAAGATAGGTTCAATAGATTAGAATTTAGTAATTTTTAAAAAGCAATTCTAATGCGTTATCTATTACTGTAGTAGTTATTGACTTCTTCAATAATTCCTAAAGCGACTAATTAGAGCATTTGAGGAATTTGATCATTACTAACTGTCCTGCTTACACATTAGGGGATAGAGCGACAGGTACTGTTGTAACTTTGACAGTATTAGAATGAATAAAGTCCTTACTCCTCTCCCTTGAGGACTCCCTGTCCCTCGGGGTCGAAGATCTTGAAGGCATTAATAATGGTCTCCTCGGGGTCAGTACCTGAGAGAGAACACTTTTTTCAGACATGCAAGCTGGTCTGTCTAAACAGTGCACAGTGAAAAAATATCACTGAGGAAAATAGTAATTTGCCTCATGTCGGTCTGAATATGTGATTGTTATAAGCAATAGCTAGTCATAATATTTCAGTTTACATGTGATGAACCATATATGACATGTGCAAGCCTTTGTGGCCATACAGTGGTGTGGCTTGACCTTTCAACTTCTCGCCAAACATGGAGAGGAAGATGGTGAAGTTGATGGGTCCAGGGGCCATCTTTAGCATCTCGTCCAGCTCATCATTACCCACGTTAAGACGGCCTGCAGAGACACACAGGACAGGAAGAGATAGAGGTCAGAGGTCAGTGGGACCACTCAAATGACCAGGTGGGAAAGTACAGCAGCACCAGAGCCATGTATTATTTATAGAGTTGGGTCAACTTTTAGAATGTTGAATATTGTTCTAATTCTGAACATTCAGTTACATAACATCAGAGTCATATATATAGAGAGTTTGGCCAGGTTTTAGAACGGCTGCCATGTTAACACCTTTATTCTCGAAATGTTGGTGATGTAACAATAGGATAAGAGCTCCTCTGACAATTCCCTATGGAATAATTCCCTATGTAAATAATCTAAACAGAGCAGCGAATTGAACAGACTATTTATTGATTAGCTTTCAGAATCCCGTGTATCCAAGTCTGTACTGTGTTGTGGACTTGTGATGTCAACAAATTGCATATATGGTATCACTGGACATCTTCATAGGCTTTGCAAACTATCAGAAATAAACAGCACATTGCAGAAGTGTCAATTATTACTTAGCAATGGCTATGGAGATGAAAGTGGCACTCTCTGAACGTTTATGTGATGTTAATTAGGTGCTAACATGGCTGCGATATCATTTTAAGTGTCATGTAAATGGTTCATAATGCTCATTATAGACATTATATTCCCCATGTAATGTTAATGAGGCGCTAACATGGCTGCCATAGAATGTTGGGTCATGTACAGTACCAGTCAAAAGTTTGGACACACCTAATCAGGGTTTTTCTTTATTTGGACAATTTTCTACATTGTAGAATAATCGTGAAGACATCAAAACTATGAAATAACACATATTGAATCATGTAGTAACCAAAAAAGTGTTAAACAAATCCAAATATATTTTATATTTGAGATTCTTCAAAGTAGCCACCCTTTGCCTTAATGACAGCTTTGCACACTCTTGGCATTCTCTCAACCAGCTTCACCTGGAATGATTTTCCAACAGTCTTGAAGGAGTTCCCACATATGCTGAGCACTTGTTGGCTTGTGTCCAAACATTTGACTGGTACTGGAAGTGCATCATATTGTAGAAACCTTAATGGCCCAACTCTCTAAATACATGACTCTGAGCAGCACAGGTGTTATGGTCAGAGATTGTTGTTTGGATCAGTCATTCTCAATATAAATATTTGTGTTTTGTGGAAGCAATCATTAAAGCAATCATCATCGGAGATATCTGGAGGACAGAGAGAGGGTAACTTCTTGTCCAAGGAAGATAACTTCACCACCAATTTTATACTGCAAATGGCCGTTCTCCTGAGGAGTAAGCATTAGCCTTAGCTCACCCAGTGCACAGAATGTGTCCCTCAGGTCATTCTTGTCAATGAAACCGTCTCTGTTCTGGTCCATGATGGTGAAAGCCTCCTTGAACTCCTGGATCTGGGCTTGCTCAAACATGGAGAACACATTAGAGCTGGCCTCTGCTGCCTTCTTCTTTGCCTTTTTGGGTGCCTGAGATACACAGGGAAATGGCTATTACTTTGAGGTTATGATGAATAACAACAGCGTACATACATTTCAACAAAGTTTGCATACATTGACTTTGATTTTGAATTATTTGACAGTATCATGATATACAACAGTAATAATATAATGACTGTTATAAACTGGGCAGTTTGAGCCCTGAATGCTGATTGGCTGACAGTCGTGGTATATCAGACCATATAGCACCTGTGTGACAAAACATTGATTTTTTTACTGCTCTAATCACATTGGTAACCGGTTTATAATAGCAATAAGGCACCTCAGGGGTTTGTGGTATATGGCCAATATACCACGACTAAAGGTTGTGTCCAGGCACATCGTGCTTAAGAACAGCCCTTAGCTGTGGTATATTGGCCATATACCACACCCCCTTGGGCCTTATTGCTTAATTATAAGTTATAATCATGAATGATAAGTAAGACTAATGACATAAATTACATTTACTGCGTTTTGCTCATTTCAAATGCATAACCAAAACTATGAACATCTAACATTGAACTACAGAGCACAGCATGCGGTCACAAAACTACATGGCTATTAATATCTCTAATTAAACGAATAACTTTTAGAGCATGCAAGCTTTCAATATTGAAGAGCCACAGTTCACAAATGTTTACAACACTGTAGTAGAGGTCAAGTGTTGCCATCAACAGAGTCAGGCACCCCCAAAAAATGATTAACTATTTGAATGGCGTTCCTGCTCTTTACATTGATTGGATACACTGTGGAGATGGTTAGGGCATATTATTATTAGGTCTGACTTTTATAAGATCTAATAATCACAGTTATTACTAACCTTCCAAGATATTCTTTCTTCTTATCATTCAAACATGTTTGGTATGCAATCAAGCTCCCCCATCACTACAGTTTGGGATTTTAATTACGATTGGCAAGAAATTTACTCCGTTAATTTACCATTCAGCACAGCTGTTATCAAATATACAAGTGTTCGAACGATCCTTGATTACCTCACTAAATAGAAATCTTAATAAATGCATTTAAAAACATCAACACCTGTCTGCTTCTGAAGTAAGCTTAGCTTCTCTAAGAACTCTAACCATCCTATACACCATGAAAGTGAGACACTTAGTTAACCCCAAGGTGAAGACGAAGACAAGTAGAGAGCAGAGAGTGAGGGAGGTGTCATTCTTACCATTATGTCAGGAGCTTCTCAGTTGTTCACTTACGCTTGAGAGGACACTAAAAAATGACCCTGGTCACTTATATAGCGACACACTTGGCTCCTCTGCCCACCTGCTCTATGTTTAGACAATGGGGGAACGTCGCCCAAGGCATGCCAGCCATATAGAGGACTAACACCCACCGCCCCCAGCCCCCCATTATAATTGACCCATGCAGGGGTGCTGTGGCTCTGAACTGTTTATGTGACACCTTATTTTAGGAGCAGGGGCCACGGTCAGACAGTCAAATCCGGCCCCTATCCCCGAGGAGGGGACGGTGTGGGTAGTTGTGAGTATGTGTCAATGCCTCAGACTTCACAGATCCTGTAGTTAGGCCGGGTGCGACACCACGTCTCAGCCCGCCAGATTACCACGGTAATGAATTGATACCCTTGTCTAGTTTGCGGTGGAAGGACACGCTTTGAACAGCTCTTGTGTGGCTTTTCATTAATAGGAGTGTTGGACACCAAGGAATGATTAAGGTCACTGAGGTCACCGGGCTTTGTTGATCACTTAACCATTGTATTGTCTCACATTGAAACGTTATAATCAACCCCTAAGATATTTCTTTAGGGAGGTGAACAATTCATTTAGCAAACACTACAGAGATGAATACAGGAAATAACATTGACACATTGATGTCAGCTGCACTCTCAACATAGCTCACTATTTTCAACCAATTCAGTTGTGCTCACTGCTCAACATTTGTATCTGAAACAGTATTTTGGGACCGAGGTATGTCATTATTGGCAGCTTATAGATGTCCAGGTTGTATTAGCCAAACACCAGATTCTTGATAGAAACATAAGCCCTTCAAATAGAACAGTCAAGCAAGAAAATAGCTCCTATTTACCTCAGTTGTACAGATATGGACCACTGTTGAGCTGGCGGCACTTTGTGTTTGTGTGGAAAACAGGTGACCATTGTTCTGTCAGACGGCAGTAACTCATCTCCACAGCTAAGCAACCTTGGAGAGAGGACTCTTTTAGCTGAGTGATAGGTTGTGTGTGTGTGTGGGGGGGTGCGTGTACAGTCAAATAAAATGTTCTGGTATAACGGGCCTCAGAGAATGGGCTTGGGGAGACTGTGGAGAATGTCCTATTTGCTGTGGTCCCTGGCACGCCATTGATTGAACCAACAGGGTGAAGATATTTTCACCCAGAGGGCTACTGGGGGGTTGTGTCCATGTTGGGTGCTGCTCCAAGCAGAGGTAGAGGAGAGGAGTCAAGGTCTCCAGGGGCAACAATGCCATGGGCACTGCATTCCTCCAATAACACAGGCGGCTTGGGCTCCTTCCTGGCATGTGACGGACCCATAAAACTGGCCAGCGCTTTGAATCACTTCATTATTCTTGCACCCTCAAGGCCCTCCCCCATTACCACCCAGCCCTGTCAATCACTGTATTCACATAATCTGTGTGGCCAACTGGACCACACTACCAGGCATGTCAATCACTTCAACAATTCTCCCCTTACTTTTTCAAGCGTCTCTCAAATGAGTATTTAGTCTTGTGAGAGTATGCTCACCTTTGTATGCTCACCAGAGTATGCTCACCAGTGTAGGCCCTATTATTAAACCTTTCCCAGTAAATGTTTTGAGTGTGTTGGCTAATCCCCTGACAGGGGTAAAGGTCAAGGATCCATCTGAACCACCTGCAGCTCACTCTGTTGTCAAAGGGCCTTGACCAGCTGGATTGATTATAGGCTACTCTATCAGTCAGGTTTTTGGCGCCCCCTGGTGATTAAACTGCAGTAGGTAACTATGAAATTGACAATAAGCTCGCACTGTACAGACAGACACCATATACTTAATTGTCCCCTTAACACTTGTGGAGATCTGAGAGGATTTGATAAGAGTAAGCAATATGGCATAACCTCTGCCAAGGGGGGCAAGCTTGAAAAATTACAAAAGGTGAATGAAAAGGAGAACTCCTAGATTCTGCAGAGATAATGCAAGATAAGGCAAAGGTACAGTGCTGTACATTAAGAAAGCTTTTTTGGAGGGTAAAAATATGTTTATGACTATGTATACTGTAAGTGGTTTAATTATATTTACCTCAGCTAAATTGTATTTTCACATGATTGCCAGTAGATGGCAGCGTATTCCCAGAAAAAGGCACTGGTCACGCTTGATACCATCTGAATTTAGAGTGAAACTAGACATAACCAGGTAGAGTGGATGAACCTCCATTTTAGATGTTAATCCATTCACCTTGTTTACATATTTATGCAGTAAGTACCTGATTATCTTGTAAAAACAATTACAGCTATTTACCCCACAGAAATAAATAATAATTTCTGTCTGATTTATAGTAATGAAAAATGATATGACATTAATAAACTATCAATTTATTCCAATGATGAACCTGTTCTTGTACCAATAATGGCACTATAATATGATTCAGATTCCATCTACACACAAACACTCCCACAGAGAAGCACACAAACCTCGCTGGGTGGCTTTCCCCTCGCCCTCCCAATTCCATTCATTTCCGATGTCTTCTAAAAGGCTAGCATTTCCTTAATTAAAATTTAATCCAGAATGCCGTCTCCTTAAAACGAGGACTAGCCTCCAGAGGAGTCTTATTTGATTAAAAAAAGACGAGGAGGAGAAGTCCTGGGTAGATCTGCGTGTGGGGGAGACGGCCCTAATTGGGCTCCCAAGGGGGCCCTGCCTGATAGAGGGAGAGAGTGTGTGTGTGTGTGTGTGGGGGGTAGTGGTAGCACCAGGCTCTGGTGGATTAGGAAAACAAATTGCCAGTGGGGAGGAAGGCGCAGGGATGAGCACTCCCTGAGCCCCTCGCTGAGGAGAGGGGAGGAGCATGAAGCCGCAGGAGTCTTCTGGGGCCCTCCTCAACTCCCAATGCCCTCCTCAGCACCGCACTTCACTGCACTGCACGCCTGGACTACTGTCTGCTACAACTCCCTCTGCTGCACTTCCCTCTCTTCCCATGTATGATTTCTGCTCTCTTCTTTCCCCTTTCTCTCTCTCCTCATGTGTGAGCTATACTTCTGCTCCCTCTCTTTCTCTCCCTTCTGAGTTATACTTCCACACGGCATCCCTCTTTCCTCTCACTGTTCCTGGGTTACACTGCTTCCTCTGTTCCCCCTCTCCCCCCTCTGTCTTCCTCTCTTACCCTGCACACTTGTATGAATGTTTGTGTGTGTGTGTGTGTGTGTGTGTGTGTGTGTGTGTGTGTGTGTGTGTGTGTGTGTGTGTGTGTGTGTGTGTGTGTGTGTGTGTGTGTGTGTGTGTGTGTGTGTGTGTGTGTGTGTGTGTGTGTGTGTGTGTGTGTGTGTGTGAGTGTGAGTGACTGTCTGACAGTCATACGAGGGAGCCCAGCCAGGGGAGATGGGGACAGGAAAACGTCTCCTTCTTAGTTCCCTCATGGCCTGTATTCATTCAGTATGTCACAGCTATTGTTGTGTTCCATTGGCACAGCAATGCTTTGTTTGAATTAGCCCGTGGCACAATTTCTATATTTTTATGTCTACAGTTTCAGTACATAATGTACTGTCATTTTGAATAGGAATTAAATTTGAAGAAATATGATGTGTGCATGCTACTATTAATACCCATTTGAGTGATATTCACTGCTGCACATCCTCCTCTACATGTTAAGCCAACGTTGATACCATTCTTCACCGCAGCACACTGCATTGGCAGGTTGATTAACAGTAATTTTCCATTTTAATTGGGGAATCCCAAACATAATTAATCATCAGAAAGCCCCCCACCCCCACATCTATCCCCACCTTTCTCCTTCTCTCTCTCTCTCTCTCTCTCTCTCTCTCTCTCTCTCTCTCTCTCTCTCTCTATTTCTTTGTTTTGTGACAGGATACGTTGGGGAACGCTCCTCCATCAAGTTTGCCCATCCATGTCTGTTCAGTTCCCATCTTCCCCTGCGCAAACACAATCGTCACACCAATGGGCCTCCCTGTTAAGTCAAAGATAGCTCCTGGAGCTAAAAGAGAGAAAAAGAGGAGCTAGCTGGTCCCTGCGATACTGACGCACTCACACGCATGATTACCTTTAAATGGACTGCCTTGGTGAGGCCAGGACTGATGGCGCTGTGGATCTACCAGACTCACTCAACATTTAGAGAGAGTGAGAGACAGAGGAAATGAGCGAGAAAGAGGGGGAGACAGGAAGGATAGAGAAAGAGATTGAGAGAGGAGGAGGAGGGGATGTAGAGAAAGGGAAATAGAGAAGGACAGAGAGAAGAAGAGATGGAGAAAGAGAGAGAGAGAGAGAGAGAGAGAGAGAGAGAGAGAGAGAGAGAGAGAGAGAGAGAGAGAGAGAGAGAGAGAGAGAGAGAGAGAGAGAGAGAGAGAGGGAGAGAGAGAATAAGGCCAACATAATACTTTTATTAAAATAAATGTTATATGTGTGTGGAGAGAAAAAGTGATACATGCATTTAAATCTGAACTGCTTTCAGAATGTTTTTTTTTATTACTGTAATTCATCCTCTTTAAAGCCTCCTTCTGGAGATATATTTGAGACAGTATACATTTGTTCAACATTTCTGCACAAGTATAGCTTAATTGAGACTCATCTTTACTCCATTCAGAAATTGATTGAACAGAGCCATTAGTATCATTACGAGTTGAACATTTCTTTGTAATAATTAGTCTAAAAGAGCAATATATATATAGCTATATATCCTCCATGATTATGATTATGTGATTGTGTTTGTGTGTTTGTGTGTGTGTCTCATCTGTCAACCAATCTGTCTGTACTGTACGTATGATTGTTTGTGTGCCTTTGTATGTTCTTCTACTCTACTCAGTTAATTGAGATTGTTCTAGACACTCCCTGGGCCTGGGAGGGTTCTAGTGGGGGACAGTGACCTGGGAGGGTTCTAGTAGGGGAAAGTGCATGACAAAAGACATGGTGAGATAATACTGACAAGGTGTGTCTCTCTTTCTTTCACTAACGATACCCATGAAAGCTGGCCTGTCTTTCAGGTTTGATTTCTAATCACTGTGCACCCCACCCAGCCCAAGCATTAACTGACAGGAAATGTATACGGGTGAAGGGGGAAAAAGTCACTCATAAACGGAAAGTGCAGCCATGAATGAGCTGACAGGAGTTTCATGAGGGATTTTAGGAGGTTTTGACTCACTATGACTAAATTGACTCTATCGTATGGTTGGCTTAGGTTGTGATGTATTTGGTAGTCTTCCCGAATGTATGGAATTTGAAACGAAGTAGTCAAAGATAACTTGTTTGAGTACATCAGTTCATCGGCTGCATAAGTTGGCAGGCAATTTTGTAGTTTAATAGAATCCACAGATGTTTCACCCAAAGGCATTCATGTACTCTTCGCTTCTTAGACCGATTCATTAGATAACATAATGTCTGTCTGAGCGAGTGGGATTATACATTTCATATGTTTAGGAGAACAGACTGGTTTGGTCTGCATTCCGATGGTACGCCATGTCTTATGGGGGATCTTAAATACATGTATGATTACATGCATAAAATGACGGGGTTGAACAAGTGTGCATTTCCCTCTCTACTAGTTGGCTTGCATGCAGTGCCATGGGATTGTGTTCATGTTAAATGTGTCTGGTGTTTCTCATTACCCAATAGCCCCTACTTTTCAACAAGTTATTCTGCCACTTATATGCCAAATAACTTTAAGAGCCAGGGATTTTCAACAGGAGTAATTGTGGCTGGCCAAAACAGCCTCTGATTCTATGGTAACTTAGACAGGCTATATTATTTCCTGCAAATGAAACAGAATGGAAATTTCCCAGCTTATCATTGAAGCAAACATTCTTGTAAAATTACATGCAAATAGTCTGGAAAAATGGTAGCTTTTATAACAGCTAAATGTATCATTATACACTGGGTTTAGCAAAAGTGCAAAATACAAATGCAAATTTATATTATATATTTTATGTAAATAACCTTTATCAGCATAACAATGTGGAACAGAGTGTGAATAAGGGAAACACTATATATGAAAATATAACACAACATTCAGGCCAAGGCAAATTAATAATTTTGTCAAAAGTATACTGTTTAGCAGTAAACAATACTTGCTTTAATAATCACTGTGATTACATTATTTTTATTGGTGATTTTTAAATATTTCTATCTGAAATCCAGCAATATTCAAGTTCTTAAATGTGTTAAAGTTTTGCATGTGTTTCTTTGTTCTGTAATAAACAAAAACATCAAAGTTGTGATTAAATTATTTAAGTAGACGTAAGGCTATTTTTCTACCTACAAGACTGATAAAAGGTGTTGTGAATGAATTTTAAAGAACAAATATGGAAAGTTTCCAATCGAAAGTAGAATAGTATATACAGCACAACATGAAAACTATAGATTTCAGCAGATTGCTTGTATTCCCATTTCAGATCTACAGGGGCGCTGTTCTCCCAAATTCAAGTTCAAATTCAAGCACACATTGCTGAGACCGCTGAAGTATTGATAAAACATTCAGCCATGCAGTCAAATAATTCAAATGTTTTCACAATGCAAACTATACATCTTAGTCACTACATTTAATAAATAAAGTCCATGTAAAGAATTTATAATAAAAAATAATTTACAATAAAATTGTTCTAACCATCTTTCACAGTGTTATTCTTAAAAACACTTCAATAAATAAGATAATATTTACATGAAATAGAACTAACGGTTTACAACACCAAAACTAACGTGATTAGTGTAAAACGAAATATTATAGAATGATAATCTTAATCCAACAATTAATAAACGCATTTGAGCAATGATAAACAAGTAGCACACAGAAATGAGGCTACAGAAAGAAGAGCAGAAATAATAGGCTACATGTAAAACAAGAGTAGGCTATACTACATTTCTCATGCATAGCCTAATCTAATGGATAGTAGCCTATATGAAATAGCAATATTGGCAATCACATGTCGAAAAGCGAATAAAATCAGTCACATGTCGAAAAGCGAATAAAATCAGTCCAAAACACACACTCGACAACAAATCTTTCAGCATTGTTCACGATCTACATGGAAAATCCATCCCATGTTTTAGCTGTTAAAGAAATTGCCAACTCCCGTTCAATAATTCTATTCTGTGGCCCTATTCAATATCACAGGTTCATGTTCAATAACTCCATTCCACGCCCATGTTCAATAAGCGATGTCCCTGTTCAATTGCTCCGCTCCGTGTTTTGCGCGCGCTCCCCCTCCTTTCTACTGAACTCCAGCCCCTCGCTCTCTCTGTATCAGCCTCTCACTCCGTCTCAATATGTCTCAAGATGGCGGCCAATGCGGGATCGATGTTTCAATATTGGAAGCGCTTTGATTTACAGCAGCTGCAGGTCAGCCTTTTTCCTTAAAGTTTCTCTGCTTTCTTGAAGCCTTATGCGTGGCAAACCGTTGTCGAGTTGTGGCTTCGCTCTTGAGCCCCTCTTTGCCGGTGTTTGTGGCCGCTTTTGGAGCTCTCTTCTCCCATTGATTAAAGCGGCTCTCTCGTTGATCGGAAATTGATCCTCTTTGTTCAATTCCCATCGATCAGACATCATGGCCGCGGGGAAGCGGTCACTATGGCAATTCCGGGAGCAAAGGCGATTCCACTCTCATGGAAGACTATTCTAGTTCAAAACTGGAAACTTAATACCTTTTGAGAGGATGTATTTGATGTTCTTGATGCGTTTTGTTTGAATAATTTGGTTAAAGAAAATAAGTGCATTGGTTGTCTCGAGCTCTCGTGGGTGGCGCTGTGGTGCTGAAACGAGATGGGTGCAGAAGAGTTAGGTGACTTATGTTATCTGTTTTACACTGGGAAATATTGCGTTTGAATAAGAAATATAGAAAATGTTGTGACCGCATACATTTCATAATAGCTGTTTGTAGTTATTATTTTCGAGAAAAGCTTATCGCGAAGCATCGTGCTCTTTTCTTTTTTTTTAGGGAAGTGTTTTGCCTGCGTCTAGGCAACTCGGTAGCTATTTTAATAACAACAACAGTTTGATGTCTAGTTTGTGTCGTGGTTGTGTTAATCTGTAGAACAAAATGTGTTTTGATATACAGGCCAGCGAAAGTGTGATTTTTACTCTTTTATGCGTAGCCATGGATATTCTCACCCAAGTTCAAGTTTGCGTTATTTCAATCTGTAATAGTTTACCATTAACTAAATAACCAAGTTGTATGTTTTATTTCGTTTGAATTGTGCGCTCAATAGATTTTAAATGCATTATGAGTGCTCGAGCCACTTTTGCTTCCATTAAATGTCTATCTGCTTTATAATTTATAGTTCTGTATGAGCATATACTGCAGTTTAAATTGAGCGCGTATAGGCCTACCCAAATTTGATAAATCGCTTATTTTATTTTGATTTCAACAGGTTAAAGTTATCTAAGACTGAAATTTGAATTGACTAATCGACAGCACCAACTTGGGAGTGTAATTTTTGCATATTAGGCAAACGTGATTGGTTAATCAATAGGCCTATAGAATGAAGGTGTTATTGAATATTCCCAATGAATGTGATTCGCTTTCATGAGGGTTACACTCATTGTGAAGGCTATTTGTTACATTTAAACAAACTACTACCAATCGCAACATACGTATTTATGTAGCCTATATAGTCTAGTTAATCCTTTAAAATCAATATTTGTTTACTTTTTCTCTTTAGCTTTTATTCTGATTGGTACATTTCAATGAACCTAGTTGCCTACTAAAAGCCTACTCAACTCCGATTTCGTGGATGTGTCGTTTTTGCATGTATTTTACAGCCTACAAATGTAGGCTAATGATTCTCAAATTAAAAGGGGGTGTAATATCGATTCAGGTGGCCGAGGCTACTATCAAAGGAATGTTTGAAATGTACACGTCACTGAGTCTCACGGGTTTTTGCACATCATGTCAGGAGGGGGAATGAGACAATGCGTGCCCTTTTCAATGGACAATATTTCCATCCCAAGATTAGAATGAAGTCTATTTAAAAGGTTCCGAAAATATTTTGTTATTCATCCGTATGCCGTTTATTTTCGACCATTGTTTTCCATGCTACGGAGTGTATGCCATGGTCTTCTGCGGCCAGGGAACAGGTTGATCTCAATCACAGGGGTGTGTTTTCTCAGCTATTTTGCCCCGTGCGACATGTACCGTTGCCTCTTGAAATCATTGTATTTTTGAAAAGACAATGTGGGTGCATTTGACGGAAGACTCCTACTGTTCTTTCCCTATCTGAATTTGTTCACTCTATTTTGCGTCCAACTGGTTCAGGGATTTTCTGGAGGAATGTAACCTAGGCTCTCGATCTGAAATAAATAAAAAATTGTAGAAGGAAAATAGCCTTACGGTTTTATGACTGATTTATGATTCTCACGCGAGGTGTGCTTTTGGCGCCACGAATATAATGCCTCGTATTGTACCCACTGTAGCCAACCCCCGATAATTGAGAGTTGCACATAGGCTCTTATTGTGTCTTTATTTAAATAGTTAAAGCGTTCTGCTTCACATTCTGTCTAGCAATAAAGTCAACATTGATTACATTTCATGTTGAAATGGTCATTAAGTTCAAATGACTTTATGGCCACAGTTATCTACACTGAACAAAAAATATAAACAACATGAGTGAGCATTTCTCCTTTGCCAAGAGAATCCATCCACCTGACAGGTGTGGCATATCAAGAAGCTGATGAAACGGCATGTTCATTACACAGGTGCACCTTGTGGAAGGGACAATAAGGCTCCCAAGTGGCGCAGCAGTTTAAGGCACTGCGTCACTACAGACCCTGGTTTTTGGTCAGTGTAAATCAAATGGAATTTGAAATAGGTCTACCTTATTTAAGCAATAAGGCCGGGGGGGGGGTGGTCAATATATGGCCAATATACCATGGCTAAGTGCTGCTCTTATGCAGTGTGGAGTGCCTGGATACAGCCCTTAGCCGTGGTGTATTGGCAATATACCCCAAACCCCCGAGGTGCCTTATTGCTATTATAAACTGGTTACCAATGTAATTAGAGCAGTAAAAACAAATGTTTCATTTTACCTATGGTATATGGTCTGATATACCACAGCTATTACCAATCAGCACTCAGGGCTTGAACAGCCCAGCTTCTAATTGCATTTATAAACGGGGTGTTTTGAGCCCTGAATGCTGATTGGCTAACAAAACATGTATTTTTAATGCCCTAATTATGTTGGCAACCAGTTTTATAATAGCAATACGGCACCTCGGGGGGGGGGGGTGTATATTGCCAATATACCACTGCTAAGGGCTGTATCCAGGCACTCCGCGTTGCGTCGTGCTAAAGAACAGCCCTTAGCCATGGTATATTTGCCATATACCACACCCCCCCTGGGCCTTATTGCTTAAATAAGGTAGGCCTATTACAAATTCCATTTGCTTTAAATTGAACTAAAATATTAATGCTACATGCAACAATTTCATTGATTTTACTGAGACACATTTCATGAGGAAATACATTCATTAAGCCCTAATCTATAGATTTCACATAATACATTTATGCATTTGTTGATCGAAGATACCTTACAAAAAAATGGGCCTCAGGATCTCATCACAGTATTTTTGTGCTTTCAAATTGCAATCGATAAAATGCAATTGTGTTCATTGTCCATAGCTTATGCCTGCCCATACCATAACCCCACCACCACGGGGCACTCTGTTCACAACAGCAAACCACTCGCCCACACAACGCCATACATGTGGTCTGCGGTTGTGAGGCTGGTGGAACGTACTGCCAAATTCTCTAAAATTACTTTGCAGGCGGCTTATAGTAGAGAAATTAACATTGCATTCTCTGGGAACAGCCGTGGACATTCCTGCAGTCAGCATACCAATTACACGTTCCCTCAACTTGAGACACCTGTGGCCTTATTGCTTAATTATACCAATGGCATTGTTGAATATTCGTTTGATTGGCTTGAAGGGTATTCTAGAGCGTGCATTATTTCCTTATAATGCACGGTATATTTGCACAGTAGAATTCAATGGCTATAGTGTTGTTTTGTCTCTAGTCGTGATGTGTGGATAAGAGCGTCTGCTAAATGACTTAAATGTAAATGTAATGTAAATGTGTGTTTTATCCTATATTTATGTTATTTATTTAAAAATGTATATAATTTAATCCCCGTCCCCGCAGGAGGTCTTTAGCCTTCTGGTAGGCCGTCATTGTAAATAGGAATTTGTTCTTGCCTAGTTATTTAAAAAAATATATAGTTCATTATTACATGTTATATGTTTGAGCTGCATTTGAAAGCAAAAGTCTAATTGAAAACATTATTGGCATTGTTGAATTAGATTTTCTTAACAGCAAGGTAGGACTGATGGTTTGGTTAGCTGAACTAGCAAGTCTGTTTGTTTGGTTATAGCAACTACTGTCGCTATCTAGCAAACTTGCAATCCACTTCAGTGGATGTTGTACACATTTCTACCTGCAAATGGACACATTTAGGGGTAAATGTGCTAAATTATACCCATGGTCTAAACGGGATAGTTACCTCGGGGCTCTATTCGTTCTCTGGAAAATAAGGCAACTTTGTGGAAGGGTAGTTCCACTCTGCTAGCTTGTCATTCATTATTTTCCAGATCGCATGGCCCTTCATTGATTATCTCTTACTAATTGGAATGTCAAAACCAGTTAAATACGATTCTGAAATGACACATCTTAAGAAATGTATTCTCAAGTACAGTTATAATTTCTCTATATAGTTTATATATTAAGTAATACATTCAGTTAGATATATCTTGCATTATTTAGGTTAATTTTGTTAAAATCTCATACTGAATATTTTGTGGGGTATTTTTTATGTTTAGAGAGTGAACCATTAATCTAGTCCGAAACCTTAACTACTATTATCAATCATTCTAAACAAAATGCTTCTTCATCTTTTATTTAACCTTTATTTAGCTAGGCAAGTCAGTTAAGAACAAATTCTTATTTACAATGACGGTCTACCCCGGCCAAACCCGGGCTGGGCCAATTGTGCAGCGCCCTTTTTATGTTATTTGACCTTTATTTAACCAGGTAAGCTAGTTGAGAACAAGTTCTCATTTGCAACTGCGACCTGGCCAAGATAAAGCATAGCAGTTCGACACGTACAACAATACAGAGTTACACATGGAATGAACAAAACATACAGTCAATAATACAGTAGAAAAAAATAAAACAAAGCCTATATACAGTGATTGCAAATTAGGTCAAATATGGGAGTTACGGCAATAAATAGTCCATGGTGGCGAAGTAATTACAATATGGCAATTAAACACTGGAATGGTAGATGTGCAAAAGATGGATGTGCAAGTAGAGATACTGTGGTGCAAAAGGAGCTAAATAAATAAATACAGTATGGGGATGAGGTAGATAGATGGGCTGTATACAGATTGGGCTATGAACAGGTGCAGGTATCTGTGAGCTGCTCTGACAGCTGGTTCTTAAAGCTAGTGAGGGAGATGGGAATCTCCAGCCTCAGTGATTTTTGCAGTTCGTTCCAGTCAGTGGCAGCAGAGAACTGGAAGGAAAGGCGACCAAAGGAGGAATTGGCTTTGGGGGTGACCAGTGAGATATACCTGCTGGAGCGCGTGCTACAACTGGGTGCTGCTATGGTGACCAGCGAGCTGAGATAGGGCGGGGCTTTACCTAGCAGAGTCTTATAGATAACCTGTAGCCAGTGGGTTTGGCAACGAGTATGAAGAGCCAACGAGAGTGTATAGGTCGCAGTGGTGAGTAGTGTATGGGGCTTTGGTGGCAAAACGGATGGCACTGTGATAGACTACATCCAGTTTGCTGAGTAGAGTGTTGGAGGCTATTTTATAGATGACATCGCCGAAGTCAAGGATCTGTAGGATGGTCAGTTTTACGAGGGTATGTTTGGCAGCATGAGTGAAGGAAGCTTTGTTGCGAAATAGGAAGCCGATTCTAGATTTAATTTTTGATTGGAGATGCTTAATGTGAGTCTGGAAGAAGAGTTTACAGTCTAGTCAGACACCTAGGTAGTTGTAGTTATCCACGTATTCTAAGTCAGAGCCGTCCTGAGTAGTGATGCTGGATGGGCGGGCTGGTGCGGGCAATGATCGGTTGAATAGCATGCATTTAGTTTTATTTGCGTTTAAGAGCAGTTGGAGGCCACGGAAGGAGAGTTGTATGGCATTGAAGCTCATCTGGAGGTTAGTTAACACAGTGTCCAAAGAAGGGCCAGAAGTATACAGAATGGTGTCGTCTGCGTAGAGGTGGATCAGAGAATCACCGGCAGCAAGAGCGACATCATTGATGTATACAGAGAAGAGAGTCGGCCTGAGAATTGAACCCTGTGGCCCCCCCCCCATAGAGACTGCCAGAGGTCCGGACAACAGGCCCTCCGATTTGACACACTGAGCGCTATGGGACTCCCAATCACGGCCGGATGTGATACAGTCTGGATTCGAACCAGGGACTCTAGTGATGCCTCTTGCACTGAGATGCAGTGTCTTAGACCGCTGCGCCACTCAGAACTGCTGCGCTTCCCAGAACATAAGACATGTTAACTACACATGTCCACCAATGGTATCCATTTAATGAGTGTGCATTGACTCTTGACAGCCATACATAGTTCTCGCATAAAGTATGCGTCATGTAGGGTTATGTTAAGAGCCCAGCAATAATCATGTTAAGACCCATCCAATGATATTAGTCAAGACAGCTGCTCAGCAGAGAGGAGCGAGGCGATGGCCTGTCTGGAGGATTCAGACCCGACAGCAGGGTGGACTCAAGATTTCACCTCTATTATTGATGACAACTTATTTAATTTGCTGCAGTATTGCCACCGGTGAGTCTTTCTGACAGGGTATGCTCAGGCTTGTCAGGCACTGCGGTATGGCCTTTTCATCACCAGCGGCCACAGCCTCTTTTAATTGGACTCTCAGAATAAGGAGTTGCTAGTGATACCACATGTACATGTTACAAGTAATAAACCAGTATATTGTTTCTGTTTTTATGGCCTTCTCAAATTGGTGCATTCCAAATGGGAAAGACATTAAGCTTCAAGACAAACCTTAAATGGCTCGGCAGAAATAGGATTTCTGTCTCTGAGCCACTATCCCAAACAAGCCAACTGCTGCTTTCCACTCAGTGATCACCTGGGAAGCGCATCAGATAATGTAAATCCAAGATGTTGTAGTAGACCCAATGGTGATACCACCAGACATTCTAAAGCAGTTTATTTCCAACTGGAATGTAAGCTTATGTCTACAGCTTGTCAGTGTTACAGGCATTGAATGAGTTACAAGGATCAAGATGAATGTTTCTTCACAAGCTGTAGGGGTATGTTCATGCAATCCTGTCTGAAAGACCACCTACATCAATCAGCGTTTTCCAAACTATGGATCGCAACCCCATGTGGGGTCGGCTGATTTGAAAATGGGGTCGTGAGGAAAAAGTAAAAAATAAAATAAAAAAACACTGCTTGGTTTATAGAACCTGGGTCAGTAACCTCCGGTAGCCGCTAGATGCGGTGGTGATAAACAGAGCGGTTTCTGTTTTCTTCCTACTTTTGAACAGTTTAAGCTACAAAATATTATGACCCCATCACCATCACTGAAAGATAAGACTCAGGAACATGCATGCGTCTTCTGTTTCCCTTTGAATGCCATCACACACATGACCAGTTATAACAGAGTGGAGACTAGACACTAAATCAGAATGGGGGGGAAAGAACATCGATGTTCTTTTCTACACATAATATCATACGTATTTGACTGATCTTCTGAACTTCCCAATGTCTTTGTGATGCATTTGTCACTTTAAACATTGGCCGTTGATTACAGAACTCTTTTCACATGCCGGGGTGACTTTTTTTTTAATCACAAAGGGGTTGTGGGTCAAAAAAGTTTGGGAACCCCTGACCTACATATTAGGGCTGGGAATTTCAAGGGACCCTCCCTCGCAGCTACAAACTGCATAGTTTTTTGGGGACTCAATGCTCAAACTCAGTTAGTGCAACCAATCCATCGACAAATGCTACTCCCACTTCAGTATCATTATATCCTCATGTCCTGGATATTTTTCTAAGGTCATTCAACAAATGAACAGGGAGACTACAGTTTATGCACACTACAAATAGTGCATGTGCAAAGATCAGAGTTGGGGGCTAAAGAATTTGAAGGAAATTAACACACACACAACCCCTACAAGCCCGTCTCTCAGGTGTGGTGACTTTCAATATTTCCACGCTCATCTCAGACAGACAGCCCACGGGAGCTTGCCCTTTGAAGCTTGGAATAAAAGGGTTTTCTTGTCAGGCATTTTTTGGGACATGCTCCTACGCTGCTTACAGTAGGCAGCTCAGTGTGAAACTTTGAAATGGCACCATTACAGGGCTGCCTTTTGAAGTTGAAAGGACGCCCACAGTTTCCTATTCAGGCCCTTGCTCTCCTGATTAAGTTTGATTTGGCTGTTTACATTCTTTGTGGGCCAAAATGTGCCAATCCCATTTCTCATGTGAGCCCTCAGACAGTGCCTCCTCAGAAAGCCTGCTCTCCTCTCCGTGTCCGATTGTCAGTTTGTTCTTCATTAGCCACTTTGTTCACAATCCTCCCCATGAATGAACAAATGGTGTTTATCTAATCTATATTATTATTTTCCATGGCTTTTATCTGCCGAATGTCGCAAATCTGTTTTTGATATAGTGTTTTATTGAAATGATCCATCTGAGGCGTGTGTCGTAAAATCTGTCATTATAGCATGTTTAATGTTTTACAGTTTTTCCACTGAATATTGCTTTGAACTTAAATTTCTGATGTGGAAAATGTAAACATTTTCAGGTTATTATTTTCCCAGAATTAATTCAGGTTTTAAACTATTAACACCTTTAAGGCAGACTGTAACATCTTTGTGAATGAGCTTTATTATGTATATTGGGCCTACATTAAATTATAGTGTGAGCATTGTTGGAGTGTCTGGTTTGCAGTAGCAAGCTAAGTGTTTGTTACCGTACAGAGACGTTTGGTTTACTTGAGAGAAGAAGCTTGTCTGGTACAGTTCTCTTGCCCATAGACCAGCCTCTGAGCTCATTTTTCCACCTCTCCACATAGACATCCATTCCCATATAGGTTCTCAGCCATTTCAAAGGGTCCCGTGGCGTTGGGCGGCCCCTCAGCATACCACCTGTGTTGATTCCATGTGGTTGGAAGGTGTCCAACTGTAGGTGAGATGCTGTGTTTTGAGGTATTCGGGCCTGTGTGTGGTCCTGCATTTTACACGTCAACATATGGAGATTAGTGAAGGAAGCAATGTCGCCCATGCCCGCGCCATGGAGATTTGAGCTCCCCTGCGCCCTAAACTTGTGCTGGCCTGCCGTTGGCTGTAAACATATCCGTTTGATATTTACGATGTGGCAGACACAGGCTGGCTTTGGCTCCCCTGTGTTATTTTTAACCCTCTGTTGCCACAGAATTGCCAATTACATGGGTGCGTCTTGAAATATGCACCACTGCCAATAATTTGATGGAAGGATTCTTTTCTCTGTGCTCTTCAACATAGACCAGAGTATTGACCTAGGTCTTGATTTAAAGATGCCTTGAAGCCACATAAGAAAGATCCATTCTTAAATATTATGTTCAAGTTTCTATGAAGTTGTTTAATCTAAGTCAAAGTGAGAGCCTTATGCTCTCTGGTCCCTTAGGTCACATGTTTGTACAGCAGGATTTTAGATACACAGGCACCTGAGTATGAATCATCCATGCTGAAACAGGCAAATTCCTGACTAGCTCTGCCACATGTCAGTGAAAAAGCAGGAGCCTGCACTCAGGACTAAATTTAGAAAACTCCTTAATGTAGAAATTAAAGGAGAACTGTGCCTCAGCGCTCTGCTACCCCTCAACCCCCCCACCACATACTCCCGTCCCCTGTCGATTCCCCTGTCAGATCCACACCACTTCAAACCCCAACAAGCTTGTAAACAAGGCACAAAACAAGACAGACATTTGCATGTCCCCATCCAAATTTAGCCCAAGCGTCTTTCACTTTCCTTTTTTTTGCCCTGGGAGTTCATAATTGCAAAGGAATACTTTATATTTATATGTTTCCACATAGCATTTGGGACCTGCAGTATTTTTTTGACCAAATTCTTTCCGAGGCAACAAGGTTCTGTCCCGATCAGTCTCAGTGTGAGCAGTGCTGAATGCTCACAGCTGGAACTCCCTGTCTCCCTGCACAGTTAAATGCTGTAAGACTTACTCAGCGTAACTTATGTTCAATATCTTTTTATCTCTCTTTTGTGGAAGAAGACTAGTCAGACATGCCTGTAAAAGCTCAGAAGAAATCCCATCGTTTGTGGTCATATTTATGATGCAGTGTAAATCATTTAAAAAATCATTTTCTTGAAATATGGAACACAACTGGATTAACAAATCAATTGAAATGTGCCTGGTAATATTTTTTTTGTTCTGTAGCGAGCTGTGTTCAGCTGTGAGTGGTTTATCTCCACTGTCTGACAAATAGGTCCAGACCAATGATTTATGCACTAAATGACTGTCAGGGGGTGCTGTTTTTAAGCCACTGTGCCTTGATCATGGCACTACCCCGCCATAGTAAAAAATATATTGTAAGCTATAGAAATGCATTTACTAATGTCTACATTTTGATTTTGCCACGTTTATTCTATTACATACATCTTAATGCATACCCTTAACTGGAATTGTGAGATATACCTAAAAAATGTAGAATATAAAAATATTTGTAAAAAATTCTGTAGTATAATTTTTTCAAAGTACTGTTACTTTCCTCACTACAACAAAAAATACTACATTTACAATCTACATTTGTCCTCAAAACATTTAGACAGACACTCTTATCCAGGGTTTATACAGTGCCTTGCGAAAGTATTCGGCCCCCTTGAACTTTGCGACCTTTTGCCACATTTCAGGCTTCAAACATAAAGATATAAAACTATTTTTTTGTGAAGAATCAACAACAAGTGGGACACAATCATGAAGTGGAACGACATTCATTGGATTTTTCAAACGTTTTTAACAAATCAAAAACTGAAAAATTGGGCGTGCAAAATTATTCAGCCCCTTTACTTTCAGTGCAGCAAACTCTCTCCAGAAGTTCAGTGAGAATCTCTGAATGATCCAATGTTAACCTAAATGACTAATGATGATAAATACAATCCACCTGTGTGTAATCAAGTCTCCGTATAAATGCACCTGCACTTTGATAGTCTCAGAGGTCCGTTAAAAGCGCAGAGAGCATCATGAAGAACAAGGAACACACCAGGCAGGTCCGAGATACTGTTGTGAAGAAGTTTAAAGCCGGATTTGGATACAAAAAGATTTCCCAAGCTTTAAACATCCCAAGAAGCACTGTGCAAGCGATAATATTGAAATGGAAGGAGTATCAGACCACTGCAAATCTACCAAGAACTGACCCTCCTTCTAAACTTTCAGCTCATACAAGGAGAAGACTGATCAGAGATGCAGCCAAGAGGCCCATGATCACTCTGGATGAACTGCAGAGATCTACAGCTGAGGTGGGAGACTCTGTCCATAGGACAACAATCAGTTGTATATTGCACAAATCTGGCCTTTATGGAAGAGTGGCAAGAAGAAAGCCATTTCTTAAAGATATCCACAAAAAAGTGTTGTTTAAAGTTTGCCACAAGCCACCTGGGAGACACCAAACATGTGGAAGAAGGTGCTCTGGTCAGATGAAACCAAAATTGAACTTTTTGGCAACAATGTAAAACGTTATGTTTGGCGTAAAAGCAACACCCTGAACACACCATCCCCACTGTCAAACATGGTGGTGGCAGCATCATGGTTTGGGCCTGCTTTTCTTCATCAGGGACAGGGAAGTTGGTTAAAATTGATGGGAAGATGGATGGAGCCAAATACAGGACCATTCTGGAAGAAAACCTGATGGAGTCTGCAAAAGACCTGAGACTGGGACGGAGATTTGTCTTCCAACAAGACAATGATCCAAAACATAAAGCAAAATCTACAATGGAATGGTTAAAAAATAAACATATCCAGGTGTTAGAATGGCCAAGTCAAAGTCCAGACCTGAATCCAATCGAGAATCTGTGGAAAGAACTGAAAACTGCTGTTCACAAATGCTCTCCATCCAACCTCACTGAGCTTGAGCTGTTTTGCAAGGAGGAATGGGAAATAATTTCAGTCTCTCGATGTGCAAAACTGATAGACATACCCCAAGTGACTTACAGCTGTAATCGCAGCAAAAGGTGGCGCTACAAAGTATTAACTTAAGGGGGCTGAATAATTTTGCACGCCCAATTTTTCAGTTTTTGATTTGTTACAACAGTTTGAAATATCCAATAAATGTTGTTCCACTTCATGATTGTGTCCCACTTGTTGTTGATTCTTCACAAAAAAATACAGTTTTATATCTTTATGTTTGAAGCCTGAAATGTGGCAAAAGGTCGCAAAGTTCAAGGGGGCCGAATACTTTCGCAAGGCACTGTATACAATTTACATTTGAGTAATTTAGCAGACACACTTATCACGTCACGCGTTGAATGCGGAACGAAGGAGAGCTCAGTTTGTTGTTTTGAAAGTCTCTGAAAAAGTGTTCTATTGAATACGTTTGGTTACTAGCTACTTTTTTTAAAAATTTGATCGCGCGACGCAGTTAGACTCAGTTTCTGTTACTGCTATATCTCCAGGGATCCTGCTAACCAAAAGTCTGCTTGGCGTAGCAGCTAGCCCAGCTGCTAACTAGCTATCAAGCTAGCAACGTTTCCTTGACAGCTTGAACACAGTTCGTGAAGCGTTTAGCCCTTGAGGTGGAGCAAGCCCACAGGTCTGGTAAACATGTAACCAGCCTAGGTGACAGACCCAAGCCAATAGTGATGAAGTTCCTGAGGTTTTACCTTTTCACGTGTGCGTTATGCAACATGACAGTTAACACGTGCTGCCCTCAAACCAAGGCACACTGCCTGCTAATTATCTATAGGCTATGTTTCAACTGGTCAATTTCAAATTATTTTCTAAAGTTTGATTTTCTACCAACAGTTTGACTTGAGGTGAGTTCTGCCTCCTCATTAATTCACATAAGAAGTATCCCATTTCACTATTGCGGACAATTTATGTTTGAGACTTTAGTGAGCCGGACAAACTTCTCTCTTCAACGAGAGCCCAAGCACTCCCCCAGTGTTTCCCCAGATCAAGTATGAAGACATTGCACTTCTCTAGTCTTGGCACATTTTCTGACTGGCCCCCGCATTTTCTTTGTTCTTTTCCTTAGAAATAGTAACTTTGGTCATGTGTGCGTTCCTATCAAAGTAAGTGCCTTATTTTATGTACATCATGTTGTCGTTTCGACTGTAGCATACCGTATGGAGCATCATGTATTTACTGTTTTATTCACATGTTTTCAAGTTCTGGTGACAAATCATGCATTCCGATTGTTGCGTAGATTGTAATGGACACACATGATGTGTGTAAAATACTTTTTTGAAAGCTGTACTGATTATGATGAGCTAATGCTAAGCTATTTTCCAGCTGTATGTGGTGCCATCTTTGTTGATGTCATACAATGCATTCTGGTTGTCACATAAGCACCTATCAGACCAAAGATGTTATAATAAGGGATAGTTCACTCGACTGACTTATGGCACTTTCAAGACAACTGGGAACTCTGAAAAGTCTGAGGTCAAATCATGACGTCAGTGATCTTCAGGTCGGAAGGTTGGCGCTCTAGAAAGAGGCCAGATTCCTAGTTAGATGACAGTTCAAAACAATTTTCCCCAGAACGGAGCTCGCCCCCCCCAGAGTTCCCAGTTGTCTTGAACACACTTGAAGTGGAAGTCGGAGATTTCCGATTTCCCAGTTGTTTTGAACACGGCATCTGATTTTAAATATGGGTTGCCAGCTCAGACCCCTGTTTGCGTATTAACTTCTCCTTGCCTTGTCCCCCATTTATTGATAAATTCCCTATCATAGTAATATTTCCTTCATCATAGCCCCCCACGATATCTTTACCGATTTCTACCCACCATGGACCAGGCTAGGCAGTAGGCTTGTATTTGGGGTGAATATCTGTGAGGTGATAACATTTTATTTGCTTTGTGTTTAGTCAAAAATGGTAAACGACTTATCAAGTCACGTGCTCCGGTTTTTGTATACACTGTAAAAAGTACATAGTTTGGCCACTTTTCAGCCTACTACAAATCTTCTAAGTTAATATTTTTCAGACAATGGGCATCTTTTTTATTTAATTTATTTATTTTGTTGAATTTGACCCATTTTTCTCCCCAATTTCGTGGTATCCAAATGTAATTAGCTACTATCTTGTCTCATCGCTACAACTCCCGTACGGGCTCGGGAGAGACGGAGGTTGAAAGTCATGCGTCCTCCGATACACAACCCAACCACTGCTTCTTAACACAGCGCGCATCCAACCCGGAAGCCAGCCGCACCAATGTGTCGGAGGAAACACCGTGCACCTGGCAACCTTGGTTAGCGTGCACTGCGCCCGGCCCGCCACAGGAGTCGCTGATGCGCTATGAGACAAGGATATCCTTACCGGCCAAACCCTCCCTAACCCGGACGACGCTAGGCCAATTGTGTGTTGCCCCACGGACCTCCCAGTCGCGGCCTGGGCGTGAACCCAGTGTCTCTGGTGGCACTGACTGCAGCACCCTTAACCACTGCACCACCCGGGAGGCCTGGGCCCAGGCAGCTTTGACCTTGAGTTTGTTTATTTGCGTCTTATAGCGAATGACATTCTGGGATAAGGGAGGTTTCTCTTGTCAAACATTAAAAAACCATGGCTACCATCATAAAAATGTAGCTGCTGTTAGCTTTGCTGACATGCATCTCTTTTCTAAACAATATTACATTTCTCCCTTGTGCTCACCTGAATGTGGTACATTGTAAACAGGTCTGGCTGTTAGGTCGCTAACTTATGTTTTTTTTCCACCGAAACCTGTTATTTAGACTGGTTTATGGAATGAGTTTAGCTGTGGCTGTGTTCTGTGTGATGTTTGGATGATGATGTGTGTATAATTTATTGAGGAATAAAGTTGTAAAGACCTATATTTTCCAGCAGTACAAAATATTGTTTCGATGCTTTTCGGACAATAAATCAAGTCAAACTTTATTTGTCACATGCGCCGAATACAACAAGTGTAAACCTTACTGTGAAATGCATACTTACAAGCCCTTAACCAACAGTGCAGTTCAAGAAAGAGTTAGGAAAATATTTACCAAATAAACTAAAGTAAAAATAATAAACTAACAGGGCTATTATACAGGGGGTACCGGTACCGAGTCAATGTGTGGAGGTACAGGTTAGTCGGTCATTTGTACATGTAGCTAGGGTGTGAAGTGTATGCATAGATAATAAACAGCGAGTAGCAGCAATGCTGTTTAGATGCGTTTGTTGCGTCATACGTTCTGTTGATACTGTTCCAATCACATATTTGTGACGGTACGCTGCAGGGACCAGTCAACAATGATCACAAATATGTGATCGTACACGTCGAAGGGTTGAGGACAAGATGGCTGTTCTGCAGAGAGCCAAGAACTTGAGAGGAACCAACATTTTCCTCAACAAGGACATCTCTGAAGCTGTGCAATCTGCCAGAGAGCATAGGAACAATGCTTACATCTGCTACAACAGGCTCATTGTCCAACCTCCTTCCCAAAAGCCTGGGAGGAATGAGAGAGACGAGCTTCAAGGTCAGTAGCTTCAGCCCAACATTACACACTTACGCTTGTATTTTGTCTCCATATTATAAGCTACGCGGAAAGTGCTAAGAATAGCCCATATTAGTATATGTAGACTTAGCAAGTTATTGATTTCATTAACCTTATTTCTAACATCGGAAGGGATTCATATATTGGCCATCTCTGAAACTCACTTAGATAATTATTTTGATACAGCAGTGGTAATACAGGGATATAACTGCAGAAAAGACAGGACTGTTTATGGGGGAGGTTTTTGCTGTATCTGTTCAGAGCCATATTCCTGTAAAGCTTAGATATCATGTCTTCACTAATGCTGCAGAGCTTTGCTCCAAAGCATTATCAGATTCCATTGGCTGTAGTGACCATAACATTGTGGCAATAACAACAAGTAAAGCCAGTGCGCCAAAGGTTGGTCCTAAAGTAATTCATATATTATTTTGTTGAAGATGTAAAATGTTGGTCTGTGTAGGAAGTGAATCCAGATGCAGCACTGGAAGTATTTGTAAAATGTATTCATTCCAATTCTTTACAAGAATGCACCTGTTAAGAAACGGTGAACAGTTTGAGCCCCCTGGGTTAACGATGAATTAAAAAATGTAATGGTTCAAATACATTTAGCAAAAGAGGTGGCAAAGAAGTCCGACTGCTCAGCTGATTGATTGACATACTTTAAATTGAGAAATGTTGTGACTAAATTTAAGAAAAATAAATTAGGTTACCAAACAAAGATAAAATACATAAACACAGTGGGAAAAATACTTTGGAGTACCTTTTATTTGTAATTTTTATTTTATTTAACTAGGCAAGTTAAGAACAAATTCTTATTTACAATGATTGCCAACCAAAAGGCAAAAGGCCTCCTGAGGGGACAGGGGTTGGGATTCAAAAATAAATTAAGTGATATCATGGACAGAACTCGACTCAATTCATTATCATTAATTGAAGTTGATGGGTCATTTATAACACAACCTTTCGATATTGCCAATCATTTCATGACTATTTCACTAGTAAATTGGAAAAAGTCAGTGAAATGACATTGAACAATGAACCATTGTATTTTTGTATAAAATATCTAATAATGAAAGAGAAGGATTGCACTTTTGAATTGGGTCAAATTAATGTGGGAGAGGTGGAAAAACTATTGTTATCCATCAATAGTGACAAGCCACCAGGTACAGGGCCTTGGAGGTATTCACACCCCTCAACTTTTTGCACATTCTGTTGTTTCACATCTTGAATTTAAAATGTATGAAGTGTAGAAGTGTTTTGTCACTGGCCTACACATAATGCCCCAAATGAATGAATATCATATTTGATGTTTTCTCTCAATGATTGATTGTACTGTAACACAATGATTGATTGTGGGTGTCATGACACATATTTAGACTTGTTGTGACATATATTGTGTAATTGGTTATGACCCACAAACCCACAAAACCTACCACACAAGGCAAAACATTCCATTACACCATAGTCTGCGTGTCAACAGTGTGTTTATTTTATTTATTTATTGACCATATTATCATGGTAATTACACACACATTGATGTCAGACATGCACCTACCCCAATGCTCTGTTTGCTGATGACAGCGATGAATGTAAGGAGCAGATTTAGCAGATAGGCATATCATGTACATGCCCTTATATCTGTCTTATATGATTATGATGATCATAATGCTTCGTGACAGTGTCATAAAGTTATGTAAACTTTTATGACTTATGACATGGTTATGACCCCGTCATACACTGGGTGTCAAGTAAATTGTTACCGATTGTACAATGTACACACATGATTTCAGTTTGTGTGTGATATGTTTATTTTGACATTTATAAAGAAACCTAACAATGGAAACGCTGCCATGTTGATCTAAGCTTTTCTGTTGGAATATCACATGAGTGCTCCGACTTTCGGCTGTTACAGATGCACCTCCCCCAAATTTACTCCTGGACTTTCGTCTACAGTCGGTTGCTTTCGCCTTACCACTCAAATGTGCCCATCCAAGTCAAGAACTATGTGGGACACTGGGCTGAAGGGAGTTGTGGTTTTCATTTAAGCACATTTTTGAACCTAGTTCAGTGTAAAAAACAAACAAAACGTAATTAACTACAATGACCATAATCTATTGTGCCTGCTTTTCCCAGCTTGAACAGAGACTGATCAGAGGAAGAGGCGAAGCAAAAGGTTTCACTCTCACCAAAATCTGTCCAAAATAAGCCCAATGCATTTCTACGGCCTTATTTTGGACCTAAGCTTGTTGACTGCCTTCCCGCCTTTGGGACAACGATTCCCATTGTTAGTGTGGAGACATGAGCATCTTGTCATTATATACAGATCTCTGGAAGGGTACACTTTTACGCCTGCTACGTTAGAAACATACAGACCGCATAGACCACATGAGAGAGGAAAGTACACAACACAACGTCGAGAGGGACAGAGCCAGGTCGTGAAAGTATGCCTTATCTACTTTGAAGAACTAGTAAAATGAGTCAGACAGCTCTGCAGCATACTTAGGCAGGCTAGCTAAATAGGAAGACTAAAGACAGTACAGTATTGGGAGAACATCTAGATACAGTGCCTTTGGAAAGTAGTCAGACCCCTTGACTTTTTCCACATTTTGTTTCATTAGTCTTTTTCTAAAATGGATTACATAAAACAATTGTTCATCAGTCTACACACAATACCCCAAAATTACAAAGCGAAAAAACGTTTTTAGTATTTGTTGAAAATGTATTAAAAATATAAAACCGATACCTTATTTACCTAAGTATTCACACCCTTTCCTATGAGACACGAAATTGAGCTCAGGTACATGCTTTTTCCATTGATCATCCTTGAGATGTTTCTACAACTAGATTGGAGTCCACCTGTGGTGAATTCAGTTGATTGGACATGATTTGGAAAGGCACACACCTGTCTATATAAGGTCCCACAGTTGACAGTGCATGTCAGTGCAAAGACCAAGCAATGAGGTCAAAGGAATTGTCTGTAGAACTCCAAGACAGGATTGTGTCGAGGCACAGATCTGGGGAAGGGTACCAAAAAATGTCTGCAGCATTGAAGGTCCCCGAGAACACAGTGGTCTCTATCATTCTTAAATGGAAGAAGTTTGGAACCACCAAGACTCTTCCTACAGCCGAACTGGGCAGTCAGGGGAGAAGGGCCTTGGTCAAGGAGATGACCAAGAACCCAATGGTCACTCTAACAGAGGTCGTCTGTGGAGATGGAAGAACCTTCCAGAAGGACAACTATCTCTGCAGCACTCCCCTATTCAGGCCTTTATGGTAGAGTGGCCAGACAGAATCCACTCCTCAGTAAAAGGCACATGGCAGCCCGCTTGGAGTTTGCCAAAGGGCACTTAAACAACTCTGACCATGAGAAACAAGATTCTTTGGTCTGATGAAACCATGATTGAGAACTATTTGGCCTGAATGCCAAGCGTCATGTCTGGAGGAACCTGGCACCATCCGCATGGTGATGGCAGCATGGTGATGACAGCGTCATGCTGTGGGGATGTACTGAGAGATCATTGATGAACCTGCTCCGGACAGACTGGGGCGAAGTTTCCCCTTCCAACACGACAATGTCCCTAAGCACACTGCCAAGACAACGCAGGAGTGCAAATCTCTGAATACCCATGTAAATCTAATCAAAGCTCTGAATACCCATGTAAATCTAATCAAATCTCTGAATACCCATGTAAATCTAATCAAATCGCTGAATACCCATGTAAATCTAATCAAATCTCTGAATACCCATGTAAATCTAATCAAATCTCTGAATATCCATGTAAATCTAATCAAATCTCTGAATACCCATGTAAATCTAATCACATTTTTGGTCAGATGCACCGAACACAACAGGTGTAGACCCTACCATGAAATGCTTACTTACAATTGGGCCTTCCTCTTGACACTGCCTAGTATATAGATCCTGGATGGCAGGAAGCTTGACCCCAGTGAAATACTGGTGTGCCAAGTGTGTAGCGTCATACCCAAGAAGACTCGAGGGTGTAATTGCTGTCAAAGGTGCTTCAACAAAGTACTGAGTAAAGGGTCTGAATACTTAAGTAAATGTGATATTTTAGAATAAGCCTGTAATGTAACAGAATGTGGAACAGTCAAGGGGTCTGACTACTTTCCTATTGCATGTACTTTTCGAATGTGGGGCGGCAGGTAGCCTGGTTAGAGCATTGGGCCAGTAACCGAAAGGTTTCTAGATCGAATCCCCGAGCTGACAAGGTAAAAAAAAACTTTAGTTCTACCCAGAACAAAGCAGTTAACCCACTGGGTTAACTGTCATTGTAAATAAGAATGTGTTCTTAACTGACTTGCCTAGTTAAATAAAGGTTAAATATATATTTATTTTTCTTTTAGATGGTCTGGCTGGCTGACTGCTCCTGGCTGAGCAGAGATGAGATGATGACTTTAACGAATGAAAAATAATAGTCATTAAATATAAACGAAGTAAAATAAACAACTGACATTTTTATTTAACCTTTATTTAACCAGGAAGGGCTCATTGAGATTTGAAATCTATTTTTTGACACAATCCTGGCCAAGATAGGCAGCACCAAGTCATTACACAATTACAGACAGACATGCAAAACTACAAGTAATCTAGTAAAAACCATATTCACAAGAGTACAAGAAAAATCATAAAACAGCTAATTAAAAACAGGTTAACAGGTTAGGGAATCATTCTCAAAATCCTTCATCCAGTGATTTAAAAACACCAATCGGCACAAGTTCAATATATTATTTAATAATCAGTTCCTGTTTTTCTATTGATTTCTACCCAATGTGGACCTGAAAGAGACAATGGAATAATTTCAATGTTTTTGCAATTTAATGTTCACTATCTTTGCTGATCCATCCTCAGTTTCTCCTATGACAGCCATTAAACTTGAACTATTTTAAAGTCAAGATTGGCCTCATGGTGTAATCACTGAGCGGTTTTCATTCTCTCCGGCATCTGAGTTAGGAAGGACACCTGTATCTTTGTATTGACTGGATGTATTGAACACCATTTAAAATGGTAATTAATATCTTCACTATGCTCTATATTCAATGTCAATGTTTTACCCATCTACCAATAGGTGCCCTTTGCGAGGCATTGGAAAACCTCCCTGGTGTTTTTGGTTGAATATGTTTTTGAAATTCACTGCTCGACTGTAGGGCCTTTATAGATGGCTATGTGTGGGGTACAGAGATGAGGTAGCCATTAAACAATCATGTTAAAACTATTATTGCACACAGAGTCCATGCAACTTATGTGACTGTTCAACACATTTTTAGACCTGAAATTATTTAGGGTTGCCATAGACATTTCAGCTTTTCATTTTGTGAACACTTCTCAAAACACAATTCCACTTTGACATTATGGGGTATTATGTGTATGCCGGTGACCCCCCCCCCAAAAAAAATCTCTATTTAATCCATTTTAAATTCAGGCTGTAACACAACAAAATGTGGAAAAAGTAAAAGGGTGTGAATACTTTCTGAAGGCACTGTATTTCCCTCTCCCTCTCTCTCTCTCTGGGTGCTGGGGTTTCATGGGGGGCCCCGTCTGCCTCACACAGTTTTATAGAAATCTTGACGCCAAAGGCATAATTAGCCTGGAATGTGCTGTCCATTTCAGGCGGGGAGGGAGAGCGGGTTAGATGGAGGGGAGGGATCCAGAGAATTGGCCCCTCTTCACTCGCTTCCCTCTGCCCACTGGCTCTCACATAAAGGCTACACTGCAGAGCATGCCCACGCACTGTGATTGCACCCAGCCTCCATTCACTACTCACTCAAGTTTTAATTTACTATGGACTTTTGTAAAAAACATTTTTTACTTTTTTTGTCAGCCTCACATAAGCTAATGTCTGGCAGCCACTGTCTCTGTTTCACTGTTTGGTAACTGGCAGGAAAATAGATGAATACTGAGAGTAAGTGGAGGAACATTGTCATGGGAAGGTGTGGAGCTTGAAGAAAAGCATTTTGATGCTGCTTGTTGACATGTATCCGTTATGAGTGTCGTACACAGGCACGTCACGGAAGAGACACTTGTGTATAAGGGCTTGAAGATGAACACGAACAGCTTGTCCTTGCCCCCTTTTGATCATCTTTATGTTGCCTTCTCAGAGGAAATGCAGATTGTGGATAGTGTTCATTTTCATTGTGTTTACCTCCGGGACTGAGGTATGATGTCTGTGCGACGCCACATCTATCACCTAGGCCATGTTGTCCCCACTTAACGCAGGTACATTTAGGCCTAGACGATACAAGAATGACTTGAGTCAGCAACTTCTTTGACAACCTCTTCTATTATATCACACCATGAAAGGGATGTTTCTATTCCACATAAACTTCTGAGGAGGTGTGAATATTGACCTTTTGACAGGTCTTTTTGTTTCCAGTTTAGACTGCTTTGAAGCGACAGCACTTCAATACCAGATGATACAATTCTCTTTGTGATCTTTTCCTATATATATTTATTATTATATATCTTTTTTTGCTATGGTCTGATCCACTGAATTCACACGCAGAGAGAAAATAAAAATGACTACTGGGAATTTGGCTCACACTCTGTGGTCAAGAAAAAAAATATGTAAGGCAACGTAAAATGGCTTGTAAGAGAGTCTGAAACGTATCAACGCCTAAATTGAAACAGTGAAAACAAAGGGGTCGTCGCTGTGATAGGAAGGGAAACAAACTAGAGCAGCATTTTATCTGCTTCTGTGCAGAAACATCTGGAAATAGTTTGGAGAAAATGAGGGAATCTGAAGTACTTGGGAATTAAGAGCTATGGGAAAGAAATCGCCCCCTTCCCCCACATTTTCCCGAGTGAGAGATTTCATGTGTGGAGATTTCATGTGTGGTGAACAGGACAGGACGTTGCAAACTGGCTTCACAGGTTCTTGATGATAAAACTGTGTTCTTGCCCGATTTCTTGCTCTTCCAAAACAAGGTCATTTTCAGACCAGTATCATTCTGTTGGACACAATTGAATTTCTATAATAATTGTACTCCTGAAATAAGCAACTAAAAGACAAGTCGATAACAACTGAAGGTCACTGTAGGCTTATTTGTTCCATTTCTGTTTTTACCATATAACAATGTGACCCATTTATTTCTTAGGGTTTTGTTGCAGTCATTCTGCAACCATCCTTATTTTACTTAGGCAAATTGTAACTGTTGCTATAATGTGAACATTTATTAGCTCACAGGACACTGGTTGAACAGACATGTTCTTTTATGCCTGCTATGTCAAAGTCTCTATTGGATGGCCTGTTCAGCCAATTTAGAGCAGATATTTTAAAGAAGCACAAACACTGAGATCAAAGCCAGCAACGAAGCCAGTAACTTTGCTGCACATGAAACTAATGAGCTGCAGCTCTCTGAATCTCTGTCTCATCTTGTCCAATATCCCTGTGCCTCCATGGATAACTGATTTTGTCAGTGGCAAAAATGCAGTCTTAACACAGGCTACATCAACAAATTGTTCCGTTTACTATTGAATAATACAGTACTTACTAGAGGTCGACCGACTAATCGGAATGGCCGATTAATTAGGGCCGATTTCGAGTTTTCATAACAATCGGAAATTGGTATTTTTGGGCGCCGATTTGCCGATTATTTGTATTTAATTTTTTTATTTACATTTATTTAAAAAATCTTTATTTAACTTGGCAAGTCAGTTAAGAACACATTCTTATTTTCTATGGCGGCCTAGAAACGGTGGGTTAACTGCCTCGTTCAGGGGCAGAACGGCAGATTTGTACCTTGTCAGCTCGGGGGATCCAATCTCGCAACCTTACAGTTAACTAGTCCAACTCAATAACGACCTGCCTCTCTTTCGTTTCACTCCACAAGGAGACTGCCTGTTACGCAAATGCAGTAAGCCAAGGTAAGTTGCTAGCTAGCATTAAACGTATCTTATAACAAAAACAATCAATCATAATCACTAGTTAACTACCCATGGTTGACGATATTACTAAATATTATCTAGCGTGTCCTGCGTTGCATATAATCTGACTGAGCATACAAGCACACAAGTATCTTAAGTATCTGACTGAGCGGTGGTAGGCGTAAACATTCATTCAAACAGCACTCTCGTGCATTTTGCCAGCAGCTCTTCGTTGTGCGTCAAGCATTGCACTGTTTATGATTTCAAGCCTATCAACTCCCGAGATGAGGCTGGTGTAACCGAAGTGAAATGGCTGGCTAGTTAGCGTACGCTACTCGGTCTGAGCCTTGGGGTGGTTGTTTCCCTTGCTCTACATGGGTAACGCTGCTTCGATGTGGTGGCTGTTGTCGTTGTGTTGATGGTTTGAGCCCAGGGAGGAGCGAGGAGAGGGACGGAAGCTATACTGTTACACTGGCAATACTAAAGTGACTATAAGAACATCCAATAGTCAAAGGTTAATGAAATACAAATGGTATAGAGGGAAATAGTCCTATAATTCCTATAATAACTACAACCTAAAACTTCTTATGTTATAAGGACTCATTACTCATGTTAAAAGGAACCACCAGCTTTCATATGTTCTCATGTTCTGAGCAAGGAATTGAAACGTTAGCTATTTTACATGGCACATATTGCACTTTTACTTTCTTCTCCAACACTTTGTTTTTGCATTATTTAAAACAAATTGAACATGTTTCATTATTTACTTGAGGCTAAAGTGATTTTATTGATGTATTATATTAAGTTAAAATAAGTGTTCATTCAGTATTGTTGTAATTGTGAATATTATAAATACATTTTTTTTTAAATGGCAGATTTAGTCGGCATCTGCTTTTTTGGTCCTCCATTAATCGGTATCGGTGTTGAAAAATCATAATTGGTCGACCTCTAATACTTACTATAGAATAATGTAGTAAATCAGTTTATTGGTTGCATACACAGATTTCCAGATGTTATCGCAGGTGCAGCAAAATGTTTGTTTCTAGCTCCAACAGTGCAGTAATATCTAGCAATACAAAACAATACACACACATTTCAATAAGTAAAAAGAGAGAAATGTCAGTACAAATCCAGTTTAATAACCCAAATATTACTGTAACAGTAATCCAAATGCAATCTATACGTATCTACGCTGGATTAATTTACATAAAATAAACTAGGAATCTTAACCTTATTTGGACATGATTTGGAAAGGCGCACACCTGTCTATATAAGGTCCCACAGTTGACTGTGCATGTCAGAGCAAAAACCAAGCCACGAGGTCGAAGGAACTGTCCGTAGTGCCCTGAGACAAGATTGTGGCGAGGCAGAGATCTGGGGAAGGTCTACATTGAAGGTCCCCAAAAACACAGTGGCCTCCATCATTCTTAAATGGAAGACGTTTGGAACCACAAAGACTCTTCCTAGAGCTGGCCGGCCGGCCAAACTGAGCAATCGGGGAGAAGAGCCTTGGTCAGGGAGGTGACCAAGAATTCGATGGTCACTCTGACAGAGCTCCAGAGTTCCTCTATTGATATGGGATAAACTTCCAGAAGAACAACCACCTCCGCAGCACTCCACCAGTCAGGCCTTTATGGTAGAGTGGCCAGACGGAAGCCACTCCTCAGTAAAAGGCACATGACAGCCCACTTGGAAATTACCACTAGGCACCTAAAGGACTCTCAGACCATGAGAAACAAGATTATCCGGTCTGATGAAACCAAGATTGAACTATTTGGCCTGAAGGCCAAGCTTCACATCTTGAGGAAACCTGGCACCATCCCTATGGTTAAGCGTGGTGGTGGTGGCAGCATCATGCTGTGGGGATGTTTTTCAGCGGCAGGGACTGGGAGACGATAGATGATCACTTGCACGGATCGAGGGAGAGATGAACGGAGCAAAGTACAGAGATTCTTGATGAAAACCTACTCAGGACCTCAGACAGGGGTAGAGGTTCACCTTTCAACCAGACAACGACTGTAAGCACACAGCCAAGACAATGCAGGAGTGGCTTCGGGACAAGTCTCTAAATCTCCTTGAGTGTCCCAACCAGAGCCCGGACTTGAACCCAATCGAACCTCTCTGGAGAGACCTGAAAATAACTGTGCAGTGACGCTACCCATCCAACCTGACAGAGCTTGAGAGGATCTGCAGAGAAAAATAGGAGAAACTCCCCAAATACAGGTGTGCCAAGCTTGTAGCGTCATAGCCAAGAGGACTCGAGGCTGTAATCACTGCCAAAGATGCTTCAACAAAGTACTGCGTAAATGGTCGGAATCCTTATAAATGTGATGTTTCCTTTTTATTTTTTATATTTGCACAATTAGTATTGTGTAGATTGAAGGTGAAAAACAATTTAATACATATTTGATTAAGGCTGTAATGTAACAAAATGTTTTTTTCAAATCACGTGGTCTGAATACTTTCCGAATGCAGTGTATTGTGTAGCCTACAGGTTACAGTTCAGAGCTTCTGCTATTTTCTATCTGTTCAGACCCCAGTACTTCCTACCTACAGGTTATTGAAAATTTGCTCTTTTAGTATTTCTCCATGAAAAATGAATACAAAAAAACACCATAGTAAATACTACAGTAATGTCTGAAAAAAAAATACACTAAACACTACAGCATGGTTCCCTAACTGGTGGGCCGTATTTGGTCCACGGGTGATTTTATTTGGCCCAAAAACATTTAATTTTTTTAATTTTATTGTACATAAGACTGTAAAACTACCATCAAATCACCTCCAAGTAATTTTCCATTTTGAAATCTGTTCCAAAGTATTCCCACGCATAATAGAGACAGACAGTACCAGTTTGGACACACCTATTAATTCAAGGATTTTTCTTTATTTTTGCTATTTTCTACATTGTAGAACAATAGTGAAGACATCAAAACTATGAAATAACACATGGAATCATGTGGTAACAAACACGTGCTAAACAAATCTAAATGTATTTGAGATTCTTCAAAGTAGCCATCCTTTGCCTTGATGACAGCTTTGCACTCTCTTGGCATTCTCTTTACCTGCTTCATGAGGTAGTCACCTGGAATGTATTTCCAAGGGTCTTGAAGGAATTCCCACATGCTGAGCACTTGTTGGCTGCTTTTCCTTCACTGCAGTCCAACTCATCCCAAACCATCTCAATTAGGTTGAGTTTGGGTGATTTAATTGAGGAGGTCAGGTCATCTGATGCAGCATTCCATCACTCTCCTTCTTGGTCAAATAACCCTTACACAGCCTGGAGGTCTGTGGGGTCATTGTTCTGTTGAAAAACAAATTATTGTCTCACTAAACGTAAACCAGATGTGATAGCGTATTGCTGCAGAAAGCTCTGGTAGCCATGCTGGTCAAGTGTGCCTTGAATTCTAAATAAATCACACAGTGTCACCAGCAAAGCACCACCACACCTCCTCCTCCATGCTTCACGGTGGGAACCACATATTCAGAGATCATCCGTTCACCTACTCTGCGTCTCACAAATACATGGCGGTTGGAACCAAAAATCTCATTCGGGCTCATCAGACTAAAGGACAGATATCCAACGGTCTAATGTCCATTGCTCGTGGTTTTTGGCCCAAGCAAGTCTCTTCTAATTGGTGTCCTTTAGTAGTGTTTTCTATGCAGCAATTCGACCACGAAGGACTAATTCACGCAGTCTCCTCTGAACAGTTGATGTTGAGATGTGTCTGTTACTTGAACTCTGAAGCATTTATTTGGGCTGCAATTTCTAAGGTTGACAAATCTAATGAACTTATCCTCTGCAGCAGAGGTAACTCTGGGTCTTCCTTTCCTGTGGCGGTCCTCATGAGAGCCAGTGCCATCATAGCACTTGATGGTTTTTGCGACTGCACTTGAAGAAACTTTGAAAGTTCTTTTACATTTTCTGTCTTTAAAGTAATGATGGACTGCTGTTTCTCTTTTTTTTTTTAACTGTTCTTGCCATAATATGGACGTGGTATTTTACCAAATAGGGCTATATTCTGTATACCATCCCTACCTTGTCCCAACACAACTTATTGGCTCAAACGCATTAAGAATGAAAGAAATTCCACAAATTAACTTTTACCAAGGCACACCTGTTAATTGAAATGCATTCCAGTTGACTACCTCATGAAGCTGGTTCAAGGAATGCCAAGAGTGTGCAAAGCTGTCATCAAGGCAAAGGGTGGCTACTTTGAAGAATCTCAAATATAAAGTATATTTTGATTTAACACTTTTTTTTTTTTTTGGGGGGTTACTACATGATTCCATATGTTATTTCATAGTTTAGATATCTTCACTTATTCTACAGTGTAGAACATAGTAAAAATAGAAACCCTGGAATGAGTAGGTGTGTCAAACCTTTGACTGGTACTGTGTGTGATCTTATACAAATGTAAGGAAGGTCTGAAATGATTATGTTTTAGTAAAATGTTATCTTTTTGTGCTTCTTTTGATCAATTAGCAGTCTACAAATTATGTATAATTATTTTCCTGCCCCTGAACATCGGCTCAATAAAAATTGGGCCATGGCTGAATCATCTAGTTGAATCATGTACATGTACTACATACAGTATGCTGAAATCCACACAAACTTGACATGAATTACTATAGTGTATATACTACAGTTTACAACAGTAAATAAATACTACAGTATTCACTAATGAATACTACAGTAATGTTTGCAAAAACACCATAGTATACTATAGTATTTTTTTCCGTTGGGGGAAATATTATTATGCTACTTAGTCAGTCATTGGTCCCCCCCCAACCTAGGTGACAGTCAGATTGTATACACACAGCTCCTACTTGAATTTGAAAATTAACTTGCTGTTTTCTGTTGATCTACAAATGTCTGCACATTCAATACAACTTTTACTTGGATTTCTTGTAAAATACATTCCAGTGCCTCAATCTATCTCAATAAATTGGAATTAGAATTTCAACATTCAACATTTTTCCAACAACCTCTTCGCCTCTAGGTATGTTTCTTGAGAGAATATTTCTCAATATGTTGGCTGAGTTATTGCAGAGTTGGGCATAAAGATTTTTTTGGGGTGGAGGGGGTTGGGGCTGTAGCAACCATGAGGGGGGGTGTACATTTTTTTTTGTGGGCCAGCTCTTACAGGGTGAGTATTTCACTCGCATGCCATGTTTAATGGGCCAGCAGGGTAGCCTAGTGGTTAGAGCGCTAGACTAGTAACCGCAAGGTTGCAAGTTCAAACCCCTGAGCCGACAAGGTACAAATCTGTCGTTCTGCCCCTGAACAGGCAGTTAACCCACTGTTCCTAAGCCGTCATTGAAAATAAGAATTAGTTCTTAACTGACTTGCCTGGTTAAATAAAGGTAACATTAAAATAATAATAATAATAATAATCAGAGGGGGGCAGCTCGGGGAGCCATTAAATCACACTCCGTTTGGGCTCAGGAATGGCCCTCTCGGCTCCCACGAGGAATGATTGAAAAGTCTGATGTTACCCTTCAGAGCCCGGCAAATGTGAACAGAATTGTAACGCCACAGCACCTCCTCGGCAGCCGACCACAAAGGCTGTCAGGAAACGCCAGCCAGTGGGAAGTTTGGATGGGTGACTTGTGAATAAATAGGCCAGATCCTTCCATCCTCCGTTTGATCCATGGGATGTTGCTAATGTGTTTTGTATGTGCATGTGAGGCCTCCCTCTCTGTGTGACTGTCTCTGGATTTTTACTTAAGAGGATGGGCAGGTGACCAGGAAGGAGGGGGCTATGTTCTGTTCTTGCTTCCACTCAGCTCTGGTGTCCACATTAGCCATGAATCAAGGTTGCGTCAGGTTACACAAGATGTCAACTGTCTGGGATTACGACCGGCTCTCTTTTTCTCTGGCTGGCAGGGTTACCTCACTCTGATTGCCAAGTTATAAAGTGCCAAAGCAGCCCCTCCCTCTGTATCAGTCAGCCTTCTAAATATAAAACAGCACAGAATGTTTTGTTCATCACAGCGATACTATGTTTAGTTTCTCATTACGTGGGGCTGCACTGAAAATAGATAATTCTGTCGAATTTGAATCATCTTCTGTCACACTATAGCTTACTCCATGATGACCATGATTTTATGTCCACGACAAGGCTGTTAATCAAAAGCAGTGAAAAGATAAGCCATCACACTGATGTTTACCAATGAGTAGATACGATGCCAATGTATTTTAGGCCTAATTCCTTATAGAGACATGTACCCTTGGATAATGCAGTAATTTAGCGGAAGAGGGATGAACATAGACTACTTAATGATGAGGGGGCGAAAGAAGTGTCTGAACAACCACATCAGTCATTTCTTAAACTCTGGAAAAGCGCTCTATTATGCCCCACAATTTAAATTCATGGATACCTCTCCAATGGCCCTGTTCACATCCATAGGTATAGTTTGACGACTTCGTTGATCTCCAATGGCCCTGTTCACATCCATAGGTATAGTTCGACGTCTTCGTTGCCCTCCAATGGCCCTGTTCACATCCATAGGTATAGTTCGACGTCTTCGTTGACCTCCAATGGCCCTGTTCACATCCATAGGTATAGTTTGACGTCTTCGTTGATCTCCAATGGCCCTGTTCACATCCATAGGTATAGTTCGACGTCTTCGTTGACCTCCAATGGCCCTGTTCACATCCATAGGTATAGTTTGACGTCTTCGTTGACCTCCAATGGCCCTGTTCACATCCATAGGTATAGTTTGACGTCTTCGTTGACCTCCAATGGCCCTGTTCACATCCATAGGTATAGTTTGACGTCTTCGTTGATCTCCAATGGCCCTGTTCACATCCATAGGTATAGTTCGACGTCTTCGTTGACCTCCAATGGCCCTGTTCACATCCATAGGTATAGTTCGACGTCTTCGTTGACCTCCAATGGCCCTGTTCACATCCATAGGTATAGTTTGACGTCTTCGTTGATCTCCAATGGCCCTGTTCACATCCATAGGTATAGTTCGACGTCTTCGTTGACCTCCAATGGCCCTGTTCACATCCATAGGTATAGTTTGACGTCTTCGTTGCCCTCCAATGGCCCTGTTCACATCCATAGGTATAGTTCGACGTCTTCGTTGACCTCCAATGGCCCTGTTCACATCCATAGGTATAGTTTGACGTCTTCGTTGATCTCCAATGGCCCTGTTCACATCCATAGGTATAGTTCGACGTCTTCGTTGACCTCCAATGGCCCTGTTCACATCCATAGGTATAGTTCGACGTCTTCGTTGACCTCCAATGGCCCTGTTCACATCCATAGGTATAGTTTGACGTCTTCGTTGATCTCCAATGGCCCTGTTCACATCCATAGGTATAGTTCGACGTCTTCGTTGACCTCCAATGGCCCTGTTCACATCCATAGGTATAGTTTGACGTCTTCGTTGATCTCCAATGGCCCTGTTCACATCCATAGGTATAGTTTGACGTCTTCGTTGATCTCCAATGGCCCTGTTCACATCCATAGGTATAGTTCGACGTCTTCGTTGATCTCCAATGGCCCTGTTCACATCCATAGGTATAGTTTGACGTCTTCGTTGATCTCCAATGGCCCTGTTCACATCCATAGGTATAGTTTGACGTCTTCGTTGACCTCCAATGGCCCTGTTCACATCCATAGGTATAGTTTGACGTCTTCGTTGACCTCCAATGGCCCTGTTCACATCCATAGGTATAGTTCGACGTCTTCGTTGATCTCCAATGGCCCTGTTCACATCCATAGGTATAGTTTGACGTCTTCGTTGATCTCCAATGGCCCTGTTCACATCCATAGGTATAGTTCGACGTCTTCGTTGATCTCCAATGGCCCTGTTCACATCCATAGGTATAGTTTGACGTCTTCGTTGATCTCCAATGGCCCTGTTCACATCCATAGGTATAGTTCGACGTCTTCGTTGATCTCCAATGGCCCTGTTCACATCCATAGGTATAGTTCGACGACTTCGTTGATCTTGATATTTCTAGGTCCTCCTTATAGTCATACAATTTCAGACTACTAACAGATGTTATGACATTTTCTGTACAGTTTGCAGTATTGTGAATATGAACATCAAAATAACAAAATTCTTCAATGTTCCATTCACAGAACCCATCAGCCCGACCCCATCAGCCTGCCAGTATCAGTTGCCATTTGAATATGGCAGACTAGCTGTAGGCTAGCTGTCAATAAGATTCACCCACGTTAACTTCAGTAGATTTTGTCAGGCTGACAGATTGGACATTAAAGATGGAAGTGCAGAGAGTGGTGTGCTGTTCAGTGCAGCTGATTTTCCCAGCACTGTGTCCATGACTCCGCACTCCGCAGTCCTCCTCTCCTCCCTCGCTTCGCTGTTCCCTGCCTCCAGCATGAACCGCCGCTGCTGTCTCAGTCCAGCTATAACATTATACATTTTTCTTCTCCCTGCTTTATGAATTATTAACCCGGCTGAATTGATTAGCGTCCTGTGACGGAGCGATGTCTTGACTGAGTGTGTTCATGACATGCTCACGGACAGGCACTGCTTTACTGTCTACGCTACAGACACGGGGGGCCTTTTTGTTATAGTTTTTTTTCCCTCTTACAGTACTAGCCTATACCAATGCTTAACAATAAAAGGAGGCAAGACATGACATGTCATGACTGTGATGGATGGTCATTCTATCCATATGATCTGGCTACCGGTATGTCATTTTTTACTTTTTACTCAAATCAAAGTCAAGTAAAATACACGACCTTAACTGATTGGATATTTTTTGTATGTTGCAAATTAAAGTGGAAATGACAGCGTTTTAGCAACATGAAATCTTATTAGAATCTGTTCATCAACACCCCCAGGAAGAATGACGCCTTTTTATAGACATATTTTTTTAAATGACATTTTCTGACATGCTTAGATAGGGTATGTTTCACCTTTTCATAGATTCATAGGATGCATTTGTGAAAATTCTATAGCAATATAGAGTAGGAAAGAGGCTGTGCATTTGGACAATTAATAGACAGTGCAGTAAATAAAACATGTCTTGTCCAGGACCGGAGTCTACAAAGACCTGTGTGCCATAGCCAATCAAAGCTACAGTAGGCCTACATGTAAATAAGCCTTTTGCCACATGGGCCTGCCATCATTCACTTTGAACTGGACTGTGTGTTTACAGGAAGTAGCCACAGCGCAAATGTAGATCATTAGAAAGTATTCGTCAAGCCACAAAATACAAATGAGTGGTTTTCTGCAAATATGTAAATACCACGGGAGTCCTCTTACATTTGGGAACTTTATAGTTCTATTGATCAAACAACCATGAAAATGTATGCTATCCTTCCCTCAGTTGCCTATGCACATTAACAACTAATGTTAGCCAGAGCGAGATGTTAGCCAGAGTGAGGGAATAGTAAATTAACCCCTAACTTTTTCAGCTAGTTGCACTGATAAAAACGATGGGGAAGAGTTGCCTGCTCGCCTTTCTGCAGCTTTCCTGTGAATGCATGCCTGTCCCAACCAACGTTCTGACAACTGAACAAATACATTTTATTGACAACTAAGATATATGCTAACTGTGGATAACAGCCATTCAAGTTCAGCATAGTTAGCTATAAAAGTTATTTACATTTATTGCTAGCTAATCAAATGACACCTGCATCTCTAGCTGGAGCCACAGAAAAGCAATATGGGGGGGGGGGGGTCGTCCACTCACCCACTCGTCCAATGACTATATCCTCCTCGCAGCTAGCTAGCTAGCTAACGTTACGCTGTGTGTTTTTAGCTTGCTAAATAAATAGGTACAGTGCATCCGGAAAGTATTTAGACCCCTTGACTTTTTTCAAATTGTTACAGTACAGCCTTACTCTAAAATTGATTAAATTGTTTTCCCCTCAATACCCCATAATGACAAAGCAAAAACAGATTTATTTTTACATTTATTAGGAAAAAATCCCACTGAAATATTACATTTACATAAGTATTGGGACCCTTTTACTCTAGTACTTTGTTGACGCACCTTTGGCAGCGATTACAGCCCTGCAAGCTCTGTCAGGTTGGATGGGGAACGTTGCTGCATAGCTATTTTCACATCTCTCCCGAGATGTTAGATCAGGTTCAAGTTCGGGCTCTGGCTGGGCCCCCCCAAGGACATTCAGAGACTTGTCCCTACGCCACTCCTTGGCTGCGTGTTTAGGGTCGTTGTCCTCTTGGAAGGTGAACCTTCACCCCAGTCTGAGGTCTTGGGCGCACTGGAGCAGGTTTTCATCAAGGATCTCTCTGTACTTTGCTGCACTCATCTTTCCTTCAATCCTAACTAATCTCCCAGCCCCCGCTGCTGAAAAACATCCCCACAGCATGATGCTGTCACCACCATGCTTCACCGTAAGGAGTTCCATCTTGGTTTCATCAGACCAGAGATTCATGTTTCTCATGGTCTGAGAGTCCTTTAGGTGCTTTCTGGCAAACTCCAAGCGGGCTGTCATGTGCCTTTTACTGAGGAGTGGCTACCATCTGTCCACTATACCATAAAGGCCTGACTGTTGGAATGCTGCAGAGATGGTTGTCCTTCTTGAAGGTTCTCCCTTCTCCACAGAGGAACTCTGGAGCTCTGTCAGAGTGACCATTTTGGTTCATGGTCACCTCCCTGACCAAGGCCTTTCTCCCCCGATTGCTCAGTTTGGCTAGGCGTCCAAATCTAGGAAGAGTCTTGGTGGTTCCAAACTTCTTCCATTTAAGAATGATGGAGGCCACTGTGTTCTTTGGGACCTTCAATGCTGCAGAAATGTTTTGGTACCCTTTCCCATTTGCCATGATTACAATCCTGTCTCGGAGCTCTACAGATAATTCCTTCGATCTCATGGCTTGGTTTTTGCTCTGACATGCGCTATCAACTGTGGGACAAAATGATGCGCGTGTGTGTGTGTGTGATTTATGCCACTACATATTCAACTAGGCTATGTCAGTTGTTGAATTGGGAACTACACTGAACAAAAATATAAATGCAACATGTAAAGTGTTGGTCCTATGTTTCATGAGCTGAAATTAAAGATCCCAGACATTTTCACGCACAGAAAACATATTTCTCTCAAATTTGTTAATATCCCTGCCAAAATAATCCATCCACTTGATAGGTGTGGCATAGCGGCTGGCTGCGACATTGCCTGGTTTCGAACCCGGTTCTGTAGTGTTGCCTCTAGCACTGCGATGCAGTGCCTTAGACTGCTGTGCTGTTCGGGAGACCCCACTACAGTATTATTCTATCACACATTCCATAGTCAGTCCTCTGGATAGGATAACAAACATATTTACATTTTGCCGATCATAGGGGGAAGGGCTGTATAGTCCTTGGGCATTGTCCTTTGTGCTTTCCTTGTTTTCCTGGACCATTTGCCATGCAGCTCCAGGTGACATAGAGCACATAAATTAGGGCCGAGCCTACAAACATTTATCTTTTGGTGAAGTGAAACACTGTGTTGTTTATCCCTCAGAGTTGATTTATTAGTACAACTGTACGCTCTCACACAGATGCTCACTTCTTGTTCGACACATTCTGAGGTAATGCAGTTTATGTACTGTCAGCAACCAAGACAGTCAAGGTGAGAGATTGTCTAAGCTCTCACTTCAGAAGCGCACTAATGGCCCATTTTACAGTTAATTGGCTGTTCTACACTTAATGGAAGTGGATTTTGTGCTTGAAAGTACAGCTGATTTGAATTCTAATTGACTGCCCTGTTCCACTGATGAGTTATCTGCTGATGTGGCAATCCTTAGCTGTTTCTTATCGATCCGTAGGCCATACCTATGGCTGACAGTTCGCACATCCTTAGCAGTAACCTGAGAATGGTGGATAAAGTGGTTTTAGCCTGGTTTCTGCTTGTCATTAAGACATACTAGGATAAAACTGAGGATGGGATCCAAATAGGGGTTGAGAAATTAGAAGTGCTATGGGAGATAGCCCTGTGTCCTCTGGAAAAACCTCCTGGGTTTCTCTGTCTTCACGGCTCAGAATAGTCTGGCTGACGAGAGAAAACTGGCCTTGAAGAATGGAAAGTGGTCTTTTGTGTGTGTGTGAAATTCTGTTTCCATTTTTTGACATGACCAAGTACAGGCCCAGATGTTTAGTACATTAAAATGGGGCGCAATTGCAACAGTGTTTAAATTTAGAGCTCTGTAATCATACACTTGTGTGAGTAATGGGGTCCTGTATCGCTGAGGCACATAACTGCTTTTCCCATGCACTGGATCAAGGTGTTACATCAAGTAGCAGCTGCAACTATTCAGCACACTAGTTTATGGTCACAGACTGAAAAAGTAGTCCAATTAGGTTGAAAAGCTACATAGTCTCTTAGGCCAAAATCCTAACTTGAGGTAAGTGCGCCTAACTTTGACTCTGATGCTGGCCTAAATCATGCATTCATGTGAATGGGAGTTCGGCACTGAAATTGGAGTTTGTCTATTCTCACATTTGGATTCGACCCAAAGTGCTTCAAACTTTGCCTCTTTCCATTATCCGGTTAGGTGGCAGTCATAGGAGACATGACTTGCCTCAGTGGCCCTTTGACAGACATTGCCTTGACCCCCCTCTACTCCTGGCCCTCTAAACCTGTCACGTTAGTCTGAGGGGAAGGTAGAGACTTCCATATTAGCCTCTGCTAAGCCTCAAGTTTAAACGCCCCAGAGAGCATTAAGACCTCAGCCATGCTCTCCCCTCCTTTTCTCCACGGCTCAGCTGGAGGAGTATGGTTTCAAGCCTTTTCTGAAGTCAAGGATGTAAAATGGCTAGCGTTAGCAAGACTAGATTACGTTTCACTCACTCACTCACTCACTCACTCACTCACTCAGAGAGAGAGAGAGTCTGGAAAGGTTGCTTTGAGTCAGCATGAAGCAACAATAATGAAGGAGCTGTGCCCTCAGACTTCAGGGTGGAACCATATGCTGGTTGGATATCCCCTTTTCAAATGAAACAAATCAAAGTCTATTGTTTTACATAGGACCCTCCAACTCTTCCTCTCCCAGCCAGCCCTTCTGGGACAAGCAAACAAACAGTAGCTAGCTAGGTAGCACAAACCTTCAGAGTTCATGCATCGTCTCCCACTAACATCCATAAATAGGGTGCATAAATCATCACACACATTTTCAAAACATAACAAGCCTTCTATGTGAAAACGAGTGACATATTTGACAACTGCAACCTGCTAAACATTACAATCTTGTGGCTAGCAAGTAGCAATAGCTAGCATTGTTCAGCCCATCAACCAGCCAGCTAATAACTTTAGCTTGTTTGCTATCGACTTGAAATTGGCTTGCTTATCAAATGTATGTTTTAGTTAATTAACTAGTTGGCTAATTATAGTCTGAACATTTCCTTACCCCACTTGAATTATTAATTTGACTTCTTGGATGTTCTTTGTTTACATAGTAGGGCATTGATGTGAATCACCCATGCATTCACCCATGCATTCACCCATGCATTCTCGCTAGCTACTACTGTACTACTACCCATGTTCACTTCTGACAAGTTTCCTCCCTGACCCCTAATTTTGGCAATGCCTGAACAAGAAGTACCCTAAACATGAATATATCATAGTTTGGCCCAAAAAGATCAGACTACACCAAGTATGACCAACAAAACCAAAATAGTGATTCATCATCTTTCATCAAGTCAACCTAAAATGTCTATCTAATGCAACATTTGCTAATGTAAAGATAAAGAAAATAGATAGCATGTACAAAATCAACTTTATTTTGCAGGATGATATAATGCCTGAAGCAAACATGGAGTGACAGTGAAATGTGAAGGTGTTGACTCAGTGAAGGGGTCTTTCATCCCTCTCTGTACCCTGGTGTAGTGGAACAATTCTTGTTCAGCCTCATACAAGCATGATTCTGGATAGCTGAACTCCTGTGAATAGCAAAGGGACATTTAGATGTCTATGGGACAGTTTTCCAACCATAACATTGTAAAACACTCAGTGGGCTATGTGCTTTTTCCAACTTGAGACCCTAAGGAGGATGAATGACCTGTCGAACTACAGCAACCTTGCACTTGTTTATATGATTTTGAGACTAAAAGGATGGACGGGGGTTCCCTTACACAGACACAGAGACAACAACTGCAATTGGACAATAAAACAAATAGGGCTGAGCCTGCTTTATGCAGAGTGCAACGTCTACTATGCACCTCTAATCAAAAAGTTAGTCATACGAAATATACAAAACATTAAGAACACCTGCTCTTTCCATGACATAGACTGACCTAGTAAATCCAGGTGAAAGATATGATCCCTTATTGATGTCACTTGTTAAATCCACTTCAATCAATATAGATTAATGGGAGAAGATGGGTTAAATAAGTATTTTTAAGCCTTGAGACAATTAAGACATTGATTGTGTGCATGTGCCATTCAGGGGGTGAATGGACAAGCCAAAAAATGTAAGTGTCTTTTGAAAGGGGTATGGTAGTAGGTGCCAGGCACACTGGTTTGTGTTGAACTGCAACGCTGCTGTTTTTCACGCTCAACAGTTTCCTGTGAGTATCAACAATGGTCCACCACCCAAAGGACGTCCAGCCAACTTGACACAACCGTTGGAAGCATTGGAGTCAACAGGGGTCAGTATCCCTGTGGAACGCTTTGGACACCTTGTAGAGACCATGTCACTGATGAATTGAGGCTGTTCTGAAGGCAAACGTGTGGGGTGCAACTCCATATTAGGATGGTTTTCCTAATGTTTGGTATACTCAGTGTATGTCATCGCTATATTGATAGGTTCATTTTAGTCAATATTCTGGAATGAAAAGGTCTCGGTAGCCTAGCCAGCCAGTGCATTTGTGGCACATCTTGTATGTCGGTGTCGGACGGCTGGCCTGGATCTCTGAGCTTTTTCATTATGTTGTCATCCACAACACCCTCTTGCAGGTACTACTTTCTTCATCTTCTCTGTGTCCTACAGCAGGAGAAGAGAGAGCAAGAGCGGTAGGGAGGGGGTTCAAATTTTAAAGGCCGTGCTGGGGATAATGATGCCTGTGCTGAAGGACAAGTGGGCAGACATTGCCACAGACACCTACATGGGCTTCTGTTGTTAAGTTAAACCACCTCTGCCAGTACTTCTTGCTGCACTTGAGGATAACCTTGTTTCCATAAACCATTACATAGACATTCCCTTCCTAAACCTGACTATGTAGTCTCTCATCTATCGATCTACTTTAGAAAGTATTCATACCCCTTGACTTGTTCAACATTTTGTTGTGCTAGTCTGAATTCAAAAGGTACACACAATACCCCATAATGACAAAGTGAAAACATGTTTTTAGAAATGTTTGCACATTTATTTGAAAATGAAATACAGAAATCTAATTTACTTAAGTATTCACACTCCTGAGTCAATACTTTTTTTTTTTTTTACACCCGTTTCTCCCCAATTTTGTGTTATCTTGTTAGTCTTGTCTCATCACTGCAACTCCCGTACGAACCCGGGAGAGGCGACGGTCGAGAGCCATGCGTCCTCCTAAACACGATCCTGCCAAGCTGCACTGCTTTTTGACACAATGCCCACTTAACCTGGAAGCCAGCTGCACCAATGTGTCAGAGGAAACACTGTACACCTGGCGACCGTGTCAGCGTGCACTGCGCCCGGCACGCCACAGGAGTCGCTAGGGACAAGAACATCCCTGCCGGCCAAACCTTCCTCTAACCCGGACGCTGCTGGGCCAATTGTGCGCCGTGGGTCTCCTGGACGTGGCCGGCTGCGTCAGAGCCTGGGCTCGAACAAGGATCTCTAGTGGTACAGCAAGCACTGCGATGCTGTGCCTTAGACCACTGTGCCCCTCGGGAGGCCCTGTCTTTTTTTTTTATCCTGAAAAACTCCCCATTCCTTAACTATTACGAGCATACCCATAATATGATGCACCCACCACTATGCTTGAAGATATGGAGAGTGGTACTCTGTTGTATTGGATTTGCCCCAAACATAACACTTTGTATTCAGGACAAAAAGGGAATTGCTTTGGCACATTTTTTTGCAGTATTACTTTCGTGCCTTGTTGCAACAGGATGCATGTTTTGGAAAATGTTGATTCTGTATAGGCTTCTTTCTTTTCATTCTGTCAACTAGGTTAGTATTGTGGAGTAACTGATATGTTGTTGATCCATCCTCAGTTTTCTATCACAACCATTAAACTCTGTTTTAAAGTCCCCATTGGCCTCATGGTGAAATCCCTGAGCGGTTTCCTTCCTCTCCGGCAACGAGGAAGCAATGGTGCCTGTATCTTTGCAGTGACTGGGTGTAATGATACAACATCCAAAGTGTAGTTAATAACCTCACCATGCTCAAAGGGATATTCAATGTCTGCTTTTTTTTTGCCATTTACAATAGGTGATTTTCTTTGAGTAATTGGAAAACCTCGTTGGTCTTTTGTGGTTGAATCTGTGTTTTGAAATTCACTGCTCGACTGAGGGACCTTCCATATCACTGTGTGTGTGTGTGTGTGTGTGGGGTACAGAGATGAGGTAGTCATTCAAAAATCATGTTAAAACACTATTATTGCACACAGTGTGAGCCCATGCAACTTATGTGACTTGTTGAGCAAATATTTATTCCTGAACTTATTTAGGCTTGTCATAACAAAGGGGTCGAATACTTATTGACTCGAGACATTTCAGCTTTTCATTTCAAATGAATTTGTAAAGATTTCTCAAAACATAATTCCACGTTGACATTATGGGATATTGTGTATAGGCGAGTGACAAACATCTAAATGTAACCCATTTTTTAAATTCAGGCTGCAACAACAAAACCTGGAAAAGTGAAGCTGTGTGAATACTTTCTGATGGCACTGTATAGCCCTAATTGCACAGGGCTTGTATTACTAAAGAACTTGCGGTTATGTATTTATTACCCCAGAATGTCCGTAATTCCAGAGGACGATTCAGGCGGGATTAGTTGATAGTTATAACGGAAGCCTGGAGGTTTCTTTTCTAGGTGTGAAGATATTTCAACCAGTCCTGGTAATAACAGGCTACACGAACTCGAGCTTCATTCCCAAGTTTCTAAACCATCTCTGGTATAGTTTCGCCATAATATTTAAATTGAGGATGTGTGATCATAATTGTTAGGATATTATAGCAATCTGCAGTACATCGTAAATGCCCCCCAGCCTTCAGATGTGCGCTAAACAGTGCAATTGCACTTGAGATGCGTTTTAAGGCTATGGATGAGAAAGCCCCAAAAAAACAGTAGGTTATTCTGGCTGAAATTGTTACTCTCCTGCCATGTAAGAATGATTTAAATACCTTATTTGCATAACTATTCAGACCCTTTGCTATGAGACTCGAAATTGAGCTCAGTTTCCATTGATTATACTTGATGTTTCTGCAGCTTGATTGGAGTCCAACTGTGGTGAATTCAATTGATTGGACATGATTTGGAAAGGCGCACACCTGTCTATATAAGATCCCACAGTTGAGAGTGCATAAACCAAGCCATGAGGTCGAAGGCATTGTCCGTAGAGCTCTGAGACAGGATTGTGTCGACGTCACAGATCTGGGGAAGGGTACCAATAAATGTCTGCAGTATTGAAGGTCCCCAAGAACACAGTGCCCGCCATCATTCTTAAATGGAAGAAGTTTGGAACCACCAAGACTCTTCCTAGAGCTGGCCACCTGGCCAAACTGAGCAATTGGGGGAGAAGGGCCTTGGTCAGGGAGGTGACCAAGAACCAGATGAGCTCCAGAGTTCCTCTGTGGAGATGGGAGAACCTTCCAGAAGGACAACCATCTCTGCAGCACTCCACCAATCAGGCCCTTGTGGTAGAGTGGCCGGACGGAAGCCACTCCTCAGTAAAAGGCACATGACCACCCGCTTTGCGTTTGCAAACAGGCACCTAAAGGACTCTCCGACCATGAGAAACAAGATTTTCTGGTCTGATGAAACCAACTCTGGCCAGAATTCAAAGCGTCACGTCTGGAGGAAACCTAGCACCATCCCTACGGTGAAGCATCATGGTGTGGGGATTATTTTTATTGTCAGGGGCTGGGAGACTAGTCAGGATCGAGGGAAAGATGAACAGAGCAAAGTACAGAGAGAACCTTGATGAAAATCTGCTCCGGAGTGCTCAGGACCTCAGACTGGGGTGAAGATTCACCTTCCAAAAAGGACAACGACCCCAAGTACACAGCCAAGACAACGCAGGCGTGGCTTCAGGATAAGTCTCTGAATGTCCTTGGGTGGCCCAGCCAGAGCCTGGACTTGAACCCGATCAAATTTCTCTGAAGAGACCTGAAAATAGCTGTGCAGCTCTGCTCCCCATCCAACCTGACAGAGCTTAAGTGGTTCTGCAGAGAAGAATGGGAGAAATACAAGTGTGCCAAGCTTATAGTGTCATACCCAAGAAGACTCAAGGCTGTAATTGCTGCCAAATGTGCTTCAACAAAGTACTGAGTAAAGGGTCTGAATACTTATGTAAATGTGATTTTTCAGTTTTTTTTTTAAAATATACTTTTCCAAAAATGTCTAAAAACCTGTTTTTGTTTTGTCATTATCGGGTATTGTGTGTAGATTGATGGGGGATTTGTATTTATTTAGTCCATTTTAGAATAAGGCTAATGTAACAATGTGGAAAATTCAAGGGGTCTGAATACTTTCCAAATGCACTGTATAGTAGTCTAATTTTCTTCTACCAAAGAACGCAGTTCTCCAAGCTTGCTGAAACTCTCCCGAAAGGCAGCTTTTCGTTTTGAGCCCTGACCTCTATAGAAATATACTGTTGGTAGAGTGCTGACTGTGATAAAGTAGTCTATAGATTCTTAATTCCCATCCTCATTCATAATAAATGTAAAATTGGTAACAATATAAAGATATTGATGCACATTTGATTACTATGCTAGTAGTCCTTTGTAAGAAAAGGTTGTGTGGGGTTCCAATACTTTAACCCAGTAAAATCTAATTTTGTTGTGCCCTGAAACTGCATGTCACCCAGTCATTTATGATGAAGTTCTTTCACTTTATTTAGGCTACTCATGCAAACATTTAATGCAAGCAAACCTTTCTTACTCTTTACGTTTCTACAAATATACAACTTTTAATCAATCATTCACTGGTATGCCATCTCTATAATTTCCATTCCGACATTACATGGATCCATGGAAGTCCCATTCCATACCTTCGAAGTACAGTTCTAGGTCATTGTACATACCATACGTAGGTTATATGGACTTAATCAACAACGATTTTGGAGCTGTATAGGACTGAGGCCAACACACCGGTCTTCCCCCAACCAACTCTCCGGACTTCCGAAGACAAAATTGCACGCACCCTCCTATATAGGGTTCTTGTCCTCCTCCACCACTCTGAGACCCAGGGATTTTGCCTCACGGATTTGGTCCTTAGTCCGCCTTTAGCGGGGACAAGACTGTCAGAATTGGAGGCTGTTTTCTATGCCTCTTGAACACTAGAACTAGCTAGCTATCTGGTAAATTAATATTTTCCATTTTCCCCAATGCCTGTTAGCAAGACCGCTAATACATCCTCCCCTCGCACGAAGACTTGAAATGCTTCAAGTTGCTCCTATTTTAAACAAATCTCTACGTTGGTTGTCACTAAGTTTTCCTCCCCACAGTTTTAGTTAGGCTAGCGTTAGCCTAGCTAGTTAACTTTTATCTTGGCTTGTTTAGCTCTATTGGGGGCTTAGCAAATTGACGAGGAAGCATGGGGGCCGTTGCACATGCAAATAGCGTGCATATGAGAACCAATAACATCCCCTTTTACAAGCCTTTTACAAGCCAGACCATTGAGTCACAGCTTGCCGTGTAGTCAAGTGGGTCGCACGTCAGCCAGGCTAGGCTACATCAGCATTACTACGTGATGTCAGAGGGGGCCGCCTGGGACCTCCACGGCCTCAGACTCAGTCAGAGTTCTCACCCAGTGCTTGAAGTAACTGTTCCTACTGAGGGCTGCTGGTTTGCTGGGGAGAGGCCCTTCATCTCCCCCTGTCTTCCCTGGCCCTCTGAGCCTCCCCTCCCCCTCCTCCTCAGTCCCCAGACAGACATACATCAGGCAGACCAGGGGGCAGGCCCTGCAGTTACACACCAAAACAAAACAGCTCCCTGATGGGGGACTCTAGGGGCCCAGGGGAGTCGGACCATCCCCTTCCTCGTTCGCCCCGTCAATGGTATAACTCACAGCTCTCTGGCATGGAGGTAGACTCTGGCTGAACTCTTGCCTTTGCCTGAAATAGTTATTATTAGTGACCTGAACCTCCAGGAGTCCTGGAAATGAAAGCCAGATGCCGTTAGTGACTGGAAAATTATGATATGCCTTTTGAATGGGGAGAGAGCGAGAGCGGCTGACATGTTTTTCCATGTCGGGGATGGAAGAGCGGCCCTGGCTGGTGGGGGGGGGGCTCTTGGCCAGGGGCGTGTTTTCCTCTCCCCGCAGCTTGCACATCAGCAGCCACAGCCTGGGGCTGCCCTGCGGCTACCGGAAGGCCACCTCTCCTGACTGGAAAAGAGATGAAGACTTCTATTCTACCTCTGAAACACTCCAAGTTCGCTACTGCTAGGGAGAGAGCGTGAGAGTGTGTTGAGGAATCTGGGTTTGCGTCAAAGCCCTTTAGCCTATTCTGCTTGGCATCTCTGGTAAACATGGCCATATCTGCCCTTGCCCTTGACCTCAGCAGGTAAACCACAGTTCATTGTTCTTTGTGTCAGTCACATCTTTGGAGATATTTGAGGTGACTCTTCCTGTGCTGGCATTTTCTTTAGTCTTTTTCTAATGCTTATCAACCCAGGACTCCAGACAGACACTCTGCCGCTCAGTGTTTCGACAAGTGCCCCTATGGCGGATGAGAGCAGGCCAAACCGTAGAACAATAGACAGTCCCTGTCATCGCTATCTCCCAGGTTAAACATAATAAACCCGGCTCTCCCTCCTAACAAGGGCCAGAGGCCTCCTTTAGCAGTGCACCTCTAAGAATTATTTTGAGAAGCCCCTGCCTGTGCAGGTTTGGGGTCTGGTGTGTGCAGGCAGGCGGTGATTAGGGGGGCTGCTGGGAGGTAACCAAAATAGTGCAATGCCACTACCCTGGTGTCCTCATTAGCCTAGCAGCCAGGCAGTCTGGGGCACAGGCAGGCAGAGAGGCCTTTCTCCACACAAAACATTAGCCTAGCGCTGGGAGGATCATTGTGCATAACCTTGTGTCCCCCATCCCATTAAAATGGCTACCCCCTCATAGGATATTGTTTATGTCCAGAACAGTGATGAGCAACACTGACAAAGGCTGCATTGGTTCACTAAAGTGCCATATTGTCAGTAAAGGAAGGTGGTTGTGCCACTGCAAATGTGACCCTACGGCAGTGAGTTTTTGTGGAAATCAGATTTGATGATGATCTCTCGAATTTTGAAATTCTCACTGTCCTCTGTTTTCTACCACGCTCTGGCTCAACTAGTCCTGTGAATATTGTGAACCGTTGTCTTTATCTCTCATCAAATTACAGCTGTAACCTTCATTAATCTTATTCAGATGAAGAAATATGATCTCCTCCCAGCTATTAGTCATTGGTTGGAGTTTTTACCATATCCTCCTGACTGTCAACATGACTGAGATTACTCTGGATCCTTGTCTCTTAGGCTTTCATTTATCCGTGGTCATGAAGGAGAAGAGACCAGGAAATTAATAGACACCTGTTACATGAAATCAGGCTACCTGATGGAACATAAATAAATGCAGAAAATCTGCAATTCAAAAAAACTTTCTACTAAAGCAACCATGTTATTTTTGCGAAGCATATTTCATTCTGAGTTTGGACGTATAAAAGTTTGTATGTGAAAACGATATTTTAAGATGCACACGTAAAGTTTAAAACATTTTTTTTTACGCTACCAGTGCTTACACATGCGCAGATGAAATACATTGCTGGATAGCTGATTTCAGCAATTTAATTGCTCAGAAAACCAGGTGTTTTAATCAGCGTATGCTTACTTTCATTTTGACCGTACGTCGATTTTAAGATAAGCAGAGTAAAGTGTTGTACATGGCTATTGCCATACTCTGTCTACTGCCATAATCAGTTTAATATTGAATTGTTCGCGTGCATGTAAACATACTCAATGTCAGTTGGTGCAACATTGAGCTCTGCCTCTGTGGTACACTACATATCAAGTCCGGATTGTGGAATCTTTTCAACACACCGTTACAGGTTTGCTAATGTCGGGCGTACACTTCACAACTTTCAGAAATCGAACATCACTGAGCCTCTCACATTAAATGACCATCTTTCCTGTAGTTGTCTTGTAATGGATGTTGCTGTTTCATCAGGGAGCCACAAAGATGAAGTAAACAAATGTCAACACTGAATTAATGTTATGTTTGTTATTTCATGCAGCCACAGTTTAGAAAGAAGCTGAACAAATTTTATTTTGCATTCGAATTTCGCATTGTTTAAAGATGCACTATGCAGAAATGGCTCCGCCATTTCCTGGTTGCTTCAATTCTAATAGTAAGCCTAATTTAAGTTAGTGACAAAACAATCAAGTATAGTTTTGAGAATCATTGTACCATCTAAACCGTTGTGAAATATGTTTTCCATAGCCAAAAATATTGTATTTTCAGCTGTTTGAAGTTGGTGTACAAAACCGAAAGTAAAAAACACAAAAACTACATTTTAAGAACCGAAATCATAGAAATAATGCACATGGAATAGATCTACCGCTTCTTAGACTTGCTTTCCATGAGAATGACAGCGCTATAACTAAGTGAATTTGGTGAATTTGGTTGGATCGCCCAACAAGTTACATATTGCACCTTTAAAGTTGGGATATCATTCACGCAAAGTAAGGGACTGTACATTATGCCTCCAGGATAATATGGTAAACTGTCCTTAAACTTTGAAATATATATATTGAAACCGACACCCACCGTGACGTATAACACCGCCTACCGGGCGAAATGGCGGGAAAGGTGTGTGTCCCTATTCAAGGCTCTCACTCTCAATTTTCACTGTGAAATAGTGTCCTCTGATATGGAAGCATGAAAGGAGACAGTTGGGTAAGAGATCCAATGATCTAAGCTGTATTTGTTCTTTGACCTTATCCAGGGTGACTTGAATGGCCCTGGTTTGAGACCAAGCTCAGAATCCATGTAAAATGTTATAAATAGCCAACCAGCCAGACAAAACACTGGTCTTGTGTTTATCTTAACCTGTGTTTGAACTTTTAAAGCATATGTGAGATGCAGTTTGTCCCCTCTTTTCTCTTACTTCTAGATTAACCCCCTTTTAAAGAGCGTGAACCCCCATTTTCTCTCAGGGAGGCATGTCTCTCAACCCGTTACATAAAAAATAGAATAATGCCAAAGTGAGCCAAAAAAGGAGTATTATGCGATTTTAAGATCAGGTCATCTAAACCATTGCTATCCCTCATTGAAACATTTTATTTTTATTTTTTGGGGATAATCAGACGGTTCTGATGAAGTTTTAATCTAGAGCCTTACTTTACTGTGCTCTCGCCTATGTTAACTCAGTTAGGCCCCCATGACAGGACCCAGATTATTGTGTAAATGCATCCAGGAACATCCATTATGTTTAGATCCCTGATGTATTATATCGGAATGTAATGTTAAAGGGATACTTCAGGATTTTGGTAATGAAGCCCTTTATCCACTTCCCCAGAGTCAGCTGAAGTCTGGGTACAAGTCTTTTTGCATCAAGTATGAAGGACGTTAGAGGTAGTTTTTTCGTGCCACTGCTAACTGGCGTTTGCACAATATCTTGAACTCTATGGTATCTGCTAGCATCGTAGCAGTTACCATAGACTTCAAGTCATTGCGTTAATGCTAATTGGCAACTGCGCTAATCCTACTTAGCAACTTCCTTCAAACTGCAACCAAAGACATAGAAATGGTATCCACTAGTTCAGTTTATTCTGTGGAAGTAGATAACGGTCTTTGTTGACAAAATCCTAAAGTATCCTTTTAAATCGCCCCTTTTCACCTGCTCTTTCAGGCGCAGGGAGTTCAGCTCGTTGTTGCTTTAGAAAATATTCACAACACTTAAATTTGACAATTTTTTTTGTTATACATTTGAGAGAAGCCCCTATGAAACTTTAAGCATTCACTTAGCTCAGTTTTCAGCCAATGTGTTAGGAATAGAGGTCATTACGGAATAAAAACCCAGACTGATTTTGCTATGCAACTTGCTAAAACAGGCCATTTCCTCTACCAGAATTGCTGAGGCCAGTGCAAACTGGGTTCACTTTTGAGCCAAAATGGAGCCTGCTCCTCAGTATTCACACTTTAAACTCACACTCCTCTTGGCTGAGGAGCCAACCATGAAAGACAGCCCCAGTGTATTCTGCCCAGCCCACTGCTACCTTGCATCCCCTCAAAGAAACCCTCTTCCCAGCCTCATTCAACTGCCTAGTAGTCCTATTTCACTGGCATCATGAAGACTCTAACCCAGTGTTGAGGAGTCCAGCCAGAGGCCTGTAATTGCTCCCTCCTTCACTGCCCTGGATCATTTAATATAAAACCAGTGGTTACGAGGTGAGGGTTGTAATACATACAGGGCAGCACCAAAGGCAACCTCGGGCTTTAGGCTTTTCTCCCTAGTTGTTATAAAGGCATGTTCTTCCCCACACTAGGATTTATATTGCGCCCTCACAGAGACCCCATATGAAGAGCTAAAGCCTCTACGCTGTACTCTACTACCGTGGATGTGATTCACCTAGCAATGACTTCTACGGTATCCGACCTGCCTCTGTAATAGGGGCTGTATCTGGTTCAGTTTAAAATCATGAAACTCTGTTATTGAGTGAGAGATGGGATCGAGACAAGCTGTACATAAGGCATTCTATTTCAACCTTGTCTCAAGAGCATTTCGTATTATTCTGTATGTAAATCTAAGACTCTCATTTAGTATGATATATTACTAAGGTATGTATTAATTTGTGGATGTCCAGGTTAAGGTTAGGGGATGGGTTCGCTAAGTAGCTAAAAAAGTAGTAAGTTGTTGAGAAGTTGCTAAAAAAAGTAGTAAGTTGTCCGTGATGAGATTCGAACTTGCAGCCTTTGGGTTATACGCCTACCCATCTACCTTTTTAAACTGTCTTATGTAACCATACCAAATGTAATTTAACATAATAATTTGAGTGTTCCGGATTTATGTTTACTATGTTATGTTTAGTCTGACCAGGCTGTCTATTTCCGTCTTGTCGATTCACAGTGCCTTCACAGTAAAGCTGTTAGTTTACATTCCTATTCCACTTGAAGCATGTGATCTGCCAGTTCCACCCACTATGGGGTTCTTTGAAGGTTCAGCCAATCGCTACCAACAGCCACAGGAAATAGGTTTGATGGGAGCAAGCGTGTGTTTTTGCTGAGTAATCTGACTGCCATTGTGGCAGAGTAGGCTGTGGAAGAGAGGTTGGAGCCTGTGTGTGTGTGTGTGTGTGTGTGTGTGTGTGTGTGTGTGTGTGTGTGTGTGTGTGTGTGTGTGTGTGTGTGTGTGTGTGTGTGTGTGTGTGTGTGTGTTGGATGTGTATATGTGTGTGTGGATTTGGCAGTGGTGCGATGCCCTGGGAGGCATTGTAGTGAAAGGGGAGCCCCTGGAACGGGCAGCGAGAGCACTGTCACAACGGAACACGCTCCGGGGAAACCGCAAGCCAGACGAGTTCTTTCTTCTCTGGTCTAACACCATGTTTCCCATGTTCCAACCAGTTTTCACTGGAGCCCTTCCAAGGGGAAACCCCCCTCTTCACCGCTCTCCCTCCCTTCCTATTCTACTGGCTGGGCTGCGTCTGCCTTTATTAAGACCGACGGCTGGTGAAACGGCAAACTCGAATGTTTAGGGGAATACACATTTTTGAAAATAAACCCCATGTTTCAGTGTTTCTCCCCCCGTTCCCTCTGGCCCAGTGGAATGGAGTGAGGCCTGCTGACCGGCATGTTCCCCAGCTGTTCTCTCTCTGTAGTCAGAACCGCTAAGAGGTTCTACCTCAAAGGTCCCACTACATAATAGGTTTGACTGTACTGCGTCCCCTGCACTGTGTTACCATATAACTGTAGTTCAGTAGCACAATTTGAGTTGTTCTTAATTGCTGATCTTAAGTCAGTTTTACCTCTTAAGCCGATCCGTCCAGAGTGAGACTTGAGAGGTGTAACCGGGCTACAATAGAGCTCCCTTCTTCTCTGTCCTGTCTTCTTTCTCACAGCTCCACTCTGCCAACATGGTGCTCGTTGCCATCTAGCTTCACTTCACTTCTAGCTGCTTATTTAAGACTACTGTTCTAAAACCTCTTCTCCCAAGCCCACGAGGGCACCGTCAGTCTGGCACGTGACCCAACATCGCATCGGCAGATGCTCCAAAAATGTCTCCTGTGGAGAAAGGAGGACTGAGGGGGTGAGAGTTTTAGTTCGTCAGTTATTTCTCCAAAGATCGGCATGACATTTGAATAATTAACTAACCCAAATGAAAAGGGCTGGGTCGTGGGGGAATAGGTTTGGTTAAAATGGCCGCACTAGCATTCTGTTCAATGATAAATAGTTAAAGCGCGTGTGCTAGCGCAGTCTGGAGGCTCCAGTGCATTTCATGCATTATTAAACTGAGAGTTGAGGTGTTCCTGTGGTCCTCTCTCTTTTCCACTCTATATCCACCGCTAAATGCACAAAACAAAAGATCTCCTGCTGGTGGGTAGGAGCGTTGGGCCAGTAATACAGGTATCATTTGGTTATCAATATGGCAACAGCCTCCATCCAGGAGCAATAAAATACACTATTTACATCTTACAGTTAAATGAGAAAATTAAGAATAGTAAAAAAATATATATATATATATATACATAACTGCCATTAACCTTTATTTAATTCGAACCAGGTGCTGCAGTGATGCCTCCTGCATTGAGATGCAGTGTCTTAGACCGCTGAGCCACTCGGGAGCCCAGGTTGCTGGATCGAATCCCAGAGCTGACAAGGTAAAAATCTGTCGTTCTGCCCCTGAGCAAGGCAGTAAACTGTTCCTCGGGCGAAAACGTGGATGTCGATTATGGCAGCCCCCTGCACCTCTCTGAATCAGAGGGGTTGGGTTAAATGCGGAAGACACATTTCAGTTTAATGCATTCAACTGACTAGGTATCCCCCTTTTCATATTTCAAATTAGGCTCCTGGCGCTCATTTCAGGCTGTGAATTAAGATGTGCATCTTGGAACATGCATCTCTATTTAACATTATATAATAAATGCTTTAGTGTTGTAGGTCCACATTGAATAAAAAACCGTCCCTATAGGTTTCCTTGACAAGCTTGAGTTTTTCCCTTCATTTTCTTTCACTCTTTTTATGTAAAACTTTGGCATCTGACAGACAACCTGTACTTTGTTCCATATTTCAATGGGGCACCTTATGTTTGCCTTTTTTTTCACGCTCTCAAACAGGTCTGGCTGTTGGATTCTAACCGTTTGATAGTGTAGAAACTCACCTCAGCATGTTTAAAGGGACTTCAATAATCTGCACTGGGGGAGAGAGAATTCCAAACACATAATATGGCCAAATCAGATGAATGTGCAGAATGACTGTGTGTACAGATGGAGGTTTGTGGGTCTAAAATTTGAAGTGCGCGGATAAGGCCGGAATCAGCATGCGGGCCAACGTTTTCCACATAGGATCGGGAATGCGTTTTCCACATAGGATCGGGAATGCGTTTTCCACATAGGATCGGGAATGCGTTTTCCACATAGGATCGGGAATGCGTTTTCCACATAGGATCGGGAATGCGTTTTCCACATAGGATCGGGAATGCGTTTTCCACATAGGATCGGGAATGCGTTTTCCACATAGGATCGGGAATGCGTTTTCCACATAGGATCGGGAATGCGTTTTCCACATAGGATCGGGAATGCGTTTTCCACATAGGATCGGGAATGCGTTTTCCACTTTTCCACATAGGATCGGGAATGCGTTTTCCACATAGGATCGGGAATGCGTTTTGCTGACGTTTTTTTTTTTTGTCCTCGTCTGTACTTTCCCTTTTTTTCAGTGTGAATTTGGCCTTTGGTTGAGAATGTGATGGTGGTAAATTAACGTCCCAGAGTATTATGATTAGCGATTTAGGTAATTTCAGGGAGGGCTGGAGATTTGCTGACAAGTGGATTGGGAGCCTGGTTCTAGGAAAAAAGGCCCTATTCAGGGGTTTAGAGGGGGCAGAGAACGGCCCAGAGACAGATATGTAGTGCTACACACACATACAGACACACAAACTGTTTTCTTTCCATGACACTGCGAATGAAAGATAAAAGAAATGTGAAAATCCATTAGTCTGTGTGAGTCATTTCTGTGACGTGGGTTGTAAACGTGCTATACAGGTGTTGTGCTGCTAGAGAAAGTTCTGGATAGAAAAACTAGTGTTAATAGCTAGTGATGTGGGGAAAATAGATAGTTACATCGCAATATTATTTTTGGACTGTATTTGACAAGTATCGATTTTTCTTTTTGTAAAGTCATCTACTGTAGGTTGAGTTAGCCAGTGCTAGTCATCTGTACCTTTGTTAAAACACCTATATGTTTCATCCAATAGCTTGTTCTCCATCTTTTAAAAGTGTGCCAACACTTTTCTTTCTTCTTTTGTCTGACTGATCAAAACTAATTTTCTCATGCTCTTTCTTGTCTGTCTGCAGCAGACATATAGTGAGCAATATGTTTGGAACATCAAATCGCAATAAAATTGCAGTATCGAATTGCAATACATATCATATCGGCACCTGAGTATCGTGATCATGTGTGCTTGCATACATACAGTTATACCTACAGCTACAGCCTCCTGTCCTCTCGATCCCCCAGATGAATTCCAGAGCACACGTCCGTCCCGCCCCCACCCTTGCCTCTGAAAGGGCCAAGAGGAGGCAGCGCATTGGCTGATTGATTACCTGTTGGATCCCATTTCCGTGGCGACTGGAGATGTGCACCGTAGCTAACAGTTCCCCAATCCACCCTATCTGCTCAAGCCGCCAAGGCACGTCCCAATCCATTTGCTACTGCTAGACCGCTCTCCACTCCTGACATGCAACACAGCAGCCCCCGTTACCGAACCCAATCCCAGGGAAACAAACACACAACAGACAACCCAAACAAATCAGGAATAACACCTGCACTGTTGGGTTTAGATTTGGTTGAGTGCACGCTTGGAATTGCACGGTTGATAGTGGTTGGAACTCGATTGTATAGCCTTTTAAAAGGGCTGCCCAAACTGAAATGTGAAAATGTCACGCTGTCGCATCTATTCCCTGTTAAGTGAATGATTAGCTGTCCCAGTTATTCATAATGTTTAACTAAGAAGTGGTTGTGTAGGATGTCTTGGGTGGTTCGTACCTTCCCTATATGCTATATCCGGTAAACTGATGCCTTGCTAATTAAATGGAGCTGTATCCTTGGCCTGGCGGCCCCCTTGACTTTGGGTTGCTGTAGGATACAAGCCAGGTGGTGTCAGAGTGGTGTGTAATAATATATAGCTCAGTGGAGGATGGCTGTTTCTGGACGATTCCTTGTTTTGTACACATCCTCCCTTGCCGCCTGTCAAAGGTTTGGGATTATCAGGTGCTTCTCAACCCCCCTGGTCTGTGTTGGGATGATACTACGAATTGAAGGTGGAAGTAGCTTGACAAACCGGTTTGTACATGAGATTGGATACCTCAAGGAACCTTATTATTTGTGAAATGAGCAGCTCTGAAGTATCCTGCTCAGCACTGGGTGTGTTGAGTTGCTTGTGGGTGATGGTGGGGGTACAGATTGCTATTCTGTGTTTGACCATTGGTACAGAAGTAGGTATGGCCACTCCTAAAATGTTCTGCACTAACGGTGTTCTTTCATCATTGAATACTGGAGTATCTACTCCCATCCTCCTCCTCTCTCCCTCTCTAGCGCTCTCTCTCTCCCTCTCTAGCGCTCTCTCTCTCTCTCTCTCTCTCTCTCTCTCTCTCCCTCTCTAAGCGCTCTCTCTCTCTCTCTCTCTCTCTCTCTCTCTCTCTCTCTCGCCCCTTGTCCTCCCATCTCTGGGTTATGAATTGCAACGGCAGGCGACTGTGGAAAGAGGCTGCTCCACAGATAAGGGAAGAACAGGGGGAGAGGTGTTCAGTCAGGGCCTGACAGGTCCCTGCAGGAAGGGGAGCTGAGGGTGGGGGTTTGAAAGGTAGAGGGGAAGCTAGTGGTGTTGGTAGTGGGAGGGAGGGCATTTGTGGTTACCCCCCCTCCTTTGTCAGATATTATCTGATGGTGCTGGTCCTGGCCCCTAATTCACATGTCTTAGTGCAGCGGCCCAGCTCCTCGGGCTCTCAGGGAGCTCCACAAGCGATAAGGGCTCATCTCAACCAGTCAGTCGTAATAACACTTCAACTTCTGGTGGACGGAGTAGAGAGAGGGGTTTAAGCCCACTAATCTGACCCAGTCCCCGCATCCACTGCGCTAATTGGCCAGCTGAGCACTCGTCGCTTGTCTCCAGCCCTGCAAATGGATGTTTTCACTTTTTATTTCTCACTCAAAATGGATGTCGTGAGAAGAGAAGACCCAGTCGGTAGCTAATGCATTTTCCATTTTGTTTCGCCTTTTTAATCCTCCAATTTGTATTCCCTTAGTCTAAGGCAGGGTGAGATGAACATGAACTTGACCTTGACCATGACTGGTTGAGCGGTCCGTGCAGTTCCGTTGACCTCGGAATGACTTGACCCCTTGGCGTTTTTCCCCGTCTATTTCCTCCCTAGGCCTTATCTGTATGCAATTATTTTGACCGCTTCAGTGCTTTTTAGAATCTCATGTTTTTTTCTCTCCCTGTGCTTTTTAATGTATCTCTTTTGACTGGAGTTTAATAGCAGAACATTCAGATGAGCTTAGTGGAACCATTTGTTGTTGTATTATACTCCAATAGTCCTGTCTCCATTCTCATGTTGCCCATGTAGAACGTCGAGCTCTTATCATCCCTGAAACAGTTTGCTACTCTCAGATCATATCTCCGGTTCTCAGTATCCCTACCAGCCCATCCCCCGGTAAGTTACGTTAAATCCTCGTAGGGGCCCTTTATTGTCCAGACCTCCCTCCCTATCCTCTCAATGTCGAATTAAATTCAAATCAAACGTTTGGAAGGCCAATCCCGCTACTGTAATTGACCCTCTATTTCAGTGCTAGCCTGGTGCCTCTTGTAGTAGCTCCATTCTTCACTCCACTGAATTGGCTATCTCCCTTAGTGTCTCTCCCCTGCCTGGCAGTGTTCTTGGGAGATGTCTGCCTCACTCTGAGAGTTTCACCTCAGGGAAAAGAGAGGCCCGTCATAATCATAAAACAAGGATTCATTCAGGAAGGTACTAACATTGACTCAGGGAGCCCAAACCAACACATCCTAGGCAGATTCCTGCAGTTTACTAAAAATACTGAGCTGTATCGATAAATAAAACGACTCGGTGAGCAGCTGGCCTGTCGAGACCATAAGTTTGTTTCTTATAAACTCAAGGCAGACCGATCCTCAGAGGTGAAGAGTTTGTGCCATGATTATTATATACCACATCATGCACTAGTGTGAAAGCTTATGTGGTCATTTCCATAATGTAGCTCTATTTTCTCAATTTGGTGAAAGGAGATGATCTCAGGGATTGTCTCAGCATAGCCTACCTTTGAATCTACACCTTAGCTTAGATGTAGAGAGACTAGTCATGCTGCACTTTCCTGTTCCCCTAATGTGTCCCATTACTCTCCCAGTGCCAGATGAGGAATCCTAATAAGTCCACACAGGCCTTACAGTGGAGTGCGTGATGATGGGGTCTACACATTGTGCTTTGTTAGAACCAACACGAATCCAAACAAAGGCTGCGTTTCACAGGCCCTGGTGTGACGCGGAAAAGGCTGCGTTTCACAGGCCCTGGTGTGACGCGGAAAAGGCTGCGTTTCACAGGCCCTGGTGTGACGCGGAAAAGGCTGCGTTTCACAGGCCCTGGTGTGACGCGGAAAAGGCTGCGTTTCACAGGCCCTGGTGTGACGCGGAAAAGGCTGCGTTTCACAGGCCCTGGTGTGACGCGGAAAAGGAAACCTGACTCCGACCGCAGACCACAGCACGCTCGTCTCGCCTCTCAGAGCAGCCGAGCAGGAAGCGCCGTCTCCAGGAAAGATAACGCCGACCGAACGCTCATTCAGGTCTCCCAACCACCGCCTCTACTACTTTTATGACTTATCCCACCCACATTTCACTACTGAAACAGTGATAGTTTCCGACGCAATAGTTTTTTCGTATGTCAGCTTGTTTGCCAGTGCAACTCTTGTTTACAGTACACAACTGTGAGAAAGCGGAGGCTGGGACTCTGAGGGTGCTGTGCCAAGGTTAAAGGAGGGCGAGGGCACAGCACAGCCTCTGCCAACCAGCACCCCGACCGCCACTACTACGGCACACACATCACAATCCAGGTCACAGCCAACCCGCTACATCCCGTCTGCTTCTCGTCTGCGCCTGGCAACAATCACCCGCTTGTTGTCTCCTCTGCCCCAGCATAAACAAGCCTGCCCAGAGCTCCCCTTCTCTGTTCATTCATTGTGTGCCGTGGCTTTGCTAATATTCAATTATAATTCTGCATCATAATTAATGCAGCGCATAGCCCCAGCCATCAGAGTAAACACATTCCTCCCCACCCCGTGTTAAAATGCTAATGCATTGAAGGGGCTGAGCAGCAGAGCCTGTGAGTGAGATACCATCGGAATATTCCTCCATATAATGTAGCACTTGTTCGCTCATGTACTGTACCTCGCTCTGAATCAAGGCTTTTGTGGAGACCTTGGTCCAGACTTGTAGCCAGAATGTTAGGCCCTTACTTCCCCTGAACCAGAATAAATTAGGCTGCTAATAAATGTTACTACTGGCAGGTGACATTTGTTTCAGTCACTTTTATTTTATAATGTGGAGGCGTGGTCTTATAGTGGTACTGTGTAACTTTGTCATTATGCGTAGTGAGAATACCTTTGTTTTTCTGTTGGCCAATTACCCTTATGGAGGGAAACCAGACCTTATAGCCACCAGCGAACACTCCCAAGGAAAATGATTAGGGGCCAACACTGTTTACAGTCAAACACCAGTATTAAAACATTTTCAACTGTATTTTGCATACAGTAACTACAACTAGATCAAATTACATCCAAGGAATTTCCTTTGCCGTTAAACAAACTATGGTGGCAAGATCAGAAGCAAGACGAGAGTGACAGAAAGATCATTGCATGCCGAGCTTGCATTCAAATTGTGGCTGAAGGGAAAAGGAGATACCTAGTCAGTTGCACAACTGAATTAATTTAACCAAAATAGGGCTTACGCATTTAACGAAACCCCTCTGAATCAGAGAGGTGCAGGGGGCTGCCTTATTCGACATCCACGGTGCCCTGGGAGCAGTTGTTGTTGGGGGTTAACTGCCTTGCTCAAGGGCTGAGTGGCAGATTTTTCCACCTTTCTGGCTCGGGGTAGCCTAGTGGATTCGACCGGTAGGCTACCTGCTGCCAAGATCGACCTTCCACGCAGATGCAAGCTTTTTACAATAATCTTTCATCAATGTACTTTTGTAGTGCTGAATTTAGATAAGCCTGTGGAAGTGGTAGTAAACACAACCACCTCAGTATTAGTTACTATAAGACTACATTAACTCAGTATAACCATCCTGCTGTACTGCCAGAGTTTCCCCCCTGTTTCTTCCTTCTCCCCTCTTTAGTTTCCTCTGTCTTAGATTTATAGGGGCAGGTTATGAGAGTCTGTATTTCACAGGCTCCGTCTGAGGGTTCCTCTTCCCTGCACAAGGCCCGGCTCCTCCATTGTTTTGCTATTGATTTTGTAATCGGCTTCAGTTAGCTTCCTGACAGGAATTTAAGGCTGTCTAGCCACGATCACATGCTCCAAGAAAAACACCTACTGACGAGTGATGGGACTTTAAACCCAACACACTAGTCAAAAAATATATTGTTGCTGTCTGATGAAAACATTAACTACTTTTCTACCAATTTATACTTTTGTACATTTATTGAAAGCTATAACCCCCTCAATGGACTCTACATTTCATGACTCTAGGACCAAAAACATGTATTTAAAATAGCTTCTGAAGTTTAATAATTTTATGTTCGTTGATGGGATTTATTTTTTTGTATTTCTTTGGAAAATGTCTGTTTTGAAAATTACATTTTTATGAGACAGCGACAATATGTACATTTCAGCAAAGAGACACCAGCAACACTGGATCGCGGAGAGAGCTGTCACATCAGCCCTAGTTTGAGACTAGTACTGTGACTGTGGGTATCATAGAAAAGCATGGTGATAAAGGTGCTTTATTAAGCAGGGTATCCGTCTCCTAACAATGACATCACACACAGTATTCTTTTCTATCTCTCAAATGAAAACAGTGTTGTCTGTCTCTGTCAGCACTGTAAAGGGCCTCATTCCCTTTGCAGGGTAATAGATGGAAAGATGGTGAGAGCTTGTGGGATCTTGTCATAGGCGTAGGGAGCGTACACAGCACTGCGGGGCTCGGTGTGACAGTGAGTTGTTTGTCTTGGTGGAGCGGTGGAGTGCGCTGAACAGTCTGGCCTGGGATGTGTATGTGGCACTCCGGTGTGAGTTAACAGAGATGGGGGGAGGCAGAGACGGTGCACTCTAGCCACTGTACATGTTTTATATTCCTCCTATTCCCACTGAGAGGAAATGAAGGACAGGCAATTGTTTTTCTTTCTGCTTGCTTTGTTCCAGTGTGCTGTCTTATGTCGTTTGAAATCTGCACTCATCTCCGTTCGGAGGCAGACATGATGTATGCAATCAAACATTTACCCGGAGTGAATATTTGTCTTACTTAGAAGAACATTGTGTGCTTGGTGCTTATTTGTTTCTCCAACTTTACCCCAAGGACTCTGCGAATGTTAGCCTGGCTGTCAGTAAAACTGAACTCCCCCCTCTCTCAAAGAGGTCTAGTTTAACTCTCCTCTTAGCAAGCTGTATAATTTCTCTAATTAGTCGCTGTAAAGCTTGGAAAGTATTTGAGGAATGTCGATATCGATGTGGGTGGAGGCAACCAGCTACCACCAGCTCCCTCTACCAGTGTGCATGTGTGTGTGTCCTATGTCTGTGTGTATGCACGCCATTACACCCAATTGTAAATATAGATGAGCTAAGAACATCTGCCCCCTGCTCCCTTCCTCCCCCCACCACATCCTGTCTTTTAGCAGCATTGGCTTATCTCTGCATTGTAATTGAGGGAGATGTTAAAACATGGAGGGTTTTTTCCCTCCTTAGTCTCCTAGCTCCCTGTTAACCCTTTAGTGTCCAGTCAGCCAAACACACTCCCTCAACCACTCCCCTCACCCCCAAGAGCCTGTCTGTCATTGGCCTTCTCCTCCATGCAACCATGGTCAAGTCAATGAATCTTAATTGGTTTAGCAGGTTCATTGTCTTGCCAGCAGGTACATTGTGGTGACGTTAAAGGACTTGAGAGAACTTGGACAACTTTATTATGCCCACACTCACTCTGGCCCCGACGTTTCAAAGTTCTGGTATTTGTGCCATTAGAAGCAGCCTAAACATCAGTTGCAGATCTCAAACCTAGCTGGCTGGGCCAAATCCACTGCTCTGCTGTGGAGCTCAGCTCACTAAGTCTCTTCGTCAAGCTGAGTGGGGACCTTTTCAAGAGAAACAGCCCTCTTGTTGCATAATAAATCAGAGGGTGAAGAGATTGGGAGTCTTGTCGGAGAGCGTGCAAATCAGTCCCCAGTCATTACAGGGCTGGAGCGCATTTGATATCGCAGAGAACCCTCCAGGATTGATCCGCCCATAGACCCTGGCAGAGCAGAGCGCTACAATCTGCACAGCAGCACTGTGTTTAATTCACACTAATCAAGCTTCTGTCCTAAAGAGACTTTTCTCCCCCCTCCTCCACTCCCCTTCCTACTTCACTCCCCTTCCTACTTCTCTCTCTCCCGGTTCGTTCTCGTAATCAAATCCTTCACTACTGAAGAGCCCTCCATAAAGCTTGTGATTAAAGACTGATTATAGCCAATACATAATGCTCACATGTAAACAAGCCTCACGTAAGGTTGATGTTACAACACGCCCCACTCAACAGCAGGCAGCACCGGCCCCTCAGACTAGTCAATCAGACCTTTCACACAACCTGGTTGGGGCTTCTGTAGCAACAGGGGCGGGGGGGGTGTAAGGCTGCTGTCAAGTTTGTGGTTCTTGATTTGCTCAGTTGGAAGTGGAGGGAACGTCTTAACCTTAGGCCTGATTTTATAGATCTTCGATTGAGAGATCAAACAATGTTTGGTGGAAATTTGCGAACTGGTCAAGTTGAATGGGGACTAGCCTAAATCACAGTGGCGTAGGCTGTGCCCGTTAGCTAAAAACCTGAGCTGTGTTCGAATACTCATACTCACCGCACTAACCATACTATTTGTGATGATATACATTGAGTATGTAGTATGCTTATTAGTCATAGTGTGGATATAGTTAGTATGGCAAAAGTTCCTGGATGTCGTACTACATTTGCCAAATACGAAGTGTACAAGCAATGGACACTATTTCTGTGCTTTTAGGGACATCACAACATATTCAGATTTGAAGAAAATGGCGGAAAATATGCAGCTGAAGTCAGAGAGCGGATACAAATTAGTTGCTTTAACTAATTATGTCAAATGTTATGAAAATTATGAGTAATGTAATAAAGTATTGACTTTTCAAATAAGTTACATTCCATGTTATGTTGGCTGACAATTTCTTAGCTACGCTCTCCTTACGAACCGCATAGCATATCAGCAGTATGTACCGCCGTTATGTTAACTACCTACTGTAAAGTTAGTTGGCTACTAGTACATCAAATTTGCCAGTATATTTACTTTATGCTATCTAACTAACTACCCAACATTTATTGACTCGACAATTCATGTTATTCATAGCTTAGCTAAGTGATATAGTCGTTCGGCTCCGTTTGTAAATTCACTCTGAATATCTACTCCGATTTCAGAGCACTCTCGTCTGATTGCCAGAGGCAGAGCTCAGAACAACTGATGAATTTACGAACGCTCAACACCTGTTGAATGTGGCTGGTGTCAGTAAACGTCGGCAAAAAAAGCATAATTAAATTGTTGCCAGCAGCACAGTTAGTCACCACATGCTCTGGATGACATGAAACCTCCCTTACCAGATTTCCTAGGGCGAGTAAAATGTTCTCTCATTTGTGTCTGGAAGTAGCTAGCAAGCTAGACAACACTAGCCAGTTAGCTTGGGTGCTTGACTGCTGTTGTGAGGTCAGAACGCTCGGATCAACTCTACTCCTTGGTCAGAGCGTCCAGTGTGCGCTCTGAATGCTCCGAGAGCGAAACCCTCTGAATTTACAAATGGACAATCTGACAATGCCCTGAATTGACATACGCCTAGAGCGCCCTCTGGCACTTCAGATTGAATTGACGAACACACCCAAAGTCTAGCTAGTAATTTGTTATGCAAACAAGCTAGCAAGAGGTTGCATAGCAACAGCATCAACTTTAAGTAGACCGGTTAAGCGCTAGTTTGCGCAACTGAAAGGATACCGTTCGTTTACAATTTACTAAAGTGAACTATTAGTATGTATTCGTTAAGTATGTAGTATACAGTATGTTCGTAGGGGTATTTGAACGCAGCTATGGTCTGATGCAAAATGGAAAGCATTGGTACTTGATGTTACGTGGAAGTTTGAGATCAGTCAAACCCATGTGTCCGTTGCTTCAAATGACTGTTTTCCTCGGAAGGGTTGAAGTACCATAAATCTTTGTTTCGTTGTTTTTACTTCACATATCCAGTTAATCACACAATTCATGAGTCTTCTTAGTTTCTTGACCCATACGCACTTCATAGGGTTTTCAGATAGGAGTTTTATATTGGCCAATCTATAGGCCCATATAGGGGTCAGCTGATGCATTCCCATTCTCAATAAATTTGTTTTTATGACTGTAGTCCACACCATCAATATGAGTTACTAACAGGCGGAATGCAGTGCCATAAACCTCTGTACTCTTACCCCAGAGTGAAATGAGTGTTTTCATCGGTCAACAACCACCTTATTGTTTTTATCGTAACGCTACATGCGTACAAATGTATGATAATGGCCTTTGTGTCACTTAATTGGATAGAGTGGTTCAGTTTTTGCCCGGAGGTGGTCAACTCCCTCTGAGAACCAGCACTCATTCTGAGAGACTGAATGTACTCTGTGTGAGTTGTTACGAATGAGGCCAATGACATTTCAATGACCACTGCAGTTTTTTAAAGAGCAGTCCTCTTGGTTATGAGGTATGGCTGGTACTACTATCTTCTCATCCCCTTCTCTTATTTGAGCATTATGCTCTCCTGGGTCCACCTCCATCGAATTGGTTGGTTTTGATTGGTTGCTCTAGCAGTCAATCAGACAGGAGGAAGGTTGGAGCCAAGGTGAGCTCTGTACAGGCACAATGATGCCATTGTGGGCATGCTTGGCTAAGTGAAGTCATCCTGGTAGGGAAATTCCATTAACACGCACTCCTAGATCACACCACTGTTCAAAACAATAAAACCCCCAGATAAGAATACATAAATATGAGTTCATTTATTTTGCAGAGTTATGGAGTCAATAAAAATGACTTTAAAGTTGTCGTTAAGGACGGTCCCAAGAAGGACTGTGTATTATGAAGACCATGTGTTCCTTCCTTGTGGGGAAGTGTGTTTCAGTACGTCCCTGTCTACAGTATACTATCAGTCTCCCCCTCTCAGCCAGCCGTCTCCCCCCAGTCTGCTGATGTATGATTCACGGTCTATTAAAACATCCGTCACAAATCTGTCACCGGGGCGCTGTCTGAACACTGGGCTGTTTTTTTACAAAACAATGTTAATGTGATTTCCCCCCCTCCTCCATGTAGTTTGCACTGAACTGCCAATCTATGGCCTCCAGTTTATTCAGCTCAATGCACACTTCACTCTGACCTGACCATTAGGAGTGCTTTAGAATTCTTTACCTGCTGCTTCAAGTCAACAGATTAGAACTGAAGGTTGAGTTATCTTCTACACCGAGACGCATACATACACACCAACATGTCAAGGTGAAGTTCATACCAGCCTTGCCAAATGCGTATTGTTGATGGATTTTAATCGGACCTCCTTGTTCCAAGACTTCCGGGATCATGTGTAAACTACAGCCTAACTTTTGAGGCTAGGTCAACGAGTATGATTAGCCTAGCGTGGCGACAAAGCAAGGTCTGTTTTAACTGGTGGCATTAGCGAAAACAAAAGGCTTTGATAAAGGACTCACTTCATTGCAAATAGGTTAGACCTCTTAATGTTAACAGCAGCTGTTGGAGCAGCCAGGAAAGAGCAGACACTCGTGTTTGCTATTTGTCTAAAGCTCCTTTGAAGTGTTACCCAGGGCTAGACAGCTCCCTTTTACACTACTACTCCCTTTTACACTACTCCCTCCCTCCCTCCCTCCCTCCCTCCCTCCCCCTCCCTCCCTCCCTCCCTCCCTCCCTCCCTCCCTCCCTCCCTCCCTCCCTCCCTCCCTCCCGCTTACTCACTCCTCCATGTGTTTTGATAATAGCCCAATGCTCTAGACCGCACGGGCTGTCTTATTAGTAAAGCTGGCAATATACAGTGAATGCCTATATGCTAAAGTATTAACAAAACTCAACTGCACTATGCACCCTCACTCCTATACAGTACACACACATACTCATACAGCTTTGCAATCTCTGACTCATATCTGTGAACATGGACTGAGAAAAGAATAGAATGTCTGTCCACGTAGTTAAAGAACATTAGATTATCAGGACCTGGGAATTAACCGATAAGGAGTTTTAAATAAAGCGATACACCAGTGCCAAGTCATTTCCGCCAAGTCATTGCCTCAAAATAGAATAGAAATCCGCCGGCCACTTTCATAACTGTAATTCTGGAAATTAGTTGCACCTCATTAACCTTCTGTAACGTTTTGGTTTTGCTTCGCACTGTGCAGTAGTGCAGTAGTAATAATAATATAGTACATTAGCAGACGCTTTATCCAAAGACTTACAGTCATGTGTGTGTGGGTGGTGATCGAACCCACTACCCTGGCGTGTACAAGCGCCATGCTCTACCAACTGAGCTACAGGTGTGTGTGTGTGTGTGTGTGTGTGTGTGTGTGTGTGTGTGTGTGTGTGTGTGTGTGTGTGTGTGTGTGTGTGTGTGTGTGTGTGTGTGTGTGTGTGTGTGTGTGTGTGTGTGTGTGTGTGTGTGTGTGTGTGTGTGTGGTGGATGCAGACTGGTAGTCATTGATGGTGTTGTCGCACAATGAGTGCACCTGAACAGAAGGGTTGTTTCAGTCCTGGCAGCGTGGCGTGTTCCAAACGCTATTATACAGAGGTCATACAAGATAAAAGCCACACACACATACCGAGCCAGACTGGGAAGTAGTGATGTGCATCTTACCCTTTCAAGACTTTTCGATATATATATCTGGAGATATGGCTCCGATACAATACAGGAACGATATAGTTTTAGTTTAAAATGGGCTTGGGCGGTATCCAGGTTATCATACCTTAATACCGACCTTGTGCCGTACCAAGATATTCGGTAATACCGGCACTGAACACAAGGACCGCTTTTTTCAAACCCAACTGAGCCTTTGTAAGTAAATGTAAATCCCATAGGAACGCTAACTAAATGCTAAGGAGAGCATTGTGAACATTTTTATACTGTCTCTGACCTAATGTATTTGCAGGACAGGAATCCCAGCTCAAACTTATATAAGTAACAAAAAAATGCTACATAGATTGCTGCATGCATAAAACAAATATTAGGCAGCAAGGCTCTTGATCCAAGAGGGGATCAAGAGCCCCTCTTAGCTAGAAATCTAACTAGCTATTAAATTAGCAAACCAAATGCACAACTACAGAGCATTTAGTACATTTTAGACAGTTAACTTAATAGTTATAAGATATCTAGCTGGCAAACATTTAGTTGTGAATTCCATACTATAACATTATGTGACAGGTGAAATGAAGAACACAATCTTATCTCCTAACGTATTGCACAAGTTGACTGCAGGTATTTACTTAGAAAGTATCTACAAATATTAAAATATATATATATTTTTAAATAGTTTGAAACATTTTTTCTGCGATTCGATGCACTAACATTTGTTGCATAAACACATTTTTCTATCCATTCTAAATCCAAATCTGTTGCTGATGGAGTTGAGCTTGGCCTGTATTTGGCCTGGAGTTGGCCTGGAGTTGGCCTGTGTGTGTGTGGTGTAAATGATCTACAGTGCCCTTTTAGAAAGTGTTCTCACCAGGTCCACTGAGATTAACTTGGGAAAAAATGAAATAATGGCAATAGGAAAAAGAAATAACTCATAATCTACAGCAATCCTTTAAGGATGTTTAATTAATAAGTGACAACAAACAGCAAATATATAAAGATAAAATAAACCTCTTCAGAATGGCATGGCTCCCAAAGTTGTTATATTTATTCTCGGTAATACCAATTACATCACTGACGCGTTCTTTAAAAAAGTATACTCTGTCATAACATACTTTTTATATGGGCAAATAAAAAAAAATATATATTTTTTTACATCTTTGTAAGTCTGAGGGTGGTTTTAACCTTCCAGACCTTGGAATTGTAACTACATGCTACCCAGGGCTTTTACTTGCAACACATAGTTAGTGTAAATACACTAAAGAGGAACAATGGGTACGTATTGAAGATGTGGATCCTCATCCCCAGAACCTTTTCATGTTTCTGTTTTCCTAGGATAAAGCTAATAACATTAAACACTTCATAGTTAAGAACACTAGAACAATATGGAAGAAAATGAAATGTATTTTTACAAGAACTAATATCACTTCCTAAAAACATAACCCTGTGGATAAATCCTTGGATAGCTTGGTCCACATGGAAAACTAAATACATAGAAACCATAACTGACTTGGTAATAGCAAATACATTTATTTCCACGACCGAATTAAAAAGCGATTTTTTTTTTGGACTGACCAAAATTCAAATGCAACATATCAATACATTTAAATATTTTGGACATCAGAGCAATCTTGAAGGAATCCTATTTGAGTCAGAAAGGCTATTCATATGATAGGTAAGACACGGTTGAAGTCGGACGTTTACATACACTTAGGTTGGAGTCATTAAAACTCCCTTTTCAACCACTCCACACATTTCTTGTTAACAAACTATAGTTTTGGCAAATCGGTTATGACATCCACTTTGTGCATGACACAAGTAATTTTTCCAACAATTGTTTACAGACAGGTTATTTCACTTATAATTCACTGTATCACAATTCCAGTGGGTCAGAAGTTTACATGCACTAAGTTGACTGTGCCTTTAAACAGCTTGGATAATTCCTGAAAATGTCATGGCTTTAGAAGCTTCTGATAGGCTAATTGACATCATTTGAGTCAATTGGAGGTGTACCTGTAGATATTTTTCAAGGCTGACCTTCAAACTCAGTGCCTCTTTGCTTGACATCATAGGAAATTCAAAATAAATCAGCCAAGACCTCAGGAAAAAATATTATAGACCTCCACAAGTCTGGTTCATCCTTGGGAGCAATTTCAAATGCCTGAAGGTACCACGTTCATCTGTACAAACAATAGTACGCAAGTATAAACACCATGGGACCACACAGCCGTCATACCGCTCAAGAAGGAGATGCATTCTGTCTCCTAGAGATGAACATACTTTGGTGCGAAAAGTGTAACTCAATCCCAGAACAACAGCAAAGGACCTTGTGAAGATGCTGGTGGAAACGGGTACAAAAGTATCTATATCCACAGTAACACGAGTCCTATATTGACATAACCTGAAAGGCCGCTCAGCAAGGAAGAAGCCACTGCTCCAAAACCGCCATAAAAAAGCCAGACCACGGTTTGCAGCTGCACATGGGGACAAATATTGTACTTTTTGGAGAAATGTCCTTTGGTCTGATGAAACAAAAATAGAACTGTTTAGCCATAATGACCATTATGTTTGGAGGAAAAAGGGGGACGATTGCAAGCCGAAGAACACCATCCCAACCGTGAAGCACGGGGGTGGCAGCATCATGTTGTGGGGGTCCTTTGCTGCAGGAGGGACTGGTGCACTTCACAAAATAGACGATATAATGGGGAAGGAAAATGATGTGGATATATTGAAGCAACATCTCAAGACATCAGTCAGAACGTTAAAGCTTGGTCGCAAATGGGTCTTCCAAATGGACAATGACCCCAAGCATACTTCCATAGCTGTGGCAAAATGGCTTAAGAACAACAAGTCTAGGTATTGGAGTAGCCATCACAAAGCCCTGACCTCAATCCTATAGAAAATTTGTGGGCAGAACTGAGAAGGCGTGTGCGCGCAAGGAGGCCTACAAACCTGACTCAGTTACACCAGCTTTGTCAGGAGGAATGGGACAAAATTCACCCAACTTATTTGGGAAACTTGTGGAAGGCTACCCAAAACATTTGACCCAAGTTAAACAATTTAAAGGCAATGCTACCAAATACTAATTGAGTGCATGTAAACTTCTGACCCACTGGGAATGTGCTGATATTACACATTCTTAAAATAAAGTGGTGATCCTAACTGACCTAGGACAGGGAATTTTTTACTAGGATTAAATATCAGAAATTGTGAAAAACTGAGTTTAAATGTATTTGGCTAAGGTGTATGTTAACTTCCGATTTCAACTCTATATAAAATCTTAGAGCCTATCCACCTGACTACCTCTTAGAAAATAATATAAACTATTGGAACCAAGACTTAAAAAGTACTGATATTGGCACAAGATGGCAGGAATGTTTGAACCTAACTAACGAAATTACAGTTAACGAAAATGTACGTTTAATGTGGTATAAACTAATGTATAGAATTTATTATGTAAAAATTCACTTTCTACAGCACAGCAGTTTTAGTAGGCTAACCTACTGATATTGCCTGGGGTTGTTCGGCACGTATGCAAAATGACTTGTAGGTCAATGACTGTTAATGCAGTTCGACGCCGAAAGAGAAGAAGCATCAGTTGTCACAATTAGGACTGTGGCGATCATGACATTTTGTCAGCCGGTTGTTGACAAAACAAAAAACTATTACTAGGCTATTCAAATACAAATTCACTAGAATTGTAGGCTACTTGTAAGCCGCCCTGCATAATCAATGAACCAACAGCATCTCCTCGGGCTATACGTTCTCTCCCAGATTAGTGGATATGTACTGAACAAAAATATAACTGCAACATGCAGCAATTTCAAACATTTTACTGAGTTAGTTTATATAAGGAAATCAGTCATTTTAAATAAATTCGTAAGTCCCTATTCTATGGATTTCACACAACTGAGAATACAATTATGCATCTGTTGGTCACAGACACCTTGAAATGAAGGTAGAGGTGTGGATCAGAAAACCAGTCTGTATCTGGTGTGACCACTATTTGCCTCATGCAGTGCGACACATCTCCTTCGCATAAAGTTGATAACTGTGTTGGTTGCATTTCACTGTAAGGGCTACACCTGTTGTATTAGGCGCATGTGACAAATATCATTTGATTGTGGAATGTTGTCCCACTCAATGGCTGTGTGCGAAGTTGCCTTGTGTACAGATCCTTATGACATGGGACCAGGGTGGCTTATGGTAGAGAAATGAACATTAAATTCTCTGACAACACCTCTGGTGGACAATCCTGACGTCAGCATGCCAATTGCAGGCTCCCTCGACTTGAGACATCTGTGGCATTGTGTTGTGTGACAAAACTGCACATTTTAAAGTGGGCTTTTATTGTCCCCCAGCACAAGGTCCACCTGTGTAATGATCATGCTGTTTAATCAGCTTCTTGATATGCCACACCTTTCAGGTGGATGGATTGTCTTGGCAAAGGAGAAATGCTCACTAACTGGAATGTAAACATGTGTGTCCAAAATCTGAGAGAAATACACTTTTTGTGCATATGGAACATTTCTGGGATCTTTTATTTCAGCTCATGAAACACTTTACAAAATTAAATCAGTTTTTATTTGTCACGTAGACGTGATTAGCAGATGTTATTACAGGTGTAGCAAACTAAAATGCTTGTGCTTCTCGCTCCGACAGTGCAGTAATATCTAACAAATTACACAACATATACCCAATACACACAAATCTAAGTAGGAATGATCCTTGTTGCGTTTATTTTTGTTTGGTGTACCTTTTGGAGTGTAGCAAGGTAATCAGGCCATCTAGTATGCATATGATTATAGTCCAAACTCAAAGGCGGTTACTCAGATGTGTTGAATTTTGGAGTATCGGCGAGACCAATTATGTACCAAAGACATCTTAAATCCGTTTTGTTTTATTTTTTCTGCCATGAGTAATAAGCGGTAGGCTATGTATTGTATAACGGCACAATCATCATTTTAATTACTTTTTTTCAGGCTTGGGCTGACAAGCCTATGTGTATGCATCAGCTCTAATATGGGTATGGGTGTTTTGAACTAATCATCACCTTAGAGAGCGCTGTCCATTTCGTTGTGTTGGTCGTTGCGGACCTGGTTTCTAAGCCTTTGTTTTACACTGTTTCAACCTGCTGTCGAACTTCTTTCTTCAAATTGATCATCACAGTGAGGTGAGTTTTTTAAAAGCATGATACTGTTTTGATGATTGCATTTGCATTGCTATCAGAGTGGTTAGAGGGACAATAGAGCTCTGAGTACCAGGCCATTAGGACCGGATTGTAGTTAGCAATTTGGGTACTACCAAAGCATGTCCAGAGTGCATGAGAGATTACTGTTACTCAACTGTCACATAGAATTTTACTGCGGTCGTAACTCATGACTGCCGGCGTGGCAGTAATACAGTCACCGCGGCAGTAATACAGTCACCGCAACAGCCCTATTCACAAAAGATGAGAGGTATTTTCAGAATGAAGAAAGAATGTAATTTGAGGGGGGAGTGAACTGATTCAACAGTTTTCTGACCAATGCATGCTACATTTGGATCGGTTTGGGGTCCGCGGACGCACTTGTATGTTAAACATTTGACTTAAACATTTTAATCGGGACCGATGCGTGTCGGTGAATCGTTTCATCCCTAATGGGAAGAAATCAGCTCCAACAGTGTAGAAGCAATACCTGCTCCCCATTCATTAAGTGTTACACACATACGGGAGCGCTACACATACCTTTGTGTCTTTGCTGCATTAAGGCAATTTAACAGAGGATAAATTGGCGCCCATTTTTAAGCACATCGCCAGCAAGTGAGCTTTTTGAAAATCTGCACCTGCCTTACACTCAAGAAATGGGGTCAACTGATGCGCAGGGCAACTTTGTTTTTGTCTGCTGTTACCCAACCAACTTTTATTTAGACTGTCTGCCTATCACCATAATCTATTTGGAAAGATTCAAAGCTGCATCTTGAAAAGCTTTTTGCATGAATCTGAAGTTGGTCAGCGGTTCTCCACAACAATACCAGCTTTATAAAATGCCCTCTGTCTTTATTGGTTTCAATCACAGTAAATGTTTCTATTGGCCTGAACCCACGTCCCGAAACTACCCTTAATGATCTTGAAATAAAATGTGAAAATGTGAAAATCAAAAAGAAATCAAAGCTTGGTGTTCAGAGATAGATGGGAGAGGTTGAGTGGAGCTGAAGGATGGGAATGAAAACCAACAAAGGATAACTATTGTAAAATATACTGTGTCTGTAGAATGTATGTATAAGCTGGAAGTAGAAGCCTAAGTGTTGTCCATTACTTTACTCCAGTTAGGGGATTGACAGTAGGGTTAGTGGAAAATAATAAAGGAAAATATATTTAAAAAAATATACACTACTGTTCAAAAGTTTGGGGTCACTTAGAAATATCTTTATTTGAAAGAAAAGCACTTTTTTTGTCCATGTTAAAGTAACATCAAGTTGATCAGAAATACAGTGCATACATTGTTAATGTTGTAAATGACTATTGTAGCTGGAAACTGCTGATTAGTTTATGGATTATCTACATAGGCGTACAGAGGACCATTATCAGTAACCATCACTCTTGTGTTCCTATGGCACATTGTGTTAGCTGATTATTTTCACATAACAGCGCAAACTGGCTCTAACCGGAATAGAAAGAGGAGTGGGAGGTCCCGGTGCACACCTGAGCAAGAGGACAAGTACATTTGTGCCTAGTTTGAGAAACCGATACCTCACAAGTCCTCAACTGGCAGCTTCATTAAATAGTACCCGCAAAACACCCGTCTCAACGTCAACAGTGAAGAGGCGACTCCGGGATGCTGTTCTTCTAGACTTTTCCACTGTCCAGTGTTCTTTTGCCCAACTTAATATTTTCTTTGTATTGGCCAGTCTGGAATATAGCCTTTTCTTTGCAACTCTGCCTAGGAGGCCAGCCTCCTGGAGTCGCCTCTTCATTGTTGACGTTGAGACGGGTGTTTTGCGGGTACTATTTAATGAAGCTACCAGAACAACAGTTTTCAGCTGTGCTAACATAATTGCAAAAGGGTTTTCTAATAATTAGGTGGCAGGTAGCATAGTGGTTAGAGAGTTGGACTAGTAACCGAAAGGTTGCAAGAATGAATCCCTGAGCCGACAAGGTAAAAATCTGTTGTTCTGCCACAGAACAAGGCAGTTAACTGTTCCTAGGCTGTCATTGAAATTAAGAATTTGTTCTTAACTAACTTGCCTAGTTAAAGGTAAAATAAAATAAATGTGCCTTTTTTTTTTAAATGATTAACTTGGATTAGCTAACACAACGTGCCATTGGAACACAGGAGTGATGGTTGCTGATAATGGGCCTCTGTACGCCTATGTAGGTAGATATTCCACTAAAAATCAGCAATTTCCAGCTAGAATAGTCATTTACAACATTAACAATGTCTACACTGTATTTCTGATCAATTTAATGTTATTTTAATGGACAAAAATAATATTTTATTTAAAAAACAATGAAATGTCTAAGTGACTCAACTTTTGAATGGTAGTGTTTTTAAATATACAGTACCAGTCAAAAGTTTGGACACACCTACTCATTCAAGGGTTTTTCTTTCTTTTTCTATTTTCTACATTGTATAATAATAGTGAAGACATCATGTAATAACCAAAGAAGTGTTAAACAAATGAAGATATATTTTTGATTCTTCAAAGTAGCCACCCTTTTGACTGGTACTGTATATTTACATTTTGTTTTATAGAGGATTGGAAATGATGCAGACAAATACATTGATGGAAGCCACAATCTGTCTGCAATATTGAAGCTGATCTCCCCCTAATTATTAATTTTTCTTAATAGGAAAAGAAAGTGTGATCCGGTATGTTTTGAGAGTAGCTTGGTTGGAGTAGGCGGGGAGTGGGAAGGATTGTCTGTCTTTTAGTAAACACTGTCAGCATCCTTTCTAGTCATTCGACCAGAGAGAGGAGAAAAAAGGAGAGAGATAAAAGAAGAGGAGAGACGGCCCCTCTAATATTTCCCTCCGAGCATACAGCTGATAGCATCTGGCACAGGCGAGCTCTCGAGGGAGCACAGTAATGTGTTCCATCAGCGTTTACTACTGAACAAATTAACTAAGACAAGCACCGCTGCCTGAGCCAGCAAAATTCTTTCATTAGCAAAATTATGAAGCCATTATGGAGTACAATTTGGTCCTTTATTCAAGCGCTGCTGCTGGATGGGAAAGGCGGGAGGGCCCGATTCAGGCAGACAGCAAAATGTCTGAGAGGACCGACGCTATAGAGCCTGGGGGTGTTGGTGAGGTTGGTCACACCCCCCCATTGATGGGATAATCAGCATTTGTGACGGTGACTTAAAGGGATAATCCACTGCCAGAAATAAAAATCACGAAACTCCTATGTTCTATTGGTGGACCTCTTGATTTTACTTCAAAGTGATCCGCCTGTGAAAATCAGGAAATTGTATAGGAACGCACTTCATAGCTATATAATTCTCATCACTGGGGGTAAACAGAGATAGGAATCCCATTGGGCAACGAATGGAGAAACATCCCACCCAACTGACTGTCGACCAATCGCATTCACGTTGTCATGTGTTTGCTAAGCTAATCGTCATCCAATGCGATTCTTATTACCTCTACAGGAAAGCAACGTAATGCTGCTCTCGCTCTAGGCAGAGATGCCGTTTATAGCTCAGTGGCAGAGACTAACTTTAAGTTGAACTTGAGACTCCTAAGTTGATAGTGCAGTTTGTACAGGAGATATTACAGCTAGCTAGCTACTTCACAATACTTCATATTGACTTTGGTATTATTGTATAGAAATGTTTTCTAGCTTGTTACCTAGCCAGCCAACCATACCAGGGAGAGAGGGAGCATTGCATTGTGGGTTTTGTAGTAGACTTGAGCTGCAACAGATTTCCCAAAACAGTTTTCACATGATTCTACCAATCTTGCTCTTATGACAAAATGAAGCATTTGTTCACAAAAAATATTGTTGGATATTAGTGTTATTTAACAATGTTAATAACAGGAATTAGTGGTTTGGGGTGGATTATCTCTTTACATAGTTTAAGCAGTGGTCTTGAACGTGTGTTAATGCGCTAGCCTTCTTTTTTTATATTATTTTTTTTTCTTAATTTTACCCCTTTTTCTCCCCAATTTCGTAGTATCCAATTGGTAGTTAGTCTTATCTCTTCGCTGCAACTTCCGTACAGACTTGGGTGAGGCGAAGGTCGAGAGCCGTGCGTCCTCCGAAACAACCCAACCAAGTCACAATGCCCACTTAACCCGGAAGCCAGCCCCATCAATGTGTCGGAGGAAACATCGTGCACCTGGCGACCGTGTCAACGTGCACTGCGCCCAGCCCCCCACAGGAGTCGCAAGTGCGCGATGGAACAAGGGCATCCCTGCCGACCAAAACCTCCCCTAACCCAGACGACGCTGGGCCAATTGTGTGCCACCCCATGGGTCTCCCGGTCGTGGCCGGCTGCACTATTCTTCTCATTAGCCTGTGCCCATAGCTCCTACAATGACATACAGTAGAGACGTTGGACAGAATATAGGCTAGGCAATTTTCATACAGTTCTTTACATTATAAAAAGAGCTTATAGCCTGTACAAAAACTGCCTGTGTCTGTACACCAAGGCCTGCTAATATCATATAGCCTGTACACATTCACTTTGCTACTTTTGATAGATTTAGCTACCCTGTGTGTTTAAGGATTTGCCTCCCTATATCTGTGGGTGTGTGCAGGCTGGGGTTGGTCTGACTATGAATTCCTGTTGATAAAAACCTAATTACTCACCCCACCCCATTCCCCTGTTCCCCTGGACTGGCTCAGAGGGGTCCCAGAGACGCGGTGGTGCATTAAAACTGGTTAGGAAGCCTGGCTCTAATCAATTTGAAGTGATTAGCCAAATCGTTTGCATAATGTGCTTAACGGCAGCATCTGCTAATCAGTCTCAAGACCCTTAACTTGACAGAAGCTTTTTGGGGAACGGGGCGTTCCTCCTTTCCACTTCTCCAAACCACCCTCCTCCTTCCGCCCCTCGTGTCTTCATTCCTTGCTAGTCTAGATACAGCTGGAGAGGAAAAGAGGGAATAGAGTTGCTGAGAGCTACAGTACAACTAGCCAATGCATTAGCAGGGTTGGGTAGGTTACTTCCTAAATGTAATCTGTTGCTTTGTCCTTTTTTTGACTTATTCAGTAACTACATAGACTTAAAGGGGGCAATCAAAAGTGTTTCAGTATGTGTCCATTAGGGTTTGTTTTTTTTAATCATCAGCATGAATTAGATTGAGCAATAAAAGCCCCATTTTTATTCCATAGGCAGGGATCCGCACTACGCGGCTGTCGCAAGAGCAATTTTCTCACTGGCTGTCTACTGGTTTCAAAAACAATGATTGATAGGCAGCTTAAACTTCTTGAATTCAACCATTGTTGGGTTCAAATACACATTTAGATTTGTGAACATCCATCCACAACAACCACAATCCGTAAGGTGCAAATAGCTTAATGAGAGAGCAACAGTGTGATTCACATCAATGCGCTATATAGATATCAATAATAAGTGATATCCGTATCACCGTAGACTACACCACTACTGTCATCCTTACCTCCAAGCATTTATTCAAGTTGGATAATCTTTGGATGCCGACAGCTGTCGCACCTTTGGAAGACATAGCTTGGACTGTAGCCTACAAAAGCCTATTCCTGCTCTCTTCCGGCGATCGATCAAAAACATTTGCTGTGTCATCATAGTGGCCTCTGACTTGTGGTCAGACTCGTTCACGTGGAACAAACTTAAAACTTGCGGCCTTTTTCAATGTTGATTTGAATGTCATTGAGAAAAACAAAGCTTTTTCCGCAAACATCCTTTCTGAATTGAAAAGTAATCCTTGAAGTAATCATCTAGTTTTTCGAAAGTATCTGTAACCCGATTACAATATTTTTGCTGGTAACGGATTTTTTTGTTGTTGTAATCCCTTACATGTAACTGATTACATGTCATCTGTTACTCCCCAACTCTGTGCGTTAGCTCCTAGGGCTAGCTAACTCAATATATTTTCTTTAAACTTCTCTTCTGCTCACCTCTGCTCAGTGCCCCTGTGGCGAACCTTGGTTGCTGCAGCCTTTCTGTCATATGGGTCCCCTGCCGCTAGCGGCCAAAGGCAGCGGAGTGGAGGTAATGTGCAGCGGGCCTCTTCCTGACCCTGGGTCAGTGTTGCCCACCAAACCTTTTACCCTGACCTGGGAACAGTTCCCCCAACACTCACCCCACAAAGCTGGAATTAGCATGCCCACCGCGGGCCTCAACGTGTGTGGCAGAGGTGGCGCCACAGGAGTTAGGGGCAAAGGTTGACGTCCCGTTGCTATGCAGCAACACCCCTATGACTGGTGAGCAGGCGACGCATCTATTGATGTCACTGCTTTAATGGACTTTCTTGAAATATGACGCACACACACCACACACACACCACACAAAAGCCCCTTTTTAAGACACTAACTTTTTACCAAATAATTTTAGGCTTGAAGCCCAAGTATTAATTGAAACAGCTCTTATAGTTCTTGCTGCGGCCCTTCTATTAGACAATTCTTCCCTACTAGACTAGAGGAGGATCTGAGTGCAGATAAAATGGGGGCGAGAGGCGGAAGTGAGCTGTGCTCTAGCCAGTCTGCTGTGTGTACTGTATGCTCTAGTTACCCCCCCCCCCCAGACGTGGTGGTGGCTGTGTGGAGTAAAGTGGGGGCAGCAGTCTGGCTCGCTCAGTTCCAGCCTAATTAACTTGATTTGTTCCCTGCATCTGGCTTCCAGATGTCAGCCTCGACTGTCTCTCTCTTTTTCTCGCTCTCACACTCTGCCTCCCGCTTTCTGCCTCTCGCTCTCTGCCTCTTTCTCTCAGAGACAACACACACACACACACACACACACACACACACACACACACACACACACACACACAAAGCCTCATCAAAGGCCCACCTGAGACTGCTTGTCAGTCACTTCACATATCCAAATCCAATGGGAAAATATGTCTTCGTCTGATACTAACTATAGATTTTCGTGGCTTACATTCTGAGAGTATAGGCCTATATAGGTTCAGCTGTATCAGTGTGGATATTGTAGTAGCCTGGCTTGTCCATGCGGATCTAGAGTCTGTGTTTATCTTCTCCTGGCACCTCTGTCCCAATATTGATAATCTGGGATCTGCCCTATGACATGTACATGCCTAGCGACCATAAAGGCTGGAGCCTGTGAGAAAAGCTCTTTCGTCCCATACGTTTTTTTCTTTCTCTCTCTAATAGAGATTTTTACAAGCTGCATAAATGCTGCTGGGATCGAGAAGTGGTTATATTGCTTTTTTCACACTTCTGTCTGCAGAAGATGTGCTGAAAGGGTGTATGTGTGTGTACATTTTATGTGTGCGTACACTGTACAGTATGTGTGTCCAACTCTGTGGGTGTGTTTTTTTCCCCCATAGGGGTGTGTGTGATGCCAGCCATTGAGTAGTCATGGTGCGTCTGTCTGTCTGTCTGTCTGAATCCTCTTTTGATATTGACTAAGACCAGTCTTTCTCTTCTCTCTCATGCTCCCAGTTTGGCACTAGTGGTGCCAGACTGCAGGGGGTCAAAGAGGAAAAGAAAGAGTTAAATGTAAATGGCGGTCATCCCCCACAGAGCCCTGTGTAATCATTCTGTCCTTTCTCCTCCCCCCTCTTGGTCCCACAGAGAGAACTGGATGCCACCGCCACAGCCCTGGCCAACAGACAGGATGAGAGTGAGCAGTCGAGGAAAAAGCTCATCGACCAAAGCCGTGAGTTCAAGAAAAACACACCAGAGGTGAGTATCTGCTCTGCTTCTGCCTGCTTGTCTTCACACACACACACACACACACACACACACACACACACACACACACACACACACACACACACACACACACACACACACACACACACACACACACACACACACACACACACACACACACACACACACACACACACACACACACACACACACCACAGCAGTAGAGGCACGACAGAGAGGACACGTCTGTGTTGGTGTAACGGACGTGCAGCGTCATAGCTGGACAGACGTATGTGCGTGTATACCCAGTCATCAATGCCTCTATTGTCATCCGATGGGCCGCACCAGGGGGGGTTGTGGGTGGGGTTAGTCAGGGAAATGATGCCCATTCAAGCGGAGGAGACAATGTCCTCTTATTGTTCACAGGCCCTCCCCCCGGCTATTCTTTCAGCTGGTTCCACTGGCATTTCGTGTCATCGTGGGCTGTGTTTATTTACCTTTTGGACACAGTGTCCTTTTGATTGGCTGAGCTCCTCATTTGTTCCTCATTGGATTCCACTTCCCATGCGGTCCAGTTAGCCTATCCTTACATTAGTCCATGTTAGCATATTTTATTAAAGCACCATTCATTACATGGCATTACTTAGGTTACTCTGTGTCCCCTCTTATAAACTTTTACTCTATTCAGGTTTGTCAGTACAATCTGAAACTCTCTGGGCATCCCATCAAAAGATGACCGTAGTAGTCAGTAGTCCCCATCCACCCCCTCAAACTGAACTCGATTACTCCACTACGACCACCTTTTAGGGAATATGCTTGTCGCATGGTTGGTCAAGGCTGTTCTGGCCAGTTTGACCGGCCCCACTGCTTTTCTGTGAAGTCATGTCCTGAATTGGTAAAAACTAGCCATGCGTATGAGGTGTTTTAAGGAGTGAGCGGTTCTTTATTTACAGGAAACTCTGTTGTAGATCTGATTAAGCTGCCAGGGTTTAGGTATGCTGGCAAGGCCTCGGCAACGATGGCACAACGTCCAATAGAGGCTTCAATCAATGATATGTCAACATATTTCGCCACAACAGTGGCGCTTTTGAAACCCTGTCTTTGATGACGAAGCTGTGATGCTAAAAATGGCAGCTGAATTGAAGGCCCACAGTTGTAGATTATAGAACAGATGTTTGATATTTTTTTAAACATTATTTTAACCAAAGAAATATACAAGAAGACTCTTATCCCTTCTACCCTTGGCTCCCTCAACTGTTCCCATTGAAGAGTGACCACTATTTAGCCTATTCTCACCTGCCTCGTCTGTGATTCAACCCTCCTACCACCACTGCCATCGTTTTTGCAGGTTGCCATTTTCTTATGCTCCTAAAATGCATCGTAGCGATGACATAAGCCCTCTATTCAGACAGAAAATGGGCCAATTTTGCGCCGCAGAGTTCCTCAGGGGGGTGGATTAGTTTTCCCCCGAAATCTTGTAAACACCAGGAATGCGTGACACTCCAGCTGTGCGGAGTGGTGCGGTCATTGTGTCCACCCGCCCGCCTAGACTCGCCTCGACATCATGTGACCCTTTTGTGTGGCTCCTCCGTCACCATGGCTCTCTACTCAAACAAAGCTGAGAGAGAGCAAGAGAGGGAGAAGAGAGCACAGAATGCAGAGAGGAGGGGGAGAAGAGAGGAGTGAGTTGACAGCTGGAAAGAGGAGAGCACAGGATAGAGCATGCAAAATAGAAGAAGAACAAACAGACTGCAGGCGGGAGGACCGACGAGTGGATATTACCAGGCACTTCAGCTTCATTTACTACTGTAGTTGATACAGAAGTGTATCCGTTCAAACAATATTGAATTTAAAATGGATAACAAAAAATACTCATCAGATATACTGAATGTACTATTTGACCCGCGTGCAGTCTGACTACGGCTTGGTGTTTCACAACGGGACACACCTGAGTCAGCTTGTCCTCAGGATCCATTCATCTGTTTGGTGGCGTTACAGTAGGCCTCTCTGCCGGCCAGGTTACTGTCATTGTCATTTCATTGGTTCCGTTTTGCCCTTGAGAAAGGCAGTTAACCCCCCAACAACAACTGCTTCCCGGGCGCCGATGATGTGGACATTAAGGCAGCCCCCCCCGCGCCTCTGATTCAGAGAGGTTGAGTTAAATGTGGAAGACACATTTTGGTTGAATGAATTGTTGTACAACTGACTAGGCATCCCCTTTCTCAGTGCACTGCCACCCTTCCCTGTCTGGTCCGTCCTAAACACACACAAGCGCATGCGTGCGCACATGGGCAAAAAACACATGTACAGACGCACACAAAGACACACACGCACAGAGCAGCGCACCAATCCTATGTGCTGTGTCAGCGACAGCCGTGCCATGCCTCATTCTGTGCCCTGATGACCCATGGTGCTCTGGCACACAGAGGCAGACCTACTGCACAGCAGACAGACACAGAGGTCAGGAATGGTGTGACTTTGAAAGCTTGAGGACAACACCTCCACAGGACAGAGGGAGAGGAGAGGAGAGGATAGGAGAGGGGGGTGGACTGAGAACCAGCTTCAATTTGGCTCATTTAAATACTTCCTATGTAGAAGTTCATCACGCCATTCTGAGATGTTCATTCAGTACCTCAGCACTACGCCCCCAGGTTGTTGTTGTAGAATATTCGGAATAAACGTACCAGTTGAAAGTAATGGTAAATGGCAGAATCGTTTTACAATAACCTATTGGATAAGTTGTGTGTTTTGATTTTGTATAAGTCTGTTTGTATGTATGACGTCCCATTGGCAGGTGGTTTCTCTGGTGACTAGAGGCAGTCCGTCTGCAGCAGACAGATTGAGGGTACACTGTCAGTGTTTGGTACAATCATTGGCTCACTGCCCCATTGGGCCCCTTTCTTAGTCAGAGGAGTACGCCCCCAAAGTCATAAACTGCTTAGTCTATGTAACTCCTTGGTTTGAGTTCGTAATAAATTTTTGAAAATGTCCATTGAACCTCAAAGGAATGATGGATCACTTTGTAGAATTGGGCCTTGAATAGGAGATGACACTAATGTGAGTAGAAATTACCAGCGACATAATGTACAGAACGTCTCTTTCGTTACGAGTGACACTGTGTCAGTTCTGTTAATCTATCCACCCTCAGATATGGCTTGAGTATTTTATTTGCGTACTTCAGATGAACCCGTAGTTATTCTGACTGCTCAGAGGAGGCCGTTAGCCAGCCTTGATGAATAATCTCCTGAAATGAAGTCAAGAACAGATGCAAGGATACAGTGCGACAGCAAACACTATTGATATATTTGTTCAGCTGATGCAGTGCTCTACCAAACAAATATAGTCTTGTCCAGGGAAGAGCTGGGATAAGAATGTCAAGGGCATTGTGCTCCTCTCCCCGGCAAGCTCTGTCTTTGATTACGGCAGCCATTGCCCCCACTCCCCTCTTACTTCCCTCCTTTTTTTTTGTCCGAAAATTCCTCCAGAGTTACCACTCCCAATGAGTGTTGATGAATAAATGGACAATAAAAACCTGTTTTGTCTCCGGCTCTAATAAATCAGGCTTCTTTTCCATTTAAACTGTCCAGGGCTACAATTTATGTTTGAGCTTAATAACCCGTTACTAAATTAATCGTGCTGGGGTTTTGGCTGGGAGGCTGTGTTCTCGGGGATTCTGTGAACTCTGTAAGAGAGAAAAAAAAATAGAAAAAAACAACCGATCTGGTTGCCAAAATGGGCCCAGAACCCAAGGTACAAAACATCAAGGGGTTCCGGCACAGAGGTGGAAATTTCATCCCTCTGTCGCTTGGAGCTGGAAAGCTACCTTAATTACTGAGCTGTTCAGAGGGGGCTCAGGGTTGCTAACTCACTCTAGTGTTTCATCTCTCTGAGAGATCACTCTGAGAAGGGGAGTTTTGGCCACCCTCTCAAAGTGCTTAGTGTCTCTTCCTTCTCTGCACTCCTGGTGAAGATATTTTTGGGTTGTTTGGTTCACCTCCATTTTGGCTCAGAGTGCAGACTCGGCTAGTGTTGCTTGTGACTTCTCTCTCACAAACCGTTTTCTGTCTGAAGACTGTAAAATAAGGTATTGATTACTTCAGTTTTTTGTTACAGATTCCACCCGATAACTTCTAAAGGAGTTGTCTGCAATTGAAAATAGGGGGATTTCTACACCTATTTATGCAGTTCATTCAGAAAGTATTCAGGCCCTATGACTTTTTCCACATTTGGTTTCGTTACAGCCTTGTTCTAAAATGTGATTTAAATTGTTTTTCAGTCTACACACAATACCCCATAATGACGAAGCAAAAACTTAAAAAATGTTTTTTTTTTGCACATTTATGTAAGTATTCAGACCCTTTACTCAGTACTTTGTTGATTTTCATCAAGAATCTCTGTACTTTGGTCCATTCAGCTTTCCCTCGATCCTGACTAGTCTCCCAGTCCCTTCCGCTGAAAAACATCGCCACAGCATGATGCTGCAACCACCATGCTTCACCGTAGGGATGGTGCCAGGTTTCCTCCAGACGTGACACTTGGCATTCAGGCCAAAGAGTTCAATCTTGGTTTTAATATTATTTCTCATGGTCTGAGAGTCCTTTAGGTGCCTTTTGGCAAACTCCAAGCGGGCTGTCATGTGCCTTTTACTGAGGAGTGGCATCCGTCTGGCCACTCTACCATAAAGGTCTGATTGATGGAGTGCTGCAGAGATGGTTGTCCTTCTGGAAGGTTCTCCCATCTTCACCTCCCTGACCAATGCCCTTCCAATTGCTCAGTTTAACACGGCGACCAGCTCTAGGAAGAGTCTTGGTGGTTCCAAACTCCTTCCATTTAAAGAATGATGGAGGGCACTGTGTTCTTGGGGACCTTCAATGCTGCAGACATTTATTGGTATCCTTCCCCTGATCTGTCTCTCGACACAATCCTGTTTCGGAGCTCTCTGGAAAATTCCTTCAACCTCATTGCTTGGTTTTTGCTCTGACATGCACTGTCAACTGTGGGAGCTTATATAGACCGGTGTGTGCCTTTCCAAATCATGTCCAATCAATTTAACTTACCACAGGTGAACTCCAATGAAGTTGTAGAAACATCTCAAGGATGATAAATGGAAACAGGATGTACCTAAGCTCAATTTCAAGTGTCATAGCAAAGGGTCTGAATAGTTATGTAAATAAGTTATTTGTTTTTTATTTTTAATACATTTGCAGAACTTTTGAATAACCTGTTTTCACTTTGTCATTATGGGCTATTATTATGTGTAGATTGATGAGGAAAACAATACATTTAATCCATTTCAGAATAAGGCCCGAACTTAACAAAATGTGGAAAAAGGGGAAGGTCTGAATTATTGCCAAATGCACTGTATACTGTTCTTTAATGCATGAGCGTTCCCGGGCCTTTATTTTGGTGGAATGATAAGATGTAACAGGTCATTTAATGAACAAGGGGATTTCTAGCGGCACTATCACTGTTTGACCTCACGGCTGTACAGTGTGGCAATTTGTCTATGTCTGTTAGAGGCCTGATATGTCCACTTTACACCCCCCTTAAAGAGACATGTCCTTCCTATTTTTGAAATGTTGATGCTTTATTGGATAGAGAGACAGTGGGAAAGATAAAGGAGAGAGAGTGTGCTGAAAAATGAGTGTGCCGGATTGGAATCCATGCTGCAGCGGTATATGTGCACCGGAGGCAGCGGTTAGACTGCTAGACGACCCTAGGCCACACGTTCTTTCTCTCTGCTGGAAGGTGCATTTGTTTTCCAACAATTCAATTACGGGGCCTGTTTCTTCTCCTGTTCAATAGGCTTTGTCGCCATCAGAGAGAAATGGACTAAACTCAGGGACACGTTTTGTGGATAAGATTCAAGGGCTTTGAGTAGATTCAATCATTCCAGACATGTCTGTGTGGAAGTGGTTCACCTGATTCTGACAGAGTTCAGGAGTTTTGACTGCCCTTTCAAAGTTTGTCAGATAATATTTGAGTTTGATATTTACCTCGTGATAAAAGGACGCCCTTCTGAGTAAGAGTCTAACCGTATGGCATCACCAGAATTGTGGGAAGACTTCATAAGTGCTTTTGTCAGGTTGACCTACTGTTTTTCATATGAGAGTTGGTAGCTAGGAGGTAACTGCCGGAGAGAGTGTGGACTGAGCTGAGTGTCTGACCTGAATCAAGAGATAGATGACTTCATTTAATTACTGTCATCTGTTTGTTTTGTATCCTGAAATAGAAACCGGTTTCAGCAGCGTACTCTAAACGACCGAGGACGTATGTTTGATATTCAAGAACCCCTGAAATGAATGTTAATCACAGGTCTACCTCAAATTGTTTTGTTGAAGATTTTCAGTCCCCACAGTAGTCAGATATAAAGCCCATCAGGATGAATGCCTTGCATTTGGCAGGAGGACCATCGTCGTCTGCTTGCACATACATTTACATTTAAGTCATTTAGCAGACGCTCTTATCCAGAGCGACTTACAAATTGGTGCATTCACCTTATGACATCCAGTGGAACAGCCACTTTACAATAGTGCATCTAAATCTTTTAGGGGGGGTGAGAAGGATTACTTATCCTATCCTAGGTATTCCTTAAAGAGGTGGGGTTTCAGGTGTCTCCGGAAGGTGGTGATTGACCACAAGTGGGGGGCCAGAGCAGCGAACAGTTTTGACTGGGCTGAGCGGGAACTGTACTTCCTCAGTGGTAGGGAGGCGAGCAGGCCAGAGGTGGATGAACGCAGTGCCCTTGTTTGGGTGTAGGGCCTGATCAGAGCCTGGAGGTACTGAGGTGCCGTTCCCCTCACAGCTCCGTAGGCAAGCACCATGGTCTTGTAGCGGATGCGAGCTTCAACTGGAAGCCAGTGGAGAGAGCGGAGGAGCGGGGTGACGTGAGAGAACTTGGGAAGGTTGAACACCAGACGGGCTGCGGCGTTCTGGATGAGTTGTAGGGGTTTAATGGCACAGGCAGGGAGCCCAGCCAACAGCGAGTTGCAGTAATCCAGACGGGAGATGACAAGTGCCTGGATTAGGACCTGCGCCGCTTCCTGTGTGAGGCAGGGTCGTACTCTGCGGATGTTGTAGAGCATGAACCTACAGGAACGGGCCACCGCCTTGATGTTAGTTGAGAACGACAGGGTGTTGTCCAGGATCACGCCAAGGTTCTTAGCGCTCTGGGAGGAGGACACAATGGAGTTGTCAACCGTGATGGCGAGATCATGGAACGGGCAGTCCTTCCCCGGGAGGAAGAGCAGCTCCGTCTTGCCGAGGTTCAGCTTGAGGTGGTGATCCGTCATCCACACTGATATGTCTGCCAGACATGCAGAGATGCGATTCGTCACCTGGTCATCAGAAGGGAGAAAGGAGAAGATTAATTGTGTGTCGTCTGCATAGCAATGATAGGAGAGACCATGTGAGGTTATGACAGAGCCAAGTGACTTGGTGTATAGCGAGAATAGGAGAGGGCCTAGAACAGAGCCCTGGGTGACACCAGTGGTGAGAGCGCGTGGTGAGGAGACAGATTCTCGCCACGCCACCTGGTAGGAGCGACCTGTCAGGTAGGACGCAATCCAAGCGTGGGCCACGCCGGAGATGCCCAACACGGAGAGGGTGGAGAGGAGGATCTGATGGTTCACAGTATCGAAGGCCGATAGGTCTAGAAGGATGAGAGCAGAGGAGAGAGAGTTAGCTTTAGCAGTGCGGAGCGCCTCCGTGATGCAGAGAAGAGCAGTCTCAGTTGAATGACTAGTCTTGAAACCTGACTGATTTGGATCAAGAAGGTCATTCTGAGAGAGATAGCGGTAGAGCTGGCCAAGGACGGCCCGTTCAAGAGTTTTGGAGAGAAAAGAAAGAAGGGATACTGGTCTGTAGTTGTTGACATCGGAGGGATCGAGTGTAGGTTTTTTCAGAAGGGGGTGCAACTCTCGCTCTCTTGAAGACGGAAGGGACGTAGCCAGCGGTCAGGGATGAGTTGATGAGCGAGGTGAGGTAAGGGAGAAGGTCTCCGGAAATGGTCTGGAGAAGAGAGGAGGGGATAGGGTCAAGCGGGCAGGTTGTTGGGCGGCCGGCCGTCACAAGACGCGAGATTTCATCTGGAGAGAGAGGGGAGAAAGAGGTCAGAGCACAGGGTAGGGCAGTGTGAGCAGAACCAGCGGTGTCGTTTGACTTAGCAAACGAGGATCGGATGTCGTCGACCTTCTTTTTCAAAATGGTTGACAAAGTCATCTGCAGAGAGGGGGAGGGGGAGGATTCAGGAGGGAGGAGAAGGTGGCAAAGAGCTTCCTAGGGTTAGAGGCAGATGCTTGGAATTTAGAGTGGTAGAAAGTGGCTTTAGCAGCAGAGACAGAGGAGGAAAATGTAGAGAGGAGGGAGTGAAAGGATGCCAGGTCCGCAGGGAGGCGAGTTTTCCTCCATTTCCGCTCGGCTGCCCGGAGCCCTGTTCTGTGAGCTCGCAATGAGTCGTCGAGCCACGGAGCGGGAGGGGAGGACCGAGCCGGCCTGGAGGATAGGGGACATAGAGAGTCAAAGGATGCAGAAAGGGAGGAGAGGAGGGTTGAGGAGGCAGAATCAGGAGATAGGTTGGAGAAGGTTTGAGCAGAGGGAAGAGATGATAGGATGGAAGAGGAGAGAGTAGCGGGGGAGAGAGAGCGAAGGTTGGGACGGCGCGATACCATCCGAGTAGGGGCAGTGTGGGAAGTGTTGGATGAGAGCGAGAGGGAAAAGGATACAAGGTAGTGGTCGGAGACTTGGAGGGGAGTTGCAATGGGGTTAGTGGAAGAACAGCATCTAGTAAAGATGAGGTCGAGCGTATTGCCTGCCTTGTGAGTAGGGGGAAGGTGAGAGGGTGAGGTCAAAAGAGGAGAGGAGTGGAAAGAAGGAGGCAGAGAGGAATGAGTCAAAGGTAGACGTGGGGAGGTTAAAGTCGCCCAGAACTGTGAGAGGTGAGCCGTCCTCAGGAAAGGAGCTTATCAAGGCATCAAGCTCATTGATGAACTCTCCGAGGGAACCTGGAGGGCGATAAATGATAAGGATGTTAAGCTTGAAAGGGCTGGTAACTGTGACAGCATGGAATTCAAAGGAGGCGATAGACAGATGGGTAAGGGGAGAAAGAGAGAATGACCACTTGGGAGAGATGAGGATCCCGGTGCCACCACCCCGCTGACCAGAAGCTCTCGGGGTGTGCGAGAACACGTGGGCGGACGAGGAGAGAGCAGTAGGAGTAGCAGTGTTATCTGTGGTGATCCATGTTTCCGTCAGTGCCAAGAAGTCGAGGGACTGGAGGGAGGCATAGGCTGAGATGAACTCTGCCTTGTTGGCCGCAGATCGGCAGTTCCAGAGGCTACCGGAGACCTGGAACTCCACGTGGGTCGTGCGCGCTGGGACCACCAGATTAGGTGGCCGCGGCCACGCGGTGTGGAGCGTTTGTATGGTCTGTGCAGAGAGGAGAGAACAGGGATAGACAGACACATAGTTGACAGGCTACAGAAGAGGCTACGCTAATGCAAGGAGATTGAATGACAAGTGGACTACACGTCTCGAATGTTCAGAAAGTTAAGCTTACGTAGCAAGAATCTTATTGACTAAAATGATTAAAATGATACAGTACTGCTGAAGTAGGCTAGCTGGCAGTGGCTGCGTTGTTGACACTACACTAATCAAGTCGTTCCGTTGAGTGTAATAGTTTCTACAGTGCAGCTATTCGGGGTCTAGCTGGCTAGCTAGCAGTGTTGATTACGTTACGTTGCGTTAAAAGAACGACAATAGCTGGCTAGCTAACCTAGAAAATCGCTCTAGACTACACAATTATCTTTGATACAAGGACGGCTATGTAGCTAGCTATGTAGCTAGCTACGATCAAGCAAATCAAACCGTTGTGCTGTAATGAAATGAAAATGTGATACTACCTGTGGAGCGAAGCGGAATGCGACCGGGTTGTTGAGTGGGAAGTTAATTCGGTAGACGTTGGCTAGCTGTTAGCTGTTAGCTAGCTAGCAGTGTCTCCTACGTTAAGGACGACAAATAGCTGGCTAGCTAACCTCGGTAAATTAAGATAATCACTCTAAGACTACACACTCTAAACTACACAATTATCTTGGATACGAAGACAGCAAAGACAACTATGTAGCTAGCTAACACTACACTAATCAAGTCGTTCAGTTGAGTGTAATAGTTTCTACGGTGCTGCTATACGGTGGACGTTAGCTATGTGGCTAGCTGCTGGGCAGTAGACTACGTTAGGACGACGAAATACGATAATTACGCAATTATCATTGATACAAAGACGGCTATGTAGCTAGCTAAGAAGAAATAGCTAAGATTAGACAAATCAAACCGTTGTACTATAATGAAATGTAATGAAAAGTAATGAAAAGTAATACTACCTGCGGACCGAAGTGCGAATGCGACCGCTCGCTCCAACCCGGAAGTACACCTACTCTTTCCATGACATAGACTGACCAGGTGAAAGCTATGATCCCTTATTGATGTCACTTGTTAAATCCACTTCAATCAGTGTAGATTAAGAGGAGGAGATAGGTCAAAGAATGATTTTTAAGCCTTGAGAGAATTGAGACATGGATTGTGTGTGTGCCATTCAGAGGGTGAATGGGCAAGACAAAAAATATAAGTGACTTTGAACGTGGTATGGTAGTAGGTGCCATGTCAAGAACTGCAACGCTACTGGGGTTTTCACACACATTTTCCCATGTGTATCAAGAATGGGCCACCACCTGAAGGACATCCAGCCAACTTGACACAATGGTGGGAGTTATTGGAGTCAACATGGGACAGCATCCCTGTGGAATACTTTCAACACTTTTTGTAGAGTCAATGCCCCGACGAATTGAGGCTGTTCTGAGGACAAAGGGGGTTGAAGCAACTTAGTGTTTGTTATATTCAGTGTATCTCTGCCATCAAGCTTCCCTCAGTGGTGCCCCATGAATACGCCCACGTATGCAAGTGATCCTTATCCCTCTCTGGCTGTGGCTGTGTTGAAACAGGCTTTGGAGTGGGATTTGCCCGTATGTGGACAGTTTGGGCCGGCAGTGTGAAAGAGGCTTTATGTGATAAACTGCCCTGAAATGGTTGTCTGAGCCGCTTCCACAGTAAAACTATTTAAATAAAGCCATATTCATCCCCCGCCTGTCGAGCTCACATATTTCCAGTTCAGTAATGTATTAGAACCATTGATAGCAGGCCACGTTTAGTGAAAAATATTTTGTCAGTGAATTTCACCACATGTAAATACCTCCACCAGCCTAAGTTGGCCTTTTGATAGGAACTCCATTCCGAGCATTTAATCGTAGCCAAACCCCATGCGTACTAAAAGGGTGTTTACAAACCGTGTGAAAAATACAACTCCTCTGCTCAACAACATCAATAAAATGAGCATGTTGGACACCACAAAATAGCACTGTAGCCATTTGTGGAGACACTGCAGGAGGCAGACGTCTGTTTTTAGACTGGTGTTTTGTATTGATCTGAAATCAGAGTCGACTGAAAACACCGGGGCCTCGGATCAAGTTTAAGGCACCATATTGTAGTACTGTACCTGACAAAAGGACATATGTACATGATCCAATCAATGGGAAAATCAATCAGGGCGGCTGGGAGCAGCATTACTGTGTATAGGACTATTTTTGCTTAGTCGGGTGGCCCCTGTGTTTGTTTGGTCCCTGAGCTTAACGGCCATTGGGGTGTCTTCCCCTGTTGCAGTCGCTCAGCCCTCCACCCAACCAGGCTTTCATCACCCTGTGACTGCGAGCCTACCTGCCAGTCGGCCCCGTCTGCCTGCCTGAGTGCGCTGTGCTGTGCCGGGGGATTTCTGAGGCTGCCATGGCCTATCAGAGGGAGCAGCAAAGTGAGCGTTCCTGACAAAGTGAATATAGTAATTAGGGCTGATCCGTTGGCACGGCGCCCAACCCCTGGCTGACTGGCGTCTCGCACAGTTAATTATAGCCCTCGTCTTTAACACGACGCAGGGATATTTACCAGCCAGACAGCCAGCCAATGAACCAATGAGAGATGAGAGCGAAACTCAGCCGCCAACGCCTCCTGTTCGCCTCTTTGCTTTCAAACCCTGGCTATTGATTTCAGAGGCGGGCCTGGTAATCCAGCCTGACTGGGGAATTTTGTGGGAGGATGGAAGGAGGACAGGAGGGAGAGGTCTGTCTGACTGACTCTCCCAGTCTCCCACACACAGCGTGGCAGGGGGACATCTCCTGGATGAGTGCTACCCAGAGTACTGTACTCTGTAGGGCAGCAGTCTGTCTGACGCATAGAGTCTGCATCTCAACTATGCTAAATGAATGGGCCGAGTGGGTGAGCGAACGCTAACTGCGTAATACAGAGACATCTACATAAATTAGGAGAATATTATGCCTGTGCGCGTGCTTGTGTGGCTGAGGGTCGTTTGTATGTGTGAGGGGTTCATCAGAGAGCCATGGCGTCAGTGACATACACCAGCACACCAGAGTGACCCCTCTTTCTGACCCCTGCCCAACATCAGCCCCCGTCTCTGGTACACTGTGAAAAGAGGGGCCTCTTCCACCCTTCCTACACGCAGCTGTAAATCTGAATTCCAGCTTCGCTCACAGACCCCAAAAGGAATGGAAAGGGTTCCGATATTATAGTTAATCTCTATGGAACTTCCCCACACAAAGACTCTCCGTTTACTGTCTTTAAGCCCCCAGTCATTAGTTATTACCCTGAGCACTGTGCTCACCGAATACAGTTTACTTTTTGTCTTGAATGTCACTTACTGTAACAATATACCCAAATGAATTTCACAATATGTCACAATGCATTGAAGGGTTATGCAAAATGATCTAATCTCAGTTGATTGATTCTGTGCAGATGAGTCATACTGTATTTCCCATAGACCGCTGATGGGAAACTGCTCTTAACAGTGCTTAGGGCTCTGATGATTATGGAGTTTGCCATAACGATTAGGCCTAATTCTCATGCAAATGACTAGGGTTATTGTCATAATTTGTCTTGTTGAAAAAATGTTTTGAGCTTGTAATGCATGTTTGAGCTCCAGCATACCTATACATACCTATAGTGCCTTCAGAAAGTATTCACACCGTTTGACTGTTCCACGTGTTGTTGTTACAGCCTGAATTTAAAATAGATTCAATTGAGATTTGTTGTAACTGGCCTACATACAATACCCCATAATTTCAAAGTGTAATTATGCTTTTAATTTGTTTTACCATTTAATAAATTAAAAGCTGAAATGTTTTGAGTTAAAGTATTCAACCCCTTTATTGTGGCAAGCTTAAATAAGTCCAGGAGTAAAAAATATGCTTAGAAATTCACATAAGTTGCATGGATTCACTCTGTGGTCAATAGTAGTGTCTAACATAATTCTTGAATGACTACTTCATCTCTATGCCCCACACATATATAGTACCAGTCAAAAGTTTGGACACACCTACTTTCATCCAGGGTTTATTTCTACATTGTAGAATAATAGTGAAGACATCAAAACTATGAAATAACACATATGGAATCATGTAGTAACCAAAAAAGTGTTAAATTAAAATATGTTTTATATTTGAGATTCTTCAAAGTAGCCACCCTTTACATTTGACAGCTTTGCACACTCTTGGCGTTCTCTCAAACAGCTTCACCTGGAATGCTTTTCCAACAGTCTTGAAGGAGTTCCCACAAATGCTGAGCACTTGTTGGCTGCTTTTCCTTCACTCTGCGGTCCAACTCATGGGATCGCGTATCGCTGCAGAATACTGTGGTCGACATGCTGGTTAAGTGTGCCTTGAATTCTAAATAAATCAGACAGTGTCACCAACAAAGCACCTGCACCCCCAATGTTCACGGAGGAAAGCACATATTCGTGAGATCATCCGTTCACCTAGTCTGCATCTCTCAAATACATGACGGTTGGAACCAAAAATCTCAAATTCGGACTCATCAGATTAAAGGACAGATTTCACTGGTATTGTGTCCATTGCTCGTGTTTCTTGGCCCAAACAAGTGTCTTCTAATTGGTGTCCTTTAGTAGTGGTTTCTATGCAGCAATTCGACCATGAAGGACTAATTCACACAGTCTCCTCTGAACAGTTGAGATGTGTCTGTTACTTGAACTCTGAAGCATTTATTTGGGCAGCAATTTCTAAGGTTGACAAATCTAATGAACTTATCCTCTGCAGCAGAGGTAACTCTGGGTCTTCCTTTTCTGTGGCGGTCCTCATGAGAGCCAGTTCCATCATCGTGCTTGGTTTTTGCGACTGCACTTATATTCATATCTTAAAGTAATGACGGACTGTCGTTTCTCTTTGCTTATTTTTAACTGTTCTTGCCATAATATAGACTTGATCTTTTACCAAATAGGGCTATCTTCTGTATACCACCCCTACCGTGTCCCAACACAACTTATTGGCTCAAATGCATTAAGAATGAAAGAAATTCCACAAATTAACTTTTTCCAAGGCACACCTGTTAATTGAAATGCATTCCAGTTGACTACCTCATGAAGCTGGTTGAGGGAATGCCAAGAGTGTGCAAAGCTGTCATCAAGGCAAAGGGTGGCGACTTAGAAGAATTTCAAATATAAAATATATGTTGATTTGTTTAACACTTTTGAGGGGGGGGGTTACTACTACATGATTCACTGTGTTATTTCATAGTTTTGATGACTTAGTTATTTCATAGTTTTTATTCTATAATGTAGAAATTAGTTTAAAAAAAAAAAATACCTCTTGAATGAGTAGGTGTGTCCACATTTTTGACTCGTACTGTAATCATTTAAAAAAAATATATTTCACCTTTATTTAAATAGGTACAAGCTCTCATTCTAAATAGAAGAAGTTCTCATTTGCAACTGCGACCTGGCCAAGATAAAGCAAAGCAGTTTGACACATACAACAACACAGAGTTTCACATGAAATAAACAAACATACAATCAATAATACAGGAGAACAATGTATATACAGCATGTGCAAATGAGGTAGGATAAGAGAGGTAAGGCAATAAATAGGCCATAGTGACAAAGTAATTACAATAAAGCAATTAAACACTGGAATGGTAGGTTGTGCAGAAGATTAATGTGCAAGTAGAGATACTGGGGTGCAAAGGAGCAATAAATAAATACAGTATGGGGATGAGGTAGGTTGGATGGGCTATTTACAGATGAGCTATGTACAGGTGCAGTGATCTGTGAGCTGCTCTGACATCTGGTGCTTAAAGCTAGTGAGGGAGGTAAGAGTCTCCAGCTTCAGAGATTTTTGCAGTTCGTTCCAGTCATTGGCAGCAGAGAACTGGAAGGAGAGGCGGCCAAAGAAAGAATTGGCTTTGGGGATGACCAGTGAGATATACCTGCTGGAGCTTGTGCGCATGCTACGGGTGGGTGCTGCTTTGGTGACCAGTGAGCTGAGATAAGGCGGGGCTTTACCTAGCAGAGACTTGTAGATGACCTGGAGCCAGTTGGTTTGGCGACGAGTATGAAATGAGGCCCAGCCAACGAGAGCATACAGGTCGCAGTGGTGGGTAGTATATGGGGCTTTGGTGACAAAACGGATGGCACTGTGATGGACTGCATCCAATTTGTTGAGTAGAATGTTGGAGGCTATTTTGTAAATGACATTGCCGAAGTTGAGGATCGGTAGGATGGTCAGTTTAAGGGGATGTTTGGCAGCATGAGTGAAAGATGCTTTGTTGCAAAATAGGAAGCCGATTCTAGATTTAATTTTGGATTGGAGATGCTTATTGTGAGTCTGGAAGGAGATTTTACAGTCAAACCAGACATCTAGGTATTCGTAGTTGTACACATTTTCTAATTCAGAACCGTCCAGAGTAGTGATGCTGGACGGGCAGGCAGGTGCGGGCAGCGATCGGTTGAAGAGCATGCATTTAGTTTGACTTGCATTTAAGAGCATTTGGAGGCCACGGAAGGAGAGTTGTATAGCATTGAAACTCATCTGAAGGTTTGTTAAGTGTCCATTGAAGGGCCAGAAGTATACAGAATGGTATCGTCTGCGTAGAGGTGGATCAAAGAATCTTCAACAGCGAGAGCAACATCATTGATGTATACAGAGAAAAGAGTCGGCCCGAGAATTGAACCCTGTGGCACTCCCATAGACTGTCTGAGGTCCGGACAACAGACCCTCCGATTTGACATACTGAACTCTATCGGAGAAGTAGTTGGTGAACCAAGCGAGGCAGTCTTTTGAGAAACCGAGACTGTTGAGTCTGCCAATAAGAATGTTGTGATTGACAGAGTCGAAAGCCTTAGCCAGGTTGATGAATACGGCTGCACAGTAATGTCTTTTATCGATGGCGGTTATGATATCGTTTAGGACCTTGAGCGTGGCTGAGGTGCACCCATGACCAGCTCTGAAACCAGATTGCATAGCAGAGAAGTTTGTGAGATTCGAAATGGTCAGTAATCTGTTTGTTAACTTGGCTTTCAAAGACCTTAGAAAGGAAGGGTAGAATAGATATAGGTCTGTAGCAGTTTGGGTCTAGAGTGTCTCCCCCTTTGAAAAGGGGGATGACCACGGCAGCTTTCCAATCTTTGGAAATGTCAGATGATACGAAAGAGAGGTTGAACAGGCTAGTAATAGGGGTTGCAACAATTTCGGCAGATAATTTTTTAAAGAGAGGGTCCAGATTGCCAGCCCGGCTGATTTGTAGGGGTCCAGATTTTGCAGCTCTTTCAGAACATCAGTTATCTGGATTTGGGTGAAGGAAAAGTGGGGGAGGTTTGAGCGAGTTGCTGTGGGGAGTGCAGGGCTGTTGACCGGGGTAGGTGTAGCCAGGTGGAAATGCTCATTGAATTTCTCAATTATTGGGGATTTGTGGGCAGTGGGCAGCTGGGAGGAGGTGGTCTTATTCTCCATGGACTTTAGTGTCCCAGAACTTTTTTGAGTTTGTGCTACAGGATGCATTATTCTTCTTGAAAAGGCTAGCCTTAGCTTTCCTAACTCTCCTAACTAATCATCTGTAAGGTCGATCAATCGAGCAGTGAATTTCCAACAGATGCAACCACAAAACCAGGCAGGATTTCCAATGCCTCGCAAAAAAGGGCACCTATTGGTAGATGTGTAAAAATAAAATAGCAAACTTTGAATATCCCTTTGACATAGTGAAGTTATTAATGACGCTTTGGATGGCGCATCAATAGACCCAGTCACTACAATGATACCTAGTGCCTTCGACTGAGATGTCTTCCGCATGAAGGAAACCGCTCAGAGATTTCACCACGTGACCAATGTTGAATTAAAACAGTTAGAGTTTAATTGCTGTGATTGGAGAAAACGGAGGATGGATATAGTTAGTTACAAAATGACAGTGTGAAACGAAGGAGGCTTGTACAATAAGACAGTAAGGTAAAACTGTAAAAAATGTGGAAAAGAAATTACGTTTTTGTCTTGAATACAAAGCATTATGTTTGGGGCAAATCCGACATCTCCAAGGACAAGGGAGGTTTTTTTTTAGGATAAAAAGAAACGTAATAGAGCTAAGTACAGGCAACATCCTAGAGGAAAACCTGGGAAATTCTGCTTTCCAACAGACACTGGAAGACATTATCCTTTTCAGTTTCAGCAGGACAATAACTTAAAACACAAGGCCAAATATACATGAGTTGCTTACCTAGATGATATTGAATGTTCCTGAGTGGCCTATTTTTTTATATTTTTTTTATATACATAAATTGGCTTGAAAATGTATGGCAAAACCAGAAAATGTCTTTCTAGCAATGGGAAAAAGAAGAAGTGCAAATATTGTACGATCCTGGCGTGCAAAGCTCTTAGACTTTCGCTGCCAAAGGGGATTGAAACGTGTTTTGACTCGTTTGAATTTATTTATATTTATTTATCTGTTATGAATACTTCTATAAATGAGATATTTCTATATTTAATTTGCAAAACTCTTAAAACAATTTAATCATTTTGTACTTCTACATGTAACTGATAAAAATGTGCAATGTCATAAGGTATGAATACTTTCTGAAGGCACTGCAATACAATATAGCACAGCTTTGAATACAACACAGCTTTGAATACAACACAGCTTTGGTGACACCCCAGTCTCAAAAAATGTATTACTATATCTACTTGAAAATAAGGTTTATCCCCTCCTAAAATGAATTTATTAAGATGATTATAACTGTAAATTATACTATTATTATGCCAGCCCTAGCAGTGATAGGTTTAGAGCCCTTTGCCCCCAGAGGTGTGGAGCACAGAGCCAGCTGGGGGAGTCAGTGAGTCGCAGGTCAGTCTATGGTGTTTCCCACAGCACTCCCTTCATCTGTCTATCAGGTGCGGCCATTTTGGGCCTCGTGCGCCAAGCGCATGCCTCAGTGTGCCTCCATACCTGATGGTGCCTCACAGCTGGAACCCTGAGCATAAAACCCTCTGGAGGGGAAAAAAAACTGGTGGAACATGTGGATTGCTGATGCATTTTCCATCTCAAATGCCCCAACTCATGTATTTTTTTTTTCTCTCCCTCTCTTTTTTTTAAGCTCACTTGTTTAATGCACTGGTACATTGCATATCTGCCTAAAGGATTTGGTCCATCTGGTCAGCTAATGCTGGGGTTGATGGAATAGTGGAACTGACAGGAGTTGAGCGTGTGCCATTTCCTCTTCCGCTGGGACTGTGTGATTGCTTTCCACAGACTCACTGGGACAGAAAGAGGTGGGGTTCTTGGGTTTGGAGGACCGTGGGGAGACTGATGGGCATGCGGGCATCCCTCACTGCGGCTATGACAGCATTCAGTACCAGACACTGGATGGCAGCCCAGCCATCATGCCATTCTGCTGCAGGACAGGGCTAAATGAAGGTTTTCTCCATTTGGATCCCTATGAAAGCACCCATTTTGGCTCCAAATCGCCTTGGTGGTATTGCCCATTGTCATGTACTCTGAAGGCATGACAACAATAAGAGTAATCGTTGTTAGACATGAGGCTGGTCTTCGAGTGCTCTTGTTACAAACTAAGGTGTAAGGCCTCTTATTCTAGCAGCTACAGGTACAGATGTGCCATTACTAGCATCTCAAATGACAATCTAGCTTCCATTCAACACGTTTTGGTTTAATTGGTTTCCCTCTACATAAAACAGATTGTTGTTGTATTCCAATGTCTTACTGGCTGTTTACACTTTACAAGCGGCACTCACCTAGCCATGCTAGCATCGCCCTCATGTGGGTGCTAACAAGCTAACTAGCAAGCAAGCAAGGTAGTGCTATGTATCAACAGCCATTGTCAGCCAATCCAGTAGGGGTTGGAAGCTATGGTGAGCTTCAATTTGTTCACTCGCGTTGCAATACCGCGGAGGATTTGAATAAAGTAACATTTTCCCCAACTTCGCTCAACAGTACATCCCTCGTCCACTCCACTTCTCTCGCTTTCCTTCATTTGAAAGTGAATGGCTTCAGATGTTTCACTGCGTGATACAGCTTCCTAGTGTAAACGCAGAGTTACCAGTGCACAGCCCAGACACATGTCATTTCCCCCCATTCATATACAAGAAAGGTTGGTATTACCTGAAAACCTTGCTGTAACCTCTTGGTGCCCCTGTGTAAATAAAAAAATGCACCCACTGACTGACCATAACACGGTGGCACCCACTTTAAATGAAAGCACCTCAGCACCACACAAGATGCTAGCTGGCCCTCCGGTCTACACTGACCGATGGGGGTGACAAGGGAGCTTTGAATCCAAATGAAGAGGGGGGGGCCAGAGTAGTCTCCAGATCAGGCGATTAGAGTAGGAATTGGATAGGGTCCCGCTAGGCTCTAGCCATCCCCCCAGTACGGGGGAATGATTACATAGTGACTGGGATTAGGCCTCTCCCTCTGGAATTCAGCTGCACTCCTCTGCCCCCCCTATAACCAGCATGCCGAGGGGGCCTGGCCATCCGTCTTCCTGTGTCTCCCCTCCTCATTCCAGCAGATAAGATTCCACTAATGCAGCTGGGTCCTGGTCAGTATGGGATGAAGCAGCTCAAAATATTCTGAAACACAAACACACGCACACACACACGCCTGTATGCACACACGCAGTTTGCACCCGTATACACGAGCACACAATTGCTGTCCTCAATATTTGCTTTTGTGACCGTTAGTTTTGAGGCGATATTTGTTTGTTTTGCCTTGAGAGCCGTGTTTTTGTGTGTCTGCACGTGTATGTTGATCATTGGATGTTTTACCTTGAATGAATGTGTAGGCCTACAGCTGTTCGTTGCTGATTTTAATATTAAGCTCGGAACAATTCACATATACACAGAGTGTACACAACATTAGGAACAGCTGTTCTTTCCATGACATAGACTAACCAGGTGAATCCAGGTAAAAGCTATGATCCCTTACTGATGTCACTTGTTAAATCCACTTCAATCAGTGTAGATGAAGGGGAGGAGATGGGTTAAAGAAGGTTTTTTAAGCCTTGAGACAACTAAGACATGGATTGTGTATGTGTGCCATTCAGACGGTGAATGGACAAGACAAAATATTTAAGTGCATTACATTTTTAACAGGGTATGGTAGTAGGTGCCAGGCACACCGGTTTGAGTGTGTCGTGTCTTTACTATAAATAAATTGAATACTTAGTTTTTATCAAAGATTCCTGTAATTAGTATTACGCGATTAAACTGAATAATCTTGTAACTGTAATTAACTAGGAAGTTGGGGCACCAAGGAAAATATTCAGATTACAAAGTTATAATTTCCCAATATAACCTTTCAGATATTTTCATATCTGATCAATAGTCTTCTGATTAATTATTTATTTATTTTACCTCACGTTAGTCTCATTCCAAAGCAGATAACCAATGTTGTTGGTTATCTGCACGAACCCAGTCTTCACTATGAGCCATCCATACATCAATTGTCTTAAATCATTTATTTATTACTAACTAAGTAATTCACAGAAATGCATAAACAAACAAACAAACATGATAAATGTGGTTACATGAAATGATAGGAAAATGTGCCCTAGTGGGCTGACCCGGCATTGCGGCTTGTTAGACAAAGGAGAAGTGGGGGTCGACTAAGAAGTCACTACAGAGTTAATAATTATAACAATTGAAATGTTAATCATTTACACATGAACGCTCACTCATTCAGGAACAATTGCAATCAATATATATATTTACGCTCAGTGTGTCGTCTTGATCGCTGGTGAAAAGTCTTTCTTTTGTAGAATTGTCCGTCTCTCTCTCTCTCTCTCTCTCTGTCTTGGTTAGAGGGGATAGTTCAAAGTGACATTCGCTATAGAATGGATGTTTCGGCAGTTGTCATTCTTCGCGTTCAATGATACCGAATTCCTAACTGCAAACTAGTAATTAATATCAAAGACTTGTTCTCATTCTGTCGGTATCGATAGTCTAAGAGTTTAACCACGTGGTATGGTTAAAAGATTCAGCAATGGTCTGCAACCTTTAGCCATCTCGTCATTGAGGTAATTGAGGTAAGAAGAAAAACATGGTCTCTTGATAATTTCTCAAAGTTGGGTTTTATTCGGAATGGCAGAAAAGGGCTGTCCCAGGATGTCTGACCCTAACTGGGCTCAGGGGCGGTCCTCTGATTTAGTTCAAATCTAATTCCCCTTTTGAGTTTTCCTTCATTAAACAGTCCAAAATCACATTGTAAAATTGTGTAAACAGTATCATACTCATTCATTCATCTTATACAACAATTAGATGTAAACCTTATATCTGGGGCTATTATATAAACAGCGTTATGGTAATGTGGCCACAACGTCTCCCATGAGCTTCCCAAGTTGTGACAAACGGACCAGTTCGTTGCTGGATTCTTACATTTACATTTACATTTAAGTCATTTAGCAGACGCTCTTATCCAGAGCGACTTACAAATTGGTGCATTCACCTTATGACATCCAGTAGAACAGTCACTTTACAATAGTGCATCTAAATCTTAAAGGGGGTGAGAAGGATTACTTATCCTATCCTAGGTATTCCTTAAAGAGGTGGGGTTTCAGGTGTCTCCGGAAGGTGGTGATTGACTCCGCTGTCCTGGCGTCGTGAGGGAGTTTGTTCCACCATTGGGGGGCCAGAGCAGCGAACAGTTTTGACTGGGCTGAGCGGGAACTGTACTTCCTCAGTGGTAGGGAGGCGAGCAGGCCAGAGGTGATCTTTTACACTTTCTCCGGAACATGAAATTTGTTCGTACCTCAAGTTCTGTGGAAGGATTTCCTTTGTCTCCATGAAAAACTACTCTCCATAACTGTGTGTCCATGAGGTCTTCTCAGGAATTTACGACCTCTGACCACAGCAGTCTAGTTGAAGGAGGCAAGGGGGAGGCAGGGAGAGGGGGATGAGCTTGCTATACCCAAAGAGGCCAATGTCATGACATTACCCCCCCTGGTGGTTTGGATCTTGTTTGTCCTGCAAGTTACAAATCAATGTAAAATCATGAATACGTGATGTCCTGTTTGGAGATCATTGTTGCAGTCCCCTCTGGTGGTTGAACTTGGTACGCTTCTCTGAAAGCGGAGCAGTCCACCACAAGGATGTCAGTTGATGTCCGGTTGGTGATCGCCGTTGCGGTCCCTTCTAGTGATGTACCTTGGTAGGTTCCCTGGAAGCTGCAAAGTACCACAGGGAGGGCCAGGGGATGTCCTGGTTGGTGATCGCCGTTGCGATCTGGTGGTTTACCTTGGTAGGCTCCCTGACAGCGGGGCATGCCGCCACAAGGATGGGCCATGGGTGTCCGGTTTTGGCGTCGCCGTCATCTGGTTGTCGTCCAGACTGGATGATCTGGGCAGTAACTTGGGCAGATGTTAACAACGCACACACACTCATGAAATATAGATAATTACATTTATGCCCCAATGAGAGGGGTTGTGGCACTAAGTGATGGTTGTATGGGGACTTTGTTTATGGCTCTATCACTTCCTAAGTGTCAAAGGAACTGAACCAAAAAGGAATGGAAGCATAAACAAAAGATATACAAAATATAGTTCTCACACAAAAATCATCTAATTGGACTGTATTCTATATATGTCCAATATTTTGGCAAAATGACAATCTTGGCATTGTCTCTAATGCCATATCTAGGGTTTTCCTACTTGGTGTGTTGCTTAGGCACTATCCTAAGTTGATAACTATATAATACGTTTACAGCTGTAAGGCACTAGTTTTGGGCAGTCTACAGGGATGACCCATGGACTTCTGGGAAGAAAACTGGTGAGTGCTGTAGAGTCAAAGGCCTAGAAGTAAATGTTCAACTTTATTTACTACGGCTGGTATTTTGCTTGGACACTGAAGTGATACTAGCATAAATCCTAATTGGATGTTCCGTTGTGCATGTGCGTTTATGCTTACACAAGCGCACATGTCAAGGGAAGAAAGCCAAGTATCCTGGCAGATTACAACTTGTTCAGAATGAGTCTGACGTAGTCAGGTAATTTTCAGGTCAATGCCTGGAGGTCAGTCAGAATTGGTGTCGAGGGAGTCTGTAGTAGTTTTTACTACAAGTCACTGTGTCTTCCACTATTGTAGTGGCGATAGGTATGAAGTCTCTTTCATAGCTATGTTATCCACGTGAGGAGCTAACCTCACGACGGAAGTACTCTTTTAAGTATTGGACCAGTCGTACGTGGTGTGATCGTGGTTAATGATTCTAATAATTTTCCTCCTGAATGGAGGATTCTATTTATTAGTGAGATGTGTGTTAATCCTTGGAAGAGTGCCCTGGAGATTCCCTTCCACGTGTTGCACTCTGAGTGACTCCTATGTCGCTATTGTCAAGGGTAATTTTATTGGTTAGGTCTCTAACCTCCTTACTGATTGTAGCTGGACTGACTGTTGCTGGTATTGGTACTGGTGCTCAAAGGGACCAGTTATCCTACTGATTTATTCTGAAATATTATACTACCGGAACACATGATTGGAGCATTTTACTAGTTGTATTGTAGTTGAACCTACACATGGCAAGGAATGATTATTGTTGCCATTTGTTTTGGAGGTGGACAAGTCCACTGGACTTCCTTTACGACCAGTGTGGAACACCTCAGTACTATCTTAGATGTGTTCTAAGATAATCCCCGTCTCGGGGCCTGTCTGCTCCTCACTGTTCTCATGGGGGAGTTTACAACTAGATTTGATTTATGCTCTGGCGGCCTCGTACGTTGTTGTCTGTAGTCTCATCATGGGTCTGGGCTACTATTTCCCCCCTTTGTCTCGGGACCCCACCACCAGCGGGTGGTGTTGGTGTATGAGGCGCAAATGAAAAGGTCGGACCCTATGTACGAGTTGTCAGCGGCCGCGTTGTTATGAGAATGGCTGTAACCTTTCAACCAAATCTCTTGGTGTTTCAAAACGCTCAGTGGCTGAAGAGGCATGTCTGTCACCACCGCGTCCGCGTGTGGCAACCTCTTCAGTATCTGCGAACTGAGACGAGGATATCGGTCTGTGATATCGCAAAGTGTTTCACCAGTGGGAGTACTCGGGTCAGTTGCTGGACTGACGCCATTAGTGACATTGTAAGGGGTGACCGTCCACAACAAAGCGGAATGTGTATAATCGGAAACAGAGTATACTCTGCGCATCAATGTTTTTCTTGCTGAGATGGCCACAGTGCTTCCGGAAGTGTCCGAAGGGCAAGAGGAGTTCATCTCACTACCGTATTGCACGACTGCAAGGAGGAGGGAAGTTGCGTATTCACAGAGACTGCTGGCTCGAAACCATGAAAATAATTTTGAATCAGGTTGGCTGATGGAATGTGTCCAGATATCATAATATCTCCTTGGATCGGATTCTGCCCCAAGAGGTTTCTAAACGTATTTTTCCCAAGTGGTCCTTTCGACAGATACCCCTCGTGAATGCCTGCGTTGCAGCTACCTTTAGGGGAAGACAGTGTGGTCAGTGGAGAAGGCAAAGTGGCCTGTGCCAATCCATCAATGGGAGTAACCGATCCATCAAGTCTGCTCCAAGTAGCAGGGTTACAGTTTCGAGGCTGGTAATAACATACACAGGGTGAACGAGCGATACGTCCTTGAAGTGTAGTTTCAGCATGACTCTCAATGTGAGAGGCGAGGTAGACTGAGTGGTAGTCTGAGTGACCCCTCTAAGTGTAGTGTCGCATCGTTCCACTTTTAACCAACGTTTAGTTGGCTTCAAAGCCCCTTTAAGATAATCAAACAATGTTTGTCCTCCAGGACTGTTTCCAGGTATGGCTGTTTAGATTTGTGGTTAGTGGACATATTCCCCACAAAGTGGAGTGGTCGTTGGCAACGACGTGATGTGCCATTTCTGTTCAAGGTGGAAGCAGATTGACTTTTCCGATTTTGAGTGGGCTTGGCTTTAACAAAGCGTTTGACATTTTTCTTCGCAACCTGTGTATCAGAGTCTATAGACAAAGACCGGGGGCTTGTTTCTTGATCAAGCGCACCCTGGATTGGGTCTTGAATGAGAGCGGGAGAAATTAGAACTTTAACGTCCTTGCTATGGGTGTGAATTCCTGCGGACCTGGTGTCCGGTAATTCCCCGCTTAGTCCTTGTGATTTATCTTTTACCCTTTTCTCAAATTGTTCTCGCTTTAGTTCTTCCTGTAGTGGAACTTCTACGTTTTGATCGTCCTTCACCCCTTTGTTACCCTTGTGCTCTGACACTTTGTGTGGCCTGGGTGCAGGAACGTAGCGAACAGGTCGATTGTAGCGGTAGTCATGTTGATGGCGACGTACTTTACAGTTATTTCGACCGCGGAGGTTATTGGAATCATGGTTTTGTGGTAGAAACTGTTGTTGTGCGTCATCTCTCAATGCTCCAATACCTGATACATGTTCGACAGGAACATTTGTTTAAATGGTAACAGGTCTTCCATGCCTGTTTCAGTGAGTAGGCCAAAGTAAGCTGAACGAAGCCTATGATAGTAAGCTTGTGGGTGTTCGTTCCGAGCTTGTTTGACGGTGTTAGCCAGTGAGCTATCGTGTTTGCGAGTCGCAGAACCACTGAATTCTAATTTGAATTCTAATTTCAAAGCTATGGCAAGTTTAGCGTAGTCGTTTAGCACGTGTTGCTGTTGTAGACGAATGAACCTTGTCACGTGTCTATTCGACGTTCGCTTCAACAGGTAAACCCTGTCAGAACCCGTAGCGTTTGGGTAGCCATCCAACGCGTCCTCTATGTCAGCTAGGAACGTCTCAGTATTGTTTGGCTGACCTGGAACAGGGTCAAAGTTGGGGAAATTCTTGATGAGTTTGTCAAGGTATTCCGTGCCAAGCGGGCGGAGAGGCAGCCTAGTTGAAGGAGGCAAGGGCGAGACAGGGAGAGGGGATGAGCTTGCTATACCCAAAGAGGCCAATGTCATGACAAGTATGTCAAGAACTACACCACTTTTCACTCTGAACAGTTTCCTGTGTGTATCAAGAATGGTCCACCACCCAAAGGACGTCCAGCCAACTTATGACAACCGTGGGAAGCATTGGAGTCAACATGGGTCAGCATCCCTGTGGAACGCTTTTGAAATTGAGGCTGTTCTGAGGGCAAAAGAGGGTGCAACTCAGTATTAGGAAGGTGTTCCTAATGTTTTATACACTTAGTGTCTACATGGCACCCAAGACATTTATCCATACTTGTGGGTCTGAAAAAGAAGGCACGATTCAAAACCCCTTGGGAGAGTCTGATAGAGACGGTCTTTTTCCAAATATGCCATTTTATGTTAATCTAAGGCTATAATGAATAGTTTGTTTGTTTTGCGTTTGTTTATGACTATGCATGTCTAATAGTGTCTGTCTCTCATTATGTCTGCTTGTGTGTTACAAAGTCTGGGTCTTGTGTGTGCGTATATGTGTGTACAGGCGCCCCCTCCCCTCCCCTCTCTGCGCGTCATCTCCCTCTGTGGGTGGTCGAAGGAGATCTGGTTTCAAGGCGGGCTGGAGGGAGGCTGGCTTCTGTCACTCAGAGGAGGGCCAGAGCTCTGTCATGGTCGTCGTCCCCCTCTACACACACCCCCTGTGTTACCGCTGCACTCCCCCAGCCCAGGTTTTATATTTACACAGGCTCCTCTTACATCCAGTCAACAGTGTGCTTGCCTTTCCTGTGCTTTTCATCACCAGTCCCCCACTGGCCCCCATATGTCCCCACTCACTGATGACAGCCAGCCCCCCTCTTTGTCTGTGTGTTTCGCCATGTCTCATTTAAATATTTCCTTTAAAGTCCCAGTGCTATCAAAAATGTGATTTTTCAGTTTTTTTATTTATATTTCCACACTGAGATTGGAATAATATTGGTAAATTATGATACCTTTTTAGTGTAAGAGCTGTTTGAAAAGACCACCTGAAATCTCAGCCTGTTTTGGTGGGACGGAGTTTTGGCTTGCCTGGTGACATCACCGGGCTTTAAATCAGTGAAAGGCCCAGTGCAGTCAAAAATGTGCTTTGCTGTGTTTTATATACATTTCCACACTGAGATTGGAATAATACTGGGAATTGGAAAATTATGATAATGTTTAAATTTTTATTAGTCTTATGTACAGAATACACATGGTATACACCGTCCAATGAAATGCTTACCTGCGGGTTCATTTTTGACAATGCAACAATAAGAAATAATAAAAGATAAGAATACAAACATAAAGTAAATGGCTCAGTAGAATAGAATAAACCTTTTATCAGTATAGTACAGGAAGGCACAATTTATAGTCCAATATTTACATGTGTTTTGGGGAAGGGGGGATTGGGGGGATTGGGGGGCAAGTATTTAAAATGTGCAGTATTTAGCAATCATAATACGAGTCTGGTAGCAGCAGTTGTGTGTGTGTGTGTGTGTGTGTGTGTGTGTGTGTGTGTGTGTGTGTGTGTGTGTGTGTGTCATGTGTGTGTGTGTGTGTCATGTGTGTGTCATGTGTGTGTGTGGCATGTGTGTGTGTGGCATGTTTGCTGAAGTGCAGAGAATCAGAACAGGTGGTCAGTCCAGTTCAAATGTTCAGCAGTCTTGTAGATACCAACAGCCTCAGAGACAGTTTCTATCAGACCTCATGCCCTTTTAATGTAAGAGCTGTTAAAAAAGACCGCCTGAAATTGCAGCCTGTTTTGGTGGGATGGAGTTTTGGCCTGCCTGGTGCCATCAACAGGCTGTAAATTAGTTAATAGACCAATAAGAAAGAGTTCCAAACATCTCTGCCAATAACCGGTAGTTTTTTAGTTTTCCCCTCTCAAATCAGATCAATCCCAGACAGTCCTAGAAAATCTCTTACTTGAGAAATTGCTCTTTGCTAAGAAGCTATTTTTATTTTCCATTGTCTTTTGCTGGGCTCTGTTTGGTACGTTTTATAAATATACAGAAGAGGTACATAAATCCTTCTGTCTCCCCTGAATGAAATGTGTGCGTCAAAGAGTTCAAGGTTGCAGCGATTATTACAGTGCTAAATGCAGTGTCTGTTGGGAAGCCTTTTCAGAACCCATTAGCATGAAACACAGGCAGTTAAACGGCCCCTCAGGTGGGCCACCCGAAAAGTCACAAGTGCTCTACCTCGGAGGAGAGAATGTGTAAAATCCTGCTGGTAGTTTCTCAAAGTCACTGTGAACTTCAGACTGTTGGACTTTTCGAAAACCCATCCCTCCTTCTGAAGGACATAAGTGGTTAGCAGTTAAAATCAAACACTGTTCATAGTTTTTTTTTTAAAGGTATCACCCTCCATTTTGTTTGGATAAAGATGGTTTTTCTGCTAAAATAGCACTAGCTAGCTATCTTGGTCCACTGTGTAAGCACATTTGGAAACCACAATGCAGCTGGATGCTTTGAGGTGGTTTAAAATCCAGACTTAACCCTTTACCTCAGCAAGAACAAGACACTTCACAGAAGACTGGGTCAGTTTAGACTACAGGGATGTTGTGGTAGGTGTGTGTGTGTCCGGGCGGATTGGCCATCTGGCAATTCTGGAAAATGATGTTTTTTTGTGGGTGGGCTGGTCGAAATTTGAGACGGACAAAAAATATTTTTGACCTCACTTCAAAGTCAGGGCCCTAAGGCTCACAAAATCATTTTTAGACCCAAGCCATCCACTGTACCCGGACTTTGAACTACTCCTCTCTGGGCACAGGTATAGGGCACCCCTCAGCAGGAAAAACAGAACTAGATAATCATTTGTGCCAGGTGTGATATCCCTCGTAAATAGCTCAGGCTAATGTTCCTATCAACTCCGTAAGGCCAGCAGGCTAATCTTTAAAAAAAATGTTTTATTTCTTTATTTAATATAATTCTATATATGTTTTATTATTGGTATGTAACTGTTATGAAAGTTGTATTGTCAATTTTGTTTTGTATTTAAACGTGTACATGACACTGCAACAAAATTTCCCCATGGGGACAATAAAGTCAGGAAGTACGTAAGTCCTATTCTTTTTTTTAGGTGGCTATAACCATGTGGTCAAACAGTAAAGTGCATTATCCTCACGACTCCTGTAAGTGTCTTCCCTGTCTCTGTACCCTCGCTGGGCCTGCCGCTGCAATAAGCCAGCCACTCTTCTCTCCCCCCATGCACTCGAGAGAAAAATGTATTCTGATCATATAGCATTTAAAAATGCAATTGTGGGAAAAACACTGCTTTGGAAGCTTCGTCCCCTTGTCCCTGTCGAAGAGAGGATGGTCTCAGTTTTCTGTAGGTATAATTTGTATTTCTCTCTCATTTGTCATTATTCAGCTCAATATCAACTATTCTACAAACAAATATATTTGATATGGCTTTGAGATATGGAGGGTGGGGGGGTGCTAGTCAATATTAGATATGTGTACCTAATGTTTGGTATATCCAGTGTATTTAGACTTAGAAATCTAGTTATGAGTGTCATCTTCCTCAAGTGTTGTACCCCTAATTAATTTGCCTCTGATAATAGATTGTATGTAGATGTATGTAATTTATCTTTATTGTTCTATTTGGACAGTGAAATAGCAGCTGTAGTCTAATTGTCAACTGATAATTCATGACATAAACTGGATTAGGTTGCACATCCACATATATTGAATCATGCATTCCTTCTTGGACATGTTATATGAAACAACTTTTTTAAATACCTCAGTAGCCTATTTATTATATTTCTTAAAGGCACAGTGCAGTCAAAACCATGATTTCCTGTGTTATATATATCCACACTATGAGGTTGTAATAATACTGTGAAATTGTTAAAATTATGATAATGCCTTTTTAGTGTAAGAGCTGTTTGGTGGGAGGGAGTTCCAAATATCTGCCAATAACAGCACATTTTCAGTTCCCCACTCAAACCCCTCCTAGACAGTCCTAGCAAAATTCTTGCTTGAAAAATTGCTCTTTGCTAAGAAGCTATTCTTGTTTGTTTTTGGTTTCAATTGACATAGTCAATCACACTAAGGTATTTAATTGTGATTTGGGTCTGACCAAATCATGGACTGGTGCCAACAATGTTAGTGGCACCAGTGACAAGGGAAACCTGTTAGTCTGGAGCCCTGTAACAGTAATTAACACTTAATGGTAGGTGTTGATTCAGGGGAACGCATATGTGACTCACCACCTGGATTCAGTCTTATGTAGCAAAATTTGAAATTGTGTTTTTTATATTGGATAAAAGTAGAGACTCGGAGCTACAAAATGGTATATTATATACTGCATTTGTGAGGAACAATGGGAAAGTAATTCTGCTTTGAAAGTTATTTTAAAAAATATATATATATTTCACCTTTATTTAACCAGGTAGGCTAGTTGAGAACAGGTTCTCATTTGCAACTGCGACCTGGCCAAGATAAAGCATAGCAGTGTGAACAGACAACACAGAGTTACACATGGAGTAAACAATTAACAAGTCAGTAACACAGAGAAAAAAGGGGAGTCTATATACAATGTGTGCAAAAGGCATGAGGAGGAAGGCGAATAATTACAATATTGCAGATTAACACTGGAGTGATAAATGATCAGATGATCATGTACAGGTAGAGGTATTGGTGTGCAAAAGAGCAGAAAAGTAAATAAATAAAAACTGTGGGGATGAGGTAGGTGAAAATGGGTGTGCTATTTACCAATAGATTATGTACAGCTGCAGCGATCGGTTAGCTGCTCAGCTAGCTGATGTTTGAAGTTGGTGAGGGAGATAAGTCTCCAACTTCAGCGATTTTTGCAATTCGTTCCAGTCACAGGCAGCAGAGTACTGGAACGAAAGGCGGCCGAATGAGGTGTTGGCTTTAGGGATGATCAATGAGATACACCTGCTGGAGCGCGTGCTACGGATGGGTGTTGCCATCGTGACCAGTGAGCTGAGATAAGGCGGAGCTTTGCCTAGCATGGCCTTGTAGATGACCTGGAGCCAGTGGGTCTGGCGATGAATATGTAGCGAGGGCCAGCCGACTAGAGCATACAAGTCGCAGTGGTGGGTAGTATAAGGTGCTTTAGTGACAAAACGGATGGCACTGTGATAAACTGCATCCAGTTTGCTGAGAAGAGTGTTGGAAGCAATTTTGTAGATGACGTCGAGGATCGGTAGGATATTCAGTTTTACGAGGGTAACCTTGGCAGCGTGAGTGAAGGAGGCTTTGTTGCGGAATAGAAAGCCGATTCTTGATTTGATTTTCGATTGGAGATGTTTGATATGGGTCTGGAAGGAGAGTTTGCAGTCTAGCCAGACACCTAGGTACTTATAGGTGTCCACATATTCAAGGTCGGAACCATCCAGTGTGGTGATGCTAGTCGGGCATGCGGGTGCAGGCAGCGATCGGTTGAAAAGCATGCATTTGGTTTTACTAGCGTTTAAGAGCAGTTGGAGGCCACGGAAGGAGTGTTGTATGGCATTGAAGCTCGATTGGAGGTTAGATAGCACAGTGTCCAATGACGGGCCGAAAGTGTATACAATGGTGTCGTCTGCGTAGAGGTGGATCAGGGAATCGCCCGCAGCAAGAGCAACATCATTGATATATACAGAGAAAAGAGTCGGCCCGAGAATTGAACCCTGAGGCACCCCCATAGAGACTGCCAGAGGACCGGACAACATGCCCTCCGATTTGACACACTGAACTCTGTCTGCAAAGTAATTGGTGAACTAGGCAAGGCAGTCATCCGAAAAACCGAGGCTACTGAGTCTGCCGATAAGAATATGGTGATTGACAGAGTCGAAAGCCTTGGCAAGGTCGATGAAGACGGCTGCACAGTACTGTCTTTTATCGATGGCGGTTATGATGTCGTTTAGTACCTTGAGTGTGGCTGAGGTGCACCCGTGACCGGCTCGGAACCCAGATTGCATAGCGGAGAAGGTACGGTGGGATTCGAGATGCTCAGTGACCTGTTTGTTGACTTGGCTTTCGAAGACCTTAGATAGGCAGGGCAGGATGGATATAGGTCTGTAACAGTTTGGGTCCAGGGTGTCTCCCCCTTTGAAGAGGGGGATGACTGCGGCAGCTTTCCAATCCTTGGGGATCTCAGACGATATGAAAGAGAGGTTGAACAGGCTGGTAATAGGGGTTGCGACAATGGCGGCGGATAGTTTCAGAAATAGAGGGTCCAGATTGTCGAGCCCAGCTGATTTATACGGGTCCAGGTTTTTCAGCTCTTTCAGAACATCTGCTATCTGGATTTGGGTAAAGGAGAACCTGGAGAGGCTTGGGCGAGGAGCTGCGGGGGGGCCGGAGCTGTTGGCCGAGGTAGGAGTAGCCAGGCGGAAGGCATGGCCAGCCGTTGAGAAATGCTTGTTGAAGTTTTCGATAATCATGGATTTGTCGGTGGTGACCGTGTTCCCTAGCCTCAGTGCAGTGGGCAGCTGGGAGGAGGTGCTCTTGTTCTCCATGGACTTCAGTGTCCCAGAACTTTTTGGAGTTGGAGCTACAGGATGCAAACTTCTGCCTGAAGAAGCTGGCCTTAGCTTTCCTGACTGACTGCGTGTATTGGTTCCTGACTTCCCTGAACAGTTGCATATCGCGGGGACTGTTCGATGCTATTGCAGTCCGCCACAGGATGTTTTTGTGCTGGTCGAGGGCAGTCAGGTCTGGAGTGAACCAAGGGCTGTATCTGTTCTTAGTTCTGCATTTTTTGAACGGATCATACTTATCTAAAATGGTGAGGAAGTTACTCTTAAAGAATGACCAGGCATCTTCAACTGACGGGATGAGGTCAATGTCCTTCCAGGATAAAGTTGATAAACTTGTAAACTCGATTTTGAGAAAATGCCCTCATTCATCATATACACCCTCTTAAGCTTTAGCCCCACCCATCTAGTTTCACCTCAGATCGTTCAGAGCGCACACTTTACCCTCTGGCCAATGATTTGTTGACCTCTGGATAACTTGAAAACAGCCTAACCAGCACTGCTGTCAATAATTTTTTGCCGACGTTAACTGACACCGGGTGTTGCACACTTTAGCTTAAGACGTGTAGCTAGCTAGCTAGCTAGGTAAACAATGAACCTAGCTAGGTAAGCAACGTGTAAGGTCGCGTAACGTTAGCTAATGAGCCAGCCAGCTAACGTTAGCTAATTAAACAACAATGAACATAGTTCCAAATCACTTTCTGTCAAAACTACAAATGTGTAATATCTAAAAATGTAGCTAGCTAACGCTAGACTGATTTAACCGTATATATCATCATGCATGATGGATGCGTCTCCCTGTCACGGATGCCAAGCCACGGTTGCCCTTAGTTTGAAGATGTATTCCTGAGACAGGTGTCCATCTCTTTAGCTATCATACTCTAATTCCACTGATTTTCAAAATTCGATCTTCCAGAAAGGGAAGGGCAAAACTTATGCAGCTCCACACACAATACATTTAAAAAAGCTGCGTTCGACAGGATTACCAACACAGACTGACCAGCTCAAATAGACAGAAGCATTATTTTTGGCAGACCATTCCGAACTCCTCTCTCGGCATGTCCAGCCCACTCATTATCTCAGCCAATCATGGCTAGTGGAAAGGTTGCTGTTCTTTCTGTGGCTTAACCAACAAGGCTCGTAATTTAACAATTGTATTCTTATTTACACATGGCATAACATTTTTATTAAGGCACATTAAAGTTAAGGCACATGTTCCAGAAGGCATTTCTGCCCAAAAACGCATTTTGATGAAATATATATATTTTTTAAACATTAAAATGTCTCCTGTGAAGTCGTGACTTGCGACATACGCCTAGTTTCCTGAAACAGGTCACATATGACAGGCACTAATTTGCAATATGTAGCCTAAGTCATTAGCTTGGCTTTTATAACATATAAGACAGACAGAGAACAAGAAGACGCACTGAGTGACAGCAGAGAAGATGCTGAGACCGATAGACAGAACAACAGGGAGGCAAACAAACGGCTAGAGCAGTGGCAAAGTTGTAGTGGTTGTATCTCCAGTGGTGTTTTTACATATTGTATTTGTTTTAAACAGAGAAGGAGTGCCGTGTCTCACCAGTCACTGGTACGGAAATAGTTAAGAAACACACTGTACTGACCATGCTACTGTATGTGTCAGCACGACTGGGTGTAATTGCAGGGATTGGGTGTGTATGGCTGGTGGCCCGCCGTTTGGAGTGGGGGATGAGTTGGCAGTGCGTGCAGTGATGTGGTGTGGACAAAATGCCAATGCCGAATTCTTGTCTCAGTCCGCCCCTGGTGCATCAAATCTCATTGGTCACATACACATGGTTAGCAGATGTTATTGCGAGTGTAGCGAAATGCTTGTGCTTCTAGTTCCGACAGTGCAGTAATATCTAACAGTAATATCTAACAATTCCACAACAAATACCTAATACACACAAATCTAAGTAATGGAATAAGAATATATACATATAATATAAATATGAGCAATGACAGAGCTGCATAGGCTAAGATGTAATAGATAGTATAGAATACAGTATATGCATATGCAAGATGTGGAAACATTATTAAAGTGACTAGTGTTCCATTTATTAAAGTGGCCAATGATTTCAAGTCTGTATGTAGGCAGCAGCCTCGCTGTGCTAATGATGGCTGTTAACAGTCTGACGGCCTTGAGATATAAGCTGCTTTTCAGTCTCTCTGTCCCAGCTTTGATGCAGCTGTACTGACCTCGCCTTCTGGATGGTAGCGGGGTGAAAAGGCAGTGGCTCGGGTGGTTGTTGTCCTTGATGATCGTTTTGGCCTTCCTGTGACATCTTATATGAGTGTGGTTTAGGTAAATGTGTGTTTTACTCCTCGCACATTCTGCGTCGATAAATGGCAATAAGTAGCAGGCCGTCCAGCAATGACACCCATTGGCCACCATCCAGCCCCCACTCACCCCCACCTCCCTCTACATCCCAAAACCATGGTGTTATGTGTCACCCTCCCTTCCTCTGAGTTGACATGGCCACAGGTTATTAGCAAGTAACAGCACTGTATTTTTAGCCAGCCAGAAACGCATCACTCAATGTGATCACTGTTTTTTTGTGGCTGTAATGGAATTGAGTTTTTTGCAGAATACAGTAACTCTATTATTATGAATGATAATATTGTTTCTCGCTGTGGGAAAGGTGTAGCAGCTACATTTTCCACCGAACCGCCACTATGATTATCCACCTGCCGCATGTTTGTTTGGGTAGGGGTGCGAGGCGTTTGGCACCAATACTGATATAAAAATAAACATTTTTGAGCTTGAACAAAATGGCTGCCAATCTTTGATGTGTAGGTTTGGGTATTTGAAATGATTTCACTATTAAAATAATATGATGTATATTACTATATTGTATACTGAAAAAAAATATAAATGCAACATGTAAAGTGTTGGTCTCGAGCTGAATTAAATGATCCCGGAAATGTTTTATACGCATATAAAGCTTATTTCTTTCAAATTTTGTGCACCAATTTGTTTACTTCCCTGTTAGTGAGGATTTCTCCTTTGCCAAGAAAATCCATCCACCTGACAGGTGTGGCATATCAAGAAGCTGATTAAACGCCATGGTCATTACACTGGTGCACCTTGTGTTGGGGACAAAAGGCCACTCTAAAATATGCACAACACAATGCCACAGATGTCTCAAGTTTTGAGGGAACGTGCAATTGGCATGCTGACTGCAGGAATGTCCATGTTCATTTCTCTACCATAAGCCACCTCCAATGTTGTTTTAGAGAATTTGGCGGTACGTCCAACCGGCCTCACAACCCCAGACC